>NW_004524852.1:1695621-1728053 GCF_000260255.1 Octodon degus
CAGGCCCTTGTGCTTGCCAGGAAATTGCTTATTCCACTGAGCCATCTCCCCATCCCCTTCCCTAAATTCTTGGAGTTCTTCTTTTCTTTACTCTTTTAATTTTATTTTTTTTAATTGAGGAATGAATAACTGGGGATTGAACTCACTCCTGCGCTTGTCATGGAAGTGCTTATTCTATTGAGCCATCTCCCTGGCCACTTCTTTACTCATTTTGTGTTTTCACATCCTGTCTTTGTTGTTTCTGATGCTCCACCTCTTCCCCCTGGCTAATTCATGCCTTTCCTCTAATTACTCCAGGAATCCTGTCTTAACACCTCCAACCCAAATTCTACACCTGCTAGGGGTTGAGAGGGCCCCTGGCAGGGAGGGGCCTCTCCTTCCAGCTTCCCACAGAACCCTGCTGACCTTTATTGTGTAAGTGCTGATTTAGGGTTGCTCCTTCCACACTGTAAAATCCCTGAAGGGAGCTGGCTTCCCTATGCAGTCCATAGAGCATAGACCTCATTAGGTGGACAAAAGTGCAGTTTAACCCGGGTATTTAATTTTCAAAGACACAAGTCAGGGGTAAAGTGACAGGACTTAAGCCAGCATAGCTAATTAGTGATAGAGCTAGAGTTTAAAGGACTCCTGATTTCTCAGGCTAGATTGTATACTTTTCCATTTTTTTCAAAATGGTGAAAAAACACTTTTTTCAAAACAGTGGCTGGAACTACTGACTATGATGAGGACACCCAAACTGGAGTAAAAGCTACTCTGCCACTTGCTATAGGTTTTTCATCTGTGATATAGGTATGGTTAAATTTATAGGGTTTTGAGGAATTAGTAATGAATACTCATAAAACACTGAATAGTACCTAGGTCATGGTAAAAACTATGTCAAGTAAAAAATACTTATTAAGAGCTGGGGAGATGGCTCAGTGGAATAGGTGCTTGCCTGGCAAGCGCAGGGGCCTGAGTTCTAATCCCCGGTTCAGCAAAAAACAAAAAACTCATTAGACATACACTTTCAATTCAGAGGAAAAAATATTTAAATCAATTTATGTAGAAATCTTTAGAGATTTAATCCCCAGCACCACAAAAACAAATGTTTAGGGGATTCTTGTTCTTTTTCTAAGACAAACCAAGTCTCCTCCAAGTGTCTGAAACTTTTTTCCTTCCAGACTTGGGGAAAAGGAGGGTTACGTTTTGTGTGCTGGATCCTAGGGCTGCCTGGATCTCTGGTTTATGGCCCCTGACCGGCAGCCACTTCTAATGCTTTGCTGCTCCCTTGTGGCCAGGCTGAGAGAAGGCACGCCCTTGTGAGGGCTGGGGTTGATACCTTCAAGTGTGGGGGTGGAGCTTCACACACTGGTAGGGAAAACACAAGAACATCTTCTTTTCTCTCACCCACGTGCCTCTAAGCAGCAGTGTTAAGCCTCACAGGCCTAATACAACAGCCTCCCACAGGAGGTGTCAGTCAACTAACACATACTTGTTCAGGGCCTGCCATTAGCACTGTGCAGATGGAGGAGCCACCTGAGAGAAATACCTGTGTTTCTTCCCGGAAACCCTTCTTTCTTGCCTTTGTGCTGCCAATTCTTCCTTATGTTTCAATATCCAGGTTATCTGACCATTGAGTCTTCTTTTTTGCTCCCATAGACAGAATTAGTCTGCATATGCTTGACTTTTCAAATAGGATTTCTGTCATATCTTTGCACATTTATTGTTGAGCTCTTTTTTTTTTTTTTTTTTTAATGTATTTGGTACAGGATCACACTACGTAGCTCAGGCTTGTAGTGATCCTCCTGTTTTCAACCTTCCCAGCTCTGGGATTAGGGCGCGGGACCAGCATGGCATGTGGTGCCAGGGGATGGAATCTGGTCCCTGTGCTTGCCTAAGGTCTTTGCTCTTGCCTCCACAGAGCTATCTTGCCAACCTTTCACATTTATTATGGTATCCTGACTTTGTATGTTTGTTTCCCTACTTGATTGCTGGCCAGGGCTAGTTTGTTGTTGTTTTGGTATGTGTGTGTAGGGATGTAGTACTGAGGATTGAATCCAGGCCACCTACCACTAAACTATATCCCCTGCCCTTATTGTTGTTATTATATATTTTGAGACAGTCTTGCTAAATTGTCCAAACTGGGACTCAAAATTTTTGATCCTACTGCCTCAGCCTCCTAAGTGCTGGGATTACAGTGTACCCCCTCGAGGGGAGGAGGGTAAGTCTTATTTACTTCTGCCTCTTTAAAGATGTATTAAGTAGCTGCAGAGGGACAGTGGAAGTGAGATGAAGATAAAGATGTCTGGTGTGGTGGCACATGCCTGTAATCCCAGCACTCTGGGAGCCTGAGGCAAGAGGATTGCAAATTTGAACCCAGCCTGGGCAGTTTAACAATTCACTGAGACCTTGTCTTTAAGTAGAAAATAAAAAGGACTTGGGGATGTGTTTTGGTGTAAAGGAAGGCCTTGGGTTCAATCTCTGGTACTATAAATAAATAGGAAGTGAGGGGAGAGTGAGAATGAGCACCATTTTATCAAGTACTCCTTTTTGCCCTTACATTGCTCCAAGAGCTTTGTACTCATGGAATTCTCTCTGGGCTTATTATTATCTCACACCTGAGGCACAGTAGAATCAGGCAGTGTGCAGAGGTGGTAAATGGCAGAGTAGGATTTGAACCCACACCAGCCCTAACCCAGTAGGTACTGCCACTTCTTGAGTGCTAGAGGGGAGGCAAGTGACACTGTGAGGAGAAAAGGGGGTGAGGGGTGGTGGATAAGTGTGGATAAAAGAACAGTAGGGAGAGAGTTGGGGGTAAAGGGGAACAAGACGATGTGAAGCTAGAAAACGAAGGGGAAAGAGAGGAGGTGGATGAGGGCCTGGGAGGTAAGGGGACGGGTGAGGACAGCAGGTGTGGCTGAGGTGGTGTCATCAGGACCACGTTCCACCAGCATACTGAGCCTCTTCCCTAACCTCCTTGGCATTCTTGTGCCAAGTCATGGCCACCTCAGAGCCAGAGCCTTATCATCAGCAGAAACTGCAGCATCTACGAAATAACTGAATCAACCCCCCCTTATCTGATATGATCTCCTTTCCTCATGGTTCATTTGCTAAGTTGTTTTACTGCAGCTCTTCTAAGTTCTCTGAGGAGCTGCTCTGTCTTGTCTTTCCCTCTCCATCCCTCTGCCTTAGTTCCAGATTTGGAACCCTCTCCTAAATGTCCCCAACCCCTCCCAGTCCATACTTCCCACCCCACCTCCCCGGTTAATCCTCAACTCCAGATGGACCCAACTTTTGTCTACACTTGCTCTGGAGCAGCTAAGGACCAGTGGAAGAAATCACCCCAGAGGACAAACTGTCATCATGGTAAAATGTCCATCAACTTCAATTACTGTTTTCAAGTCAGAAGTCTCAGCAGTGGGGTCTTATACCTTCAAACCTCTCCTGCAGTTCAGAATCTTTTATTCATATTTTGTTTTTGGTTTTTTGAGACTGAGTCTCACTATGTAGTCCAGGCTGGCCTTGGACTCTTGGAAGTCCTCCTGCCTCAGCCTCCCTGTGTGTACCACGGTGCCTGGCTCAGACACTTTTGTTACCTCTTCTTATTACTTTTTTTTTTTTTTTTTTTTTGCTCCAAATGCCTTCAGGGCAGGTTTGGCTGGCTTGAGTTGTGGGGATTGAACCACAGCCACCTGAGCTTGAAAGCTTTGGGGAAGCAGCCACTTAAAGAACTGAGCTAGGGCCAGGCCCCTTTGTTACCTCTTCTTTCTCAGCGAAAATAAAAACCATAAGAAGAACAGGCTCCACCTGTTATAACCTGTCTCTACTGGTAGCCATTGCTATTTCTGTCCTTTGTCATGAAAAGAAAATGAATGTCCTTTTCCCTCAGAAAGTCAGTCCTCTGCTGATCCTCAGGGTGACTCCTAAGGGAGCTTAACCTCAGCCTCTCTTCTGCCTCACCCTGGGCATTCCTCCCCTGGCTTAGCCTCTACCTCAGCCTCTGTGGATGAAGAGAAGAACCTGCTTAGGGGTTTCTGCACACATTTCAGTTTTGCCAGGCAGTTCCTACTCCCTCTTGATACCTGCTTATATGCTCCTCCCACAAAGGAGTTACTCCCAGCCTTAGCCCCCACTTAAAGCAGATGCCTAGGGCCAGCCAGTTAGCTCAGCAGATTAAAGTGACTGCTTAGGCAGATGCAGGGAATGGGATTTGATCCCAGGGGTGCCATGCTGGCCCCGCCCCTGGGGTACACTGAGACAGCCATTGAGACTGGGTGTGGTGATGAGTGCCTGTAATCCCAGTACTTGGGAGGCTGAAAACAGGATGATCACTTCTAGTCCAATCAGTGTAGTGAGACCCTATAGATCCTGTACTAAATACATTAAATAAATAAATAAATAAAGCAGATGCCGTGGCTACTGTCTGTCACTAGTCATCCTTTACTTTCACCATGCAGCAATGGATGTCTAGAATGTAGAATTACACATTGGTTTGTACCTTGTGTTTGTCTGTTCTCATTACTAATTTGTGAACTCCACAGGGGCAGGGACCATTTTCCTTGTTCCCCCCTTAGTTTCCACAGGAAGAGCATCTGGGTGGATTAGGTACTTAATAATTGCCTTTCAGCAAATGAATGAATGAATGTGGCTCCAGAGGAGCCCCTGGGTGAAGGGAAGCGGGCCTGACCCACGTGGGTGGGCTTCCAGAAGCTCTGTCCCCTAGGGCCAGGCTGCCTGTGATGTTTGAAGGCTGGGCCGTGGGCGGGGCTGGTCTTTATCTTGGAGTGCAGCCCTAACCTCAGATGGTGACAGAGCTGGAGTCGGCAGGGGTTTTGCAAACCATCCCGATTGCAGCAGACCAGCAGTCTGTGGGACTGGCGGGTGGGGCCCAAGCTTATCTCCCAAGTACAGTCCTAACCTCAGATGGTGACAAAGGGGGAGCTAGCAAGCATTTTGCAAACCGTCCCAATTGCAGCAGGGTTGGATGGCCTGGCCCATGGTGACAGGACACTAGGTGTGGGGGTGTCGGGGCGTGGACACTTTGGGTTTTCAGGGTGAATCTTAGCTTCAGAGTGTGGGCCTGGCTCCGCTGCACACAGGGATTGCTTCTACATCTGAGCCCCACTTCATCCTGAAAGAGCAGTGGAAGGCTCTAGCCATATAAGTGGGAGAGTCTTTTCTCGCTATCTGGTCTAAGGGCTCTTTCACTGCTCCGGGAAGTCAGTTTACAGCCTTTCCTTTGAATACACCTACCCTTTCTTCCCATGGGGAGGATTTGTCATGGGCCACTGAGGTCTTCTGAGGCCAGGGTAGGCCTACTTCTGGGAGCAGCTGACAGAGGCCACCGGAAGTCCTGTGCAGGTTAGATCACTCTCACCTTGATCAGCCCAGGCTGTGTCCAGGATGGAGGTGTCTGTCTGCTGGGGGCTGGTGAGAATTCACAGAGGCAGGCAGGGTCCTCAGCCCTGGCATCTCCCACACCTCCATCCCAGAGTCCCCTCACCGGCCTAGAGCTGGGCTGGTGGTAGAGGTGAAGAGGCCCCCTTCCACCCACAGCCCTGACCAGGATCTTGCAACATTGGGATGGGGGCCCTAGGGGCCTGAGTGTGTGGCAACGTGGTGGGAGGTGGGAGGTGGGAGGTGTGCATGAGGGCTGAAGCTTTCACAAGCTGTGCTGGCGGCAGCTGACTGACCTTGGCAGACTCACCTTGGGCAGCTTCCTCCCTCTCCACGCAGCGCCATAGCCCCACTACCCCCTTCCTTGCAACTTTCCTGGGAGGAGATCTTGTCTCAGCTCAAGGCTGGCACCTGGTCTCCAGTTATGGTCAGGAAAGAAGAGTGGGCCTCACTGTTTTCTAAAGCAATAGGATTTCAAATATACTGTTGAGGGCCTTGATTTGCTGGTTTTCAAAGGTTCCCAGCCCCTAGTCCTGGATCCTTCCTCCAGACAGGAGTCTGGCTGCTGTCCTTGCCTGAGCTCTTTTCTGTCATCTTGTTTCCCCAGGACAGATCCAGGAAGCCAGTTCAGGGGCAAAGATGAGCCTGCTCTCCACCTGCCCTAGCTTCTTGAGGTCAGTCCTGGGCAGAGGGAGCACACATACAAGTCATTTGCAACTCCTTTCTGCAGCCACAGAGGCCTTTCTCCTTCCTCTCTGGTCTTTTCCCATTCAGCAACCACACTTAGCTTCTTCCCCTTGCTCACCGGACACCTTTTGCACTTGTAGTTCCTTCTGCTTGCTCTTCCCCCCAACAGTGCATCTGCCTCCTTCCTGAGAATTTTTAGCTTTTAACTTAAACGTCACTTCCTCTGAAAGGCCTTTGTTAACTCTCCAGCTAAATAGCTTTCCCAGTAAGAATGGGATAGAATACTGTATCATTTATTTACTTTTGAGGCAAGGTCTTGTTACGCAGCTCAAACTCATTATGTAGTCCAGGCTGGCCTTGAAGTCATGGCAATCCTCCTGTCTCAGCCTCCTGAGTGCTGAAATAAAGGTGAGGAAGAACAGGACCTAGGGAAAGCTATTGGAGTGGGGCAGTGCGGGAGCTGTGTCAGGAAGTGGAATAGGGTGAGAAGGGGTAATGGGAAAGCTGGAGAGACCAGAGAAGACATAAAAGTACACTTGTTTCTACTCATTCAGTTGAGAACTTGTCTCACTCACAGAAAAGATGCTTAACAAAGACTTGTTGAATTAATTGCTTTGGCCTAGAGCAGCAGAGGCGAGCCTGAAAGCCCCTCTGGGCGGTGGGCCTCCTGACTCCTGGGATGTGGTGGGGCAGGGCGGGGTGGGAGGCACTGCTGTCCTCTGCCCTCTGCTGATCTCTGCAAAGTTGTTGCAGAGATCTTGCAGGGGAAGTGGGGATGCGGCTCTGCAGATTTGTGCCCCAGGAGGTGCAGGTGGGTGGGATGGCTGGGAGGAGACACGGTTTTGAGCTATGGGAAAGAAGCTGGGGGGTCAATGCTGAAGCAACCCAGGTCCCACCATCCAGTACCTTGACAAGAAGTCAGGGGACAGTGGTCGAGCCAAGAGGAGGAAATCCGGAGGTTGAGTCACTCACCGAGTTCTGTACAAACCCCCTTATGCAATGCATCACCCTAGGCCAAAGAGAAGGTGAGAGGATTCTCCCAGGCGCCCCTGAGATGTCTCTCCACCCAAACTCAGACTGCTCCTGTCAGTCCTTGCACCAGATTTCCAAACTTTGGATCTCTTTGCTCAAACAAGATCTGGGGCAGGGGCTTTAGGACACAAAAGTAGGAGACCTGGTGCCTGAGAAGGGAGACAGAAGCTGGGCAGGGACTGAGTCCTACCTAAGGAAGATCTGGTACATAGGACTTGGGGGTGGGGGTAGAGGGGAGGAGAAGGGAGAGAGAGAGAGAGAGAGAGAGAGAGAGAGAGAGAGAGAGAGAGAGAACTGGGATGATCTAGATACAAGTCTCCCAGCTGTGCATGGTGCATACTCCTGGAATCCCAGGACACAGGAAGCTGAGGCAGGAGGATCACTGTGAGTCTGAGGCTCACCTGGGCTACAAAAGTGAGTTTGAGATCAGCCTGGGGTACATAGCAAGACCTTGCCTCAAACAAACGAACAAACTAACAAACAGTCTCACTCCCTTTCAAAGTAATTGCTTAATGTTCAACTTAGGCTTTCCAGCAGGGCTGAGGAGGAGCTGGATCCCTGTTATGTCCCGAGTCTGACCTGTCAGTCAACTGAGGCTCACCTCAGAAGTGTGGCTCCCTGTTCCACCTGCGCCCTGTATCCTTGAGGGAAGTCACGTGCACAGACAGACTTGGTACCAGGTGCTGAGGCCACAAAGCCACTGAGGGAGCTTCAGCGACGCCTCTGCTCACCTCTGGCCCTCACCACTTTTATCTATAAGCTGTGGCTGCCACTATCTTGCTTGTCTGAGGGTAGAACTCACCAGAAGAGCTCTTGAGGTCTCTGCCAACACCTCTTGAGATCTGTGATTTTATGGAGCTAATTTTGATTCTGCCTTTAAACAGTCAGTGATTCTGAGTAAGCCCCTGCCTTGCCTGAGGCCTCAGTTTCCTCATCTGCAAAATGAGAAGTTTAGGTGAGATCTCTGAGGTTGTTCCAGTTAAAGCAAATGGGAATCATAAATACCCATGCTGACCACCTGCCCAGCATAGATTTTCCTATGACTATAAGATGAGTGTTATAATCACTCCCATTTTTCAGGGGAGGAAACTGAGGCACAGAAAGGAGAAGCAACTGGTGCTGGGTCACAAAGTCATTGAATAGCAGAGGGTGCCTCAGACTGCAGCTCTTAGTTATTGTACTCTTTTGCTTCCTAGGCTGACGTTCTATGAAATAGAAAATGCTCTTAGTGTGGCATTTCACACTGTCCTCCTCCTTTTTAACCAAGTTCTCACATACAAGTCAGGCTCAGGATCTTTCCCAACTGATTCTTCTCCAAGCACTCAGAATCTCAAATTTTAGGGAATAAGAGCCTGACGGGCTGAAGAGTAAAGTTTGGAGTAGGTGGTTGGGAGCAAAGGTGTGTGTGTGGGTTAGTCTAGTAGACTGGGGTTGTGGATCTGGGAAGAAGAGACATTGCTAGGTCCAGGCTTGAGGGACTGTAAATATGGCAGAGGTAGCCAGCTGTGATGACAAAGGCCTGTAAGGTAGAGGTTGAGGCAGGAGGATTGCCTGAGGTTTGGGTTTTTTTGGTCTTTTTGAGACAGGGTTTTACTATACAGTTTAGGCTGGCTCGAGTTCATTTTTGTAACCCAGGCAAGCCCGAACTAACAGTGGTCCTCCTGCCTCAGCCTCCTGAGTGCTGGGATTACAGGCATGTGCCACCACACCTGACTAATCGCCTGAGTTTGAGGCCAGCCTGCCCTATAAAGTAAGTTCAAAGACAGCTGTAATATACAGGGAGACCTTGTTTCAAAAGAAAAAATGCAAAACAGGAATTTTCACAGAGACAACTGAGCCAGGAGCTCTCAGACCTATACTCTATGGTGAGAGAACAGCCTGGAGTGGGTACTCGGATTGCCCTAAAAGGACAGACTCTCAGGAGGATATTCAGAGGCTGTCTCGGGTCCTGTGGGGGTAAGAGGCAAGGGGAGTATCTTAGCTAGCAAGGACAGAGTGTGTGTGAGGAGGAGAGAGCAGAGTGACACACGGGGCCTGGCTGTGTGGTATGTTGGGGGGAGGTTATGGGCTGTAAATGCATATTCCCACATATTCATCTGGTCCCCAAGGTGTTTTCTCCCCCCTGCCACACGCACACACATGCCTAAATCCCACAACCTAGACCAGCACACAGTCCCAGCACCAAATCACAGTGCAATTTATTCAGCCACAGAATCTTTTGGATCCTGCCCTCTCTAACCACCAAGCCACCCACCCTCATCCATAGTCTGTCTCAGGCTTGTCTGAGGGGCTCTAGGGCCCGAGGAGGTGGGGATCTCCAGGGTCAGGCTAGGGGCCTGGGGCCCACAGTCCATCAGCCAGGCTCAGCTGCAGCCCCCAACGCCCTTGATGAGGTTAGCGGCCTCAGGGATCTGACGGAAGAGGTTGCGGAGGGTATCCAGCTCCTGGGTGAGCTGCTCCACGCGGCTGCGCAGACGCTCATTCTCAGCCATGTATTCCAGCACCTTCTGCTGTGTCTCCAGAATGCGCCGCTTGGCCTTGTCCCGGCTCTTTCGCACAGCAATGTTGTTGCGTTCCCGCCGCAGCCGGTACTCAAGGCTGTCTTTATTCACTGCCTTCTTCCCTTTGTGTGAGGGGCCAGCTGGGGAGGGTGCCTTGAGAAGGGGACTGCAGGGCCCAGAAGTGGTCAGAGGTGCCTGGAGGGGAAGGCACAGAGGGACAGAGGTAAAGGCCCAGCTGGAGGCAGAATGGAGGTTGGGCGGGAGTCCCAGAAGCCAGGCACTTGGGACCGCAGGACAGCACCCATCACCCAGGTCAAGGCAGTCATCAAGGGTCCTTCATGCAAGGACACTTTCCCTCTGCCATCTGTGGCAGATCTCCTGTTCTACAATCAGCAGGCATCTCTTCTTCCAGAAGCAAGTGACAAGAGGAGGACATAGTGGGCAGCAGGGAAGCTGGTAGGGTCAGCTTGCCACAGGGCCTCTGGGACATGGTGACATTCAGGGTGGACATTCACAGAGGGAGGGGTGGCTCATGGTAGGCAATGAGCATAGAGGACCTGGGAGGGTCAGTTTCACAGAGCAACACCAGAGCCAGACTTGTCAGTATAAGAGGACCTCAGAGTCCCCCTCCACACCAGCCTCACTCCAGCACCTGGTGCAGAGCGAACTGACTTGATCTTACCTTGAGGACGCGAAGGGGCTGGCCGGGTGCTGCCAGGGTTGGGGGCAGGTGCATGGCCGTCTGCCCACAGTGTGCCACCTGGTACTGCAGGGGGTTGTAGCTGCCTCGGCTGGCACCGCGGCTGCCCTCTGGCCCCCGGGGCTCCTCCTTCACAGCCACAGCTCTGGGGTCGTAGCTCCCTGGACTGCTGTAGATGCCAGGCCCCAGTGCCTTCCTGTCTGGGCCGAAGGTGTGTGTGGGGTAGGCGAAGGGCCTTGGGTCAGGCTGCAGATAATGAGGGAAGGCAGGGGTTCCGGGGGCCTTGAGACTCCGGGCCTCAGGGGTTGGCTTCATGGCAAAGAGGTCGGAGAGCAGCTGCTCCTCCCCAGACTCGATGTAGGCAGAAAGGTCGATGGAGGCCTCATGCTCACACATGTCCCCCAGCTCCCCAGGCCCTGCTCGGGCCCCGGAGAACTCAAGTGGCGGCTGGCCACCCCTGGACTCACACTCATAGTAGGTCCCGTGGGACATGGCCGGCCCGCCCCTTTCGCTCCCCGCCCCTGGGCCCTGCTCTTGGGGCGCCCCTTGGATGCCCAGCCTGCCCTCCCTCGGTCTCCCCTGCCCTAGATCTGCCCTAGATCTGCCCTCTCTGCTCTTCTTTGTCACCCACTCCCGTGTGGCTTCTCTCCTCCCTCTTCTGCTGTGCTCCCTTTCCTTCCTCTGTAGTCAGTGCCTCTCTTCCCTTTTTTCCCCCTCTCTCTCCCTGGGGTGACTCAGGGAGGGGCAGGGCACACCCTAGAGGGAGGGATGCAGGCCTTTGAGAAGGGGGGCCTAGCCCTATTTAGCAGTTGGGGTGCTCTCTGTGGCGTCCAAGCCAGAGTTCTGGAGATGCCCAGGAGTTGACTGTGGAGAATGTCTTCCCCTCCCTGAAAATCTCAGGGGACCCCAAATCCTCACAGCACAACACCTTACTCTAAATGTCCTCCTCCCTCCAATTTCCAAAAAGTTCTGTGCAGAATGAGGTGCCAAGTGAGAGTGAATAGACAGCCTTCTCAGTGCCGACCCCACTTTGTCTGAACTCCGCCCTTAACATGCCTTCAACCCAGGTCCCCAGTGCTGGGCTCCACCTACCCCAGGGGCAGCCAGTTTGTGTGTGTGTGTGTGTGTGTGTGTGTGTGTGTGTGTGTGTGTCCCCACCCCTAAGGCATTCTCCTGGGTGCGAGCCAGAGGTGTTGCTGGAGGGGTTTAGGAAACAGACATGCGGGGCACCTGTGCCCTGGTGCAGAGCATGCCTTTGGTAGCATTTTGCACAGGGGCTGTGAGTAGCCCAGACACTAACACATTCCCTGCCTGGGAATAGCTGGGCCTCCTGGTCAGGACTTGGGCTCAGCTGTACTCTGATTGCTCCAGCAGCTCTCTCTTCCAGCTACCCCACTCTGCAAGACTCAGGCTGCCCCCCCCCACTCTGGGCTCAAGACTGCCCCCCACTTCCTGTGCCCTGGGGTGCAGGCTCAGGAGCTCGCTGCAGCTCGGTTTGCTGTCTTTCCTTTTGCATGGCTGTTCTCTGACCTCCAGAGCCTGTCTTGGGTCTACTTCCTCTTGTAGGTTTGAGCTTTCTCTTTTGTCATCACTTCTTCCTGGGGCTCTGTTTCAGGGTCCCTAGGAGAAGCCCATGGCTCCTTCTCTGTACTTCTTGGCCTTGTGCTGCCCCCCTTCCAATTTTCCTTTTCTTTTTCTTTGGGAACCCCTACTCCCTCCCTTCAGTCAGCAGTACCTGCTGTAGCTCTGCTGTTACCTGTTGAATTTTGTCTTCATAAGGTGTAGGTCCAGGGAAAAGAAAGATACATAGAAATGCGTCACTGGCCCTTCTACTAGGAGGAGATGCTTTGAGTGCTCTGTGGAGCATTGGATGTTTTTACGTCAGGTGGGGTGGGGTTGAGTCTCTGTGATTGTGCCCCAGTGGGGCAACTATTGATAGGATCCGTGTGACATTGGACACAAAAGTAAAAGATGCAAATGTAACTTGCTTACAAGTCAAGCAAGTTACTGTCTCAGTAGTGTCCTCCTTCCCCTCCTTCTACTCCCTCACCTGCTGCAGGTGCTCTGTGCATGGCAGCTCGAAGTATGGCCAGATATGCTCAGAACTCTTGAGCCAGTGTGGGGAGGTCTGCAGGCCCTGGAGACAGATCTCAGGATGCAGTTGGTGAGATTTCTTGTGTTGCAGATCTTGGTACCATTTCAAATAATAACCAAGGCCATTCCTTATTTTGGCAACAGTGCCCCTCTTGACCACGAGGTGGCAATATTGGCTAAAAATTGGGACAAGGGGCTGTTCTGCGTAAGACGGACAGCAGAGAACACTTCTGTCAATCCTGGCACAGGCTCAGACTTGAGCACTGGGAAGAAAGGGAAACAGGGCCAGGATGGGGGCTCACAATCCAGTTATGGGCAGGGTGGGTAAACTGGGAGGGCTAGTGCTATGGCCTTGTCTTGAGAAGAAATACTGTCCCCTCCCTCTATGATTTTGAAGTAAGGTTAATGTTAGGTGTTTTCAGATAACTCTTGTTTTTCAGTCATCCTAACGTTTACTCTGCATGCTGACCATCTGGCTGAGCATTAAATAGGAAAGAAGGCATGGCAGATAGTATTTTTATCGCTGCTTTATCAACAGGGAAGACAAGGCCGAGAGGCTGAGGTGTCCAAGGTCACCCGAGGGTGCCTGTTGATGTCAGGAAGGGCTGTGGGCTCGAGGCATGGCTCAGGGCTGAGGTGGTGGCGCAGGGGTTATGGTGTGACTCAGAGAACTCTTTTGCTCCCAGTGGACTACCATGGGGAGGGGGCAGTCCGCATCAGTAGCAGAGAATTGGGTGCTGGAGGGAGTAGGGAGGTGTGTAAATAAAACCATCAGGAAATGAGAAGGCTTGAGCCACAGTGAGATAAGTGATCTGGGCCCTGGCCTCCCTGGATGGCTGACGCTACCTGCGCACACTGACATCAGTGTTTTCCTGTAACTGAGGGCTTGGTGGGGGCAGCTGGGCTGTAGACATGAGGGCAGTGAAGTGGACTCTGGGCAGGAGGGAAAGGAGCTGGGAGGGCGGTGCAGCCAGTGTTGGAGATTTTTGCTGCATAGGGAAAAGAAGCCTTCCCCAGTCAACAGGATCCTTTTCTTTGTGCCACCATCCTCACCACTTGTTCGATTTTCTCTGTGGTTTGTGACCTGCCTCTACCAAGGCTTCCCTAGAGGGAGGTGGCTGAGCCTGGCAGAGACGTGTCAGAGAGAACTGGGCTCCAATCTGGCTTCTGTCACTTAGCAGCTCAATGACCTTGGGTGAGCTGCTCAGTCTTACCTGTAAGAGGGCAGGAGTTATGTCTCCTTCCTAGAGTTGCTTAATTAAACTTTGAATAAGATAATGTAAGTACAGCAACTGGTTTCAGGGAACATGAAGTCTCCTTTCTTCTTCTAACCTTTCGTTGCTATTTTATTTGTGTTTCTCTTTTGTAGGATGTCTTCAGTTGATAAATATTTCTGAGCGCATAGGTGCTAAGCACTGCACATGCTCTGGGGTTTCTGTGGGGACCAGCCTGGCTGGGGGAGCCAGGCAGGCACACAGGGAGCTGGCAAGGGTGATCTGAGAGGCCACAAAGCACATACCTTTGCGACACATGCATCTTTGCTTCTCTTTCCCTACAGCCTATTTGGTCTTTGAGAATAGAGTCACGTACTTCTGTTGGATTCCTCCAAGTAAAGTGATCATATTTCCTGAATTATGATTAAGGACAGGTGGATTGCATATCTGAATTTTATTTTTTCTTTTTGAGACAGGGTTTTGTTGTGCAGTTCAGGCTGACTTTGAACTCACTTTGTGGTCCAGGCTGGTTTCAAACCCATGTCAATGGCAATCCTCTTGTCTCAGCCTCCCCTGTGCTGGGATTATAAGTGTGTGCCACCATGCCTGGCCCTAATTAATACTTTTAGATCTTTTTGAGACAGGGTCTCACTATGTAGTCCAAGTTGGCCTTGAACTCTCTACTGGTAGATAGCACAGGAGACCTTAAACTTGAGGTGATCCTCCTGCCTCAGCCTCTCTACTGCTGTGATTATAGGTGTGAACTACCATGCCTGGCTTTAATATTTTTATGGGGACAGAAAATATTTGAAATCTGGTCTGAGTAGGAAAATTCAGGAATAAATTTTCTGTTCCTACATCATATAGCAAAGCCAGGAAAAAAAAAAAAAAAGATTTATTGTGTGACTGTATTAATGAATGCATGAACACCTATGACTTTAGTGACTTTCAAAAGGTTCCCAAAGGTCAGAGCAGCAGAAATGCCTAGCACTAAAGTGACTGATGGGGTTACAACAGGGGAATGGCTCCTGCTGTTGCCCAAGTGGAGACCTACATTTGACCCTCTGGCCAGGTTGAGATTAGCAAGTGTCACTTTAGAGAAAGAGGGGAGCCCATCAAGGACAAGAGTCTCTGTGCAGTAAGAAGACATTAGAGAGGGCAGGGCCTGACAGAAGGTGACAACACAGAGGAGACTGCCAGGCCAGGGAGAGTGAGTGCATTGGGCTCCAAAAGGTGGCAGAGTCTCCCGGACAGCTTCCTGCAGCAGCTGGGCCTCTGCCCTTCAGGGACACCTTAAGTTAGAGCAGAGCTGTTTTGGGTTAGCTCTCAGTCTCCCATTCATAGTCTCAGTCTGTCTCTGTCTCTGTCTCCCTCTTCCCCCCTACACTGATGAGGTAGATAACTTACACACATATGATTTGTGTCTGGCTTCCAGCTCAGGGCTTTAGGGATGGCAAGTGGCCAGCTGCATAGTAGGAGTGGAGGGACTAGGCTTTGGCTAGGCAAGCTGGTGAAGGGCCATGTTTCATTGGTGCCACCTCCCATAGCCCTGCAGCAGTGCTGGCCCCAGACTGATGCTGCCCCTGCCCCAGAAGAGAACAGCAGGGCTGCCCAGAAAGGAAGGGACAAAAGCTGCCTCTGACAGTTAACCCAAAACATCAGGAGGCGTGCAGCTACCTTCATGCTTTCTGTTTGGCCTTAGTCCTAGTTCAGGGATCCTGTCTGGTCAGATGTTCTGTGCTGCTGAATGAGCCTGCCTCACCTCCCTTCAAGTTCCTCAAACGCTGAGTCTCTTATTTTCAGAGAGGGGTCTTGCTACTTAGCACAGGCTGGCTTTAGAATTGAAATACTCCTGCTTCAGTCTCCTCAGTTCTGGGAGCCTAGGCACATGCCCCTGTTCCCAGCAAAGCTAAGTCTCACTATGGAAGCAGCCCACCGTTTCCTTTCACATTTGACTTAGTGCAAGAAGGGACACCTTCCCCTACCTTGACCCACCTTGACCTCAGGGCTCAGCCTGTGCTGCCCATTTTGAGTAATGATGATAATGAGGAATTCTTCTTTTGTAGTACTAGGGGTGGAACCCAGGGCTTCAGACATGCTAGGCAGGAGCTGTCTCGTCCTCTCCCTTTCTCTCCCCCCCCCCTTTTTTTTTATTTGTTTGTTTGAGAAAAGGTCTCACTGTGCATTTCAGGCTGGCCTTGAACTCGCCTTGTAGTCCAGGCTGGCCTTGAACTCATGGCAATCCTCTTGCTTCAGCCTCTTGAGGGCTGGGATTATAGGCGTTTGCCCTTATATCTGACCTGTGGTTGGTTCTTTTTCTCAGTTGATTTGCAGGTTCTTGGATGGTACAGAGTAGGAACTTAACAACACCCTAGGACCCCATAGAAAGAATGTGAAGTAATTGTTTGAACGTACAGGCCTAGTCCCTGGGTCAGCCTGAAGGCAGAGATCACAAGATTTTTGGAATCCCATTCTGGAAGGTGCGTGGCAAGCAGGTACTTGAGTAAGGTAAATGTCAGTGACTCAATTTCAGGTCCTTTAATTATGAAGACTACTGATTTCATTTCCACTTAAAATTTTATTATATTTAAAGAAAAACAAGACCTCCACAAAACAAATGAACAAAATTCTAAAACCTAAACGAACTTTATGACAAGATTGTCAAGAATCTAATTCCACTCCCCAAAACAATCTTCCATTAAAAAAAATTCCAAAAGAAATAGAAATAACAGCTTCGAAAATATTTATCCAAAAAGTAAGGCATCTGCTTTACAAAAACAAAAATAACTGAAAGAGGGGAAGAGGCTGGAGGAATGAGAAGAAAGGAAAGAGGAAGATGGTCCCCTGGTCCTCCAGGGCCCACTCCAGCCAGCTGGTGTCTACTTGGAGGGTCTGTAACTCAGTCCAAACCCAGCATCTTACCAACAAGGGGTCAGGAGAGCCGGGTGGAAAGCTGGGAGACGCTATCTGGGCCAGGAGGGGCTCCCTGGGTGTTCCAGTTTAAGTAGATGGAGTGTGTAGGGGGTCATGCTTTGGGATAAATGGGGCCTGTGTCAGCACGGCGGGTTTGGCTGGCGAGGCTGCACAGCCTGGGCAAATGCCAAAGATCAAAAGCCCACATACCACAGAGAGGATGCTTGTCTGAGGTCTCTTATTTTCTGAGTCTCTTATTTTCAAAGTGGACACCATTCTGCCACTGCCCTCCCATCTGATCCAAGATGTGAGTAGTGAGGCTATAAGGAGGGAGGGGTTATGTGAGGGGTAGCAGGGAGAGGCCCAGGCCTTCCGAAAATGCTCTCCCAGACAACCATATGGGCTGTGGACCAGACAGCTCTGAGGACAGGAAAGCACCCTTCCACCCAGGGAAGGCATTTAATACCATGCCTGTCCTGAGGATTAGAAATCAGGGAGTATTTTTAGGTCCAGTTCTTGGCTGGAAGGTGACTTAAGGCTGGATTGGCTCTGGTTTCAGGCCTGAAGGGCTTGGGGATCCTTCACATCTGGTCCCTGAGCCAAGGTCCAGAAAGGAGGAAAGGACCTGATGGGATGGGGTGGCAGTTCTGGTTCCATGTGGGTGTGGGGGTACAGCTGTAGGATAAGAGGACCATTGCCCCTTCCCATGGGGTGGGGCAGGAGGAGGGGCAGAGTGGTGTTGTCTTTAGGAGGGAGAGCAATAGCCACTACACTGAAAGAAAAAAGGCAGCTTTCTGTTTTGGGAAGCTTTGGCACCATGTGTCGGGGGCAGAATGCAGGGGGCAGGGGCAGGCCTGGCTCAGGACTGGGGCTGTCATCACCTCCCCGCTCCCCTCCATTCCCCCTCCTTGTGGGCCTTAGCTCAGTGGGGAGGAGGTGTCCTGAAAGGAGCCTTTCTCCAACAGGGAGCCCAAGACAGCTGGTGATGGAGGGACAGTGGCATGGTTGGGGAAGAGCACAGGGGGAGCATCCCTTCCGGTTTTGGGTCGTGGTCAAGAAAGAAGGTCTAAGTCTCTCCACTGACCTCCAGTGATAGACTCCTCAGTCTGTCTTCCCCAACCAGCTCATGGTGACTGCCTCTTCTCTCTGAACCAAGGCTCTTTTGGGCCCAGGAATGGGGAGGAAAGGCAGTATTGAGCTCAGCTCCCTAAGAGGCACTGAGGGTGAGGCCTGGAAGGCGCTGCAGGGCAGCCTTGGCATCTCCACTGCCCTCTAATGCTCAGAGGGAGGGCAGTCCTTGTGAGGGGGCTTGGCCCTGAGGAGAGGGCTGCTTCTTTGGGTAGAGATGTCAGGACATTTGTTTAGATCTGTTCACCCCCTCACCCAGGTCCAGTTCCAGCTGTGCTGCATGTGTGTTGGGGTCCCAGACAGGGAGGCAGGGCAGGAAAGGGAGGAAGGAGGGCGTAACTAGCTGAGGGATGGGCAGTCCTCAGGCCTGTAGCTGCTCCTCTGAGTCTTGATCCTTGGCGGGTGCTGGCTGGCAGAAGGACTGCCGCTGCTCTACCACATCCTCTCCCAGCCCTGATATCTCCGAGTCCCCCTTCTCCATTGGGTACACGACCACACACATCTTCTGGCTCACCAAGGTTAGCAACTCTGTGGAAGAAGACCACACAGAAAGCAGGTTAGTGCCACTGTCCTGCTGGGTTCATTAAGTAGCCATAAGCTTAACTAGCTCTTCTGCCCCAGGTTCCCTCTCGGCAGAGCAGCCCAGGCTATTTGAGATCCCTCTCTGGGAGACAGCAACCATGTCTGTCTCAGGCATCTTTTGCTGACAGTCCTTTGCTCACCAAGGCTCCAGCATCCCCTTTCTCAGTGTCCATTGGTCAATTCCTGGACTCAGGGCAGCTCCTGGGGATGGCTGGTGGCTGCCTGTGCTTGCAGATCTAAGGTCTGTGTGGAAACATGAACTGTTCTCTTCCCAGTAGTCTCTGGGAAGGCAGCACCATTCCTGCCCTGCTTACTTTTTCAGTGCCTTGAGGACTAAGGTGTGTGTAGGTGGGGCTCCTGATCCTGACCCTGGTGGGGCCCCTCCAGGCCACCCCATGCCAGCCCCAGAGGCCTGGACATCCACAGCCTTCATTAACTCACCAATGAAGTCATTGAAGCCCTTGGGCTTGTTTTGCCAATAAACACCCAGGAAATAGACAGGCACTCCTGTCAGCATGATGGCTAGGCCAATGCCGCATACCACCGGCTCTGACCACAGGCTGAAGATCAGCAAGAAGGCCCAGAACAGCAAGTAGATGATGGGGAACAGCAAGTTGATCTGTGGAGCAGATGCACTGTGAGCTGTGTGTGGCTCCCACCGTCCCAACTACAAGGCTGCCTTGAAGGCTAAGCTTCACTCAGCTGTATCCCACACCCTGGGCTCTGATGAGGCAGGTGAAGTGTCAGTGAACGCTGGTAAACTTGGGCAGTGGGACAGGAGGAAGACAGACACCGGGGAGGAAATGCTTCTCGTTGCTCATGCCATCCTTCCCCGGGGGGAGGGGGAGGGTGTCAGATGAGGCCTCAGCATCTATACCTAGTACCTTTTTTTTTTTTTTTTTTTTTTTTTGTGGAACCAGGGATTGAACTCAGGCCCTTGCGCCTGCCAGGCAAGTGCTTATTCTACTGAGCTATCTCCCCGGCCCCTCTAGTACCTATGGCAGCCAGAGAAGCCATGAGGACAGAGGATTTAAGATATCCTTGATGAAGCCCTAGGCCAAAAGGCAGGCAAGAAATGACCTGGGTCTGGTTCTCATCCATTTTTAGGCAGGGCCTTCACTTGGGAACACAATGGCAAATACCCATCTTTCTCACTAGCATCAGCCCTAATCGTTTCTCTCAAGCAACTTGAAGAGATAAACATCCCAAGAGCCAAGAAATTAGGAAAGCTAGCATGGCCTAAAGCAGGCTGGGTTCTGACTTTATTCCAGAAAGCAGCACCAACTTCATGGGCTTTCCTGACCCTCCTGGCCACATATGGGGGTCCCTAGACACCCTCTCCTGGGCTCTAGGGGCTGCCTTCTCCTCCTTCCACTCCTTTCAGAGGGGAGCTGAGGTTCTTCATCTTGCCTCACAGTTTTTTTCTCTTCCTCTTTTCTTTTTGAATTTTCTTTCTTTTTTAGCACTGGGGCTTGAACCCTGAGCCTTGTGCATGCTGGGTAAGTGCTGTGCCATGAACTACATCCCTAGTCCTCTTAAAATTTTGGGAAGGTAGACTTTATTGAGATGGGAACAGAATCTAGGGATGGGGAAGTAGAAGAGAGGAGGGGGGAAGGGTAAGTAAAAAGGATGATGAATGCATTCTTATTCATTGCAAATCAAACCTATGTAATAATAATTATTTTTTCAACTTTGAGATAGGATCTTGGTAGTTGCTCCAGCTGAGGTCAAATTTGCAATATTCTTGCCTTAGTCTCCTAGAGTGTTGGGACTACAAGCATATGGCACAATGCCCCAGCTGGCTATTTTGGTACTGGGGAGTAAACCCAGGGCTTTCAATAGTTTTTTTTTTCTTTTCAATTTTTGATGTAAGCCTTGCTAAATTGCTAAGTTATCCAGGCTGGACTTGAACTTGAGATCCTCCTGCCTCAGCCTCCCCAGGTCAGGACTATAGATATGCCACCACCATGTCCAACTCTCTCAGGTTTTCCAAGTGGAAGAAAGTAGAAGTGAAAATAATAGTGGAGATCTAAGAAGTCTGGAGAGCCCTTGATTTGTCAGCTGCAAGAATCTTCTAGTAGTTTCAAGTCTCTATTTCTAGGAATGTTCTGGCCTATATCATTCTTCTGTTTTGCAGAAGAACTCAGCAGTCTACATAGCTTATTGTGAACAATCCCATCAGTTCCCATCATAACATACTATTTTTGTAGCAATCCTTAAGTTCACGAAGCACAGTAGTGTATGTAGGGTCATAGGTGTTTAAAAAGGGAGGCTGTACTCAGTGGTACAGTGCTTGCCTAGTGTGTGTGAAGCTATGGGTTTGATCTTCAACAGGGTTCCAAAAACATTAAGAAGGAATAAAGGAAAAAAAGAAAGGAAGAAAGAAAAAAAGAAAAAAGAGAAAAAAGAAGGAAGAAAGGAAGAAAAGAGAAAAAGTTCTGTAGAGAGCTGGAAAGCTTCAAAAAAGAGGACGTACTTGAGGCCTATTTAGAAAATGGTTAGAATATACTTGTTGTTTATGAGACAATGTATCACTTTGCTGTCCAGGCTGGGGTCAATCTGGGCTTAAATGATCCAATTGCATTAACCTCCCAAGCTGGGACTGTGGGCTGCCACCACATCGCAGGTAGTTAGAACCTAAATATAGGCAGATGAGAGACATCCATCTATCTGGAAGAACATGAGGACAACACTGGAGAGACAAGAGAGCCTGATAAGGCAGCTGGAGTTGAAGACTGGGCGTGGAGGGAATCAGTGGAATGCTGTTTCTTTTTCTTTTCCTTTTTTTTTTTTGCGGAACTGGGGATTGAACTCAGGCCCTTGCGCTTGCCAGGGAAGTGCTTATTCCACTGAGCCAGCTCTCCAGCCCCTGAATGCTGTTTCAAAAGGAACCTTTCACCTACTTATTCCCCTGCTGACATTTACCCTGGCCCTTTCTCCATGGGATAAAGGAAATGGCTGCCCCTTCGCACATGGCCCTTGTGCCATGATCAACTCAGCTAGATTCAAATAAAGGCGTACCGGATCCCCAGAGAGGTTCCCTCACCTTGATGGGGCGAGGAATGTCAGGCTTCTTCCAGCGAAGGACTATCTGTCCAGCAACCGTGACCCCGTAGAAGAGGTAGTTGATGAAGCCCACGTAGTTGATAAGTGTGTACATGTCGCTGGTGACCAGCATCAGCAGGGTGGAGATGCACTGGGGAAATCAGGGGCTCATCAGTCATCACAAAGGCACTCTTGGAGCAGGTTCCCAGGGTCAGGGACAGTTCCTGACCCAGGCAACCATGCCATTGTGTAATGGACAGCTCATGGAGAAGACTTTATAATCACCACTAGGAACCCAGGCCGCTAACACGCCTCCATTGGTTGGAGTTACAATGTTCTTTTTCATTGCTAAAGCTGAATCAAAGGATTTAAGCTGGATACAGCAAAGGACTAACCACTCAGGATGGATGCCTAGACCAGGCAACACTGGTGTCACCTGGCTCTGGATCCTGTTCTCATTTATATGTCTCCCTTAGTTATGGCTAAAGCTAATTTCTTTTTAAAAATTCCTTTGAGAACCTTCCACCACAGCAACCATCAAAGAAGAGCAGCCATGGCCCTCCACTATCCCATGGCCATGGGCCTCAACAAGGGCCACAAGGTGACTAAGAACGTGAGCAAACCCAGGCACAGCCGCTGTGGCGGACGTCTCATCAAACACACAAAGTTCATATGAGACCTGATCTGGGAGGTGTGCGGCTTTGCCCCCTACAAGAGGCATGCCATGGAGCTGCTCAAGGTCTCCAAGGACAAGTGCACCCTCAAGTTCATCAAGAAAAGGGTGGGGATGCATATCAGCGCCAAGAGGAAGCACAAGGAGCTGAGCAACGTGCTGGCTGCCGTGAGGAAGGCAGCTGCCAAGAAGGACTGAGCCCCTCTGGAATAAAGCTTTGCAGAAAGTTAAAAAAAAAAAATCCCTTTGAGAAGATTATTAACTTCAAATTAATGGTTTGTTTTTGCATTCATCCTTTTCCCCAAGCCGAGTTATCTCATTAATTTTTCTTCCTTTTCTTTAAAAAAAATGTCAACAGTTGCATAGCCAGGTCCTATTCTTAGCCCTGTGCAAATATGAATGCATTTAACCCTCATAACATCCCTGGGAGGTTTTCTGGATAGAGGTCACTTTCCAACTTCAAAGTTATCTCTGTGACTCTCTCAGAGCAAGTCATGCTGTTCTCTCTGGTAGTCTGTGAAGGCCAATCAAAGGGTCAGTTCTCCTGTGAGATCTGATGGTGGAAAAAATTGAGAAGATGTTAGTGGGTGAACAGGACTGACTCCTGCCACAGCCAGCCATGGAAGGCTCAGTTGAAAAAAGCCATGTGGTCCGACGGGAACACAGCCTTCTGTAGATACCGCCACAGAGGGATCAAGATGACCTTCAGCCTGGCTTGAACATTCTCATATTTTCCAGTGGTGTACAATGCCCTTGGCTCCCCCAGCCCTGTTATCCTGATTTCTGACCTCTTCTTCAGTGGACCAAAGCCATTTTAAATGTTTTATTGAGGACCCAGAAGGAAAATAAGAATAACTCAAAGGACTCACTGGGCACAAGTCTTTGCTCTTTCCTTTAATTCTCCTCAAATGATTCTGCTTCAGTGATATTTTGCCTCCATTGCATCCCCAGAGAAAATTTCTTTTTCTCTACCTTACTGGCCTTCCTCTCTTCAGGATATTTCTTATTTGTGATACCCTTAATGCTGGATTTATTTCTGCTGTCTCAGAAGACAGGCACACTGTCCTGGGGCAAGAAATTGGAGAGGAGTGAGGGTGCTCAGGGACCAGCCAGGAGCAGAGGCCCCGAGCTGCAGCCCTGCCTGTAGTTATGGACGTCAGGAAGGTAGGGGAGGCACTGTGTCTTTCTGAGGGCATTCACTTCAGTCTTCCCCCAAAGGGTGGGAGAATGAGAGTGAGCCAGGCTGACAGCTTCAGGTATTTTGGATTTCGCATCTTTCCTGATATCCCTCAATATTAATAAAGTCCATGAGTCCATCTGTCAGATTATCTAAGGGCCAGGAAAAGTAGGGGCCAACCAGAAGAGTGGCAGGGTGTATGTGGAGAGCGTGAAGTCCCAGCTGAGTATAAAAGAGAGGTACTGGGCTGGGGGCAGCAGCAGGAAGGCCCTTACCGTAAAGAGCAGGGCTGGGATCGGTGTGCAGCGCTTCACATGGATCATGGCCAGCACACTGGGAAGGTGGCCTTCTCTGGCTCCAGCAAAGAATAGCCTGGTGGGGGGAAGAAAGCAGGTCAGCTGGGAGCAGTCCACAGACTACCAAGTCAGGGCCCTTCCTCCACATCCACCTTCCATCCACACAGCAGCACCCCTCTTCCAGCTAGCACCCACCTGTGCATGCACACCTCACAGCCACTAGTCCTAATGCAGATGCAGGCAAACCAGAGGCACCCAGTGGGTTGGTGGGGAGACTGTGCCTGTGGTCTGGCTGGCTCAGGGCACTGTACTCTGTCACGCCTGATGTCTGGAAGGCTACAGGAACAGCCCTAGTCCTAAAGCCTTTGTCCCTTTAAAAATGTGCCTCTCTACCCTCCAGGGATACAGACTCCCTCAAGTCCTGGAGTGAACAACGTGGAAAAGTCTGCACAGGTTTCTCGTGATACTTAGAGATTAGGTGCAGGTGTTTGTGTTTGGGGGGAGCAGGTCGGAACCTGGTGCAGAATTGAAGATGTTCTGAGGGGCAGTTACAGGGCTCTCTGTAATTTTCAAACTCACTGAATTGAACACACTGTGACCTATTAATCTTATTGCCTATAAGCTGTACTTAAACTGTATATCTTACAGATGCTACTCTATTCCCAAGAAGCCAACCCAAAGAAATGAATAGAGTTGGTGAAAGGTATAAACTGAGATAGCAAGAAAAAATGAAAAATATCCTACATGTTTAAAAGGATGAGACTGATTATATAAATTATGGCCTATCCATAGATAGAAAATGATGAAATCATAATAATGTTTTTAAAAGAATTGTTTCCATGAGAACATGCTTACAAGATAACATTAAATGAAGAATCAGGATAGAGACTATGATGCTAATTAACTGAAACACTTTTATAAGCATGTAAAAGATACACTAAAATCTTAGGTGGTAGGGTTGTGAGTAACTTTAATTTCTTCCCTTATGCTTTATAGAAAAATAAATTTTTATGTGCTGGGATTGAGTCCAGGATTTTGTGCACACTGCAGATGAGTTCTACCACCAAACTATAGCTCACACCCTAAAATAGGATACTTAGGGGCCGGGGATCTGGCTCAGTGGCATAGCACCTACCTGGCAAGCACAAGGTCCTGAGTTCAATTCCCGATATAAAAATAAAACAAATGAAATAAAATAAAATAGGACATTTAAAATCAGGACAATTATTTTTAAACTTTTTAAACAATTAAACTTTTTATTCTGAGAAAAAATTCACACATAATTGTAAAAAAAAAGCAAAAACAAAAAAACACTACTGGGAGATGGGAAGTACTCTTCATTCAGTTTCTTCTACCAGTACATTACAGTTACAGTATAACATTACAACTATGATATTGATATTTTAAAATTTTTGTTGTTGCCAGGTGTGGTGGCTCACATATCTGGGAGACTAAACAGTAGGATAGCATGTTTCAGTTTAGCCTGGGCAATTTAGCAAGACCTTCACTAAAAAGGGGGGGTGGGGCCAGGGAGATGGTTCAGTAGAATAAGTGCTTGCCTGGCAAGTGCAAGGGCCTGAGTTCAATCCCTGGTTCTGCAAAATAAATAAATAAAATAAAATAAAGAAAAAAAAGGGGGGGTTGCTGAGATAGGGTCTTGCCATGTAGTCCTTGACTGGTCTTGAACTCACTATGTAGTGCAGGTTGGTGTCAAACTTTCAATCCTTGTGCCCCAACCTTCCCCCAAGTGTTGCTCCAATCCTAAAATAATAGGTGTGGTACCTAGCTCTAAATGTTATTTTTAAAAAGAGAAATTAGCTAAGTATGATGACAGTGCACACCTGCTTTTCCAGCACTTGAAAGAATGAGGCAGGATCACCACAAGTTCAGGGTCAGCCTGATCTGTGTGTGTGCACATGTGCATGCGCACGTGTGTGCAGTGTGAGTTCGAGGCCAGTGCAGGCTATTAGAAGACTCTCTCAAAAGCATTTACGGGTCCTCAGTACTTCAACGTGCACACAGAGAAAAGAACCCCTTCCTTTCCCTCTTCTAAGAGAGAATACCATACATTGTTATTTACATGCGAGTGCTAAATAGACCACTTTTTCTGTTTTCTAGGGAAAGAAGCATTTCAGAGAAGAGAAAGAGGATGGTGTGGTGAGGGGAAGGGCAGAGCTGTTTCATGCTGGGAGGTGAGAAGAGACTGCCACTTGTTCTGTGATTGCTGTGTGATGCAGCAGTAACATTGTGGGGGCTGGCTTCAAGGACGCATGAGCAGTGGCCCATCCTTAGCCTCCTAGGCCAGTCACTACCAGAGGTTCATGCAACGCACATATCCCTGGCCCTCCCCCATGCCACTGTCCTACAGCGCAGCCTCATGCACTAGACTAAGCCCAGGGGCTAGGTGGGCCTGCACATGCACACAGCCAGGAGTCCACATTCAACTCCCTCCTCTGAATGCAGCCAGGGCCAAGGATAATTGTCCAACAGCACTTGCAAGTGTCAGGTTCAAAAGAAACAGTTCTTGCCCAGATAGCTGACAATGGAGGATACAATGACATTAGCATAACACACCCCCACACACTTGGACTCCTGGGAAAGGAGCACCTTCTCCACTCCCCAGAACATAAAAAAGTAAGAGTGAGGACAGGGAAGAAAGGAACTGGAAGACAAGCAAGGGAGGTCAGGTGAGTGAGGTTGTGCTTCTGACTCAGAGGCAAGCATACCATGCCCACCATCCACTATCTCCTGCATGCACACGCAGCTGGGCACATGCACGCAGACCACAGCATGGCCTGCCTGAGGGACAAACCCCACTCTAAAGCCAGTGTGGCCACACTCCTCCATAGATCCCAGGGAGCATGATGGGTCACTCATCTTCCACCACTTGCCCTCAGCTGGGGCTTCCAGGTGGCCATGGCGCCTGTGTAACACACACATGAGGTTGCTGTGGATGAATCTCCTAGAGTCCTGGGCACAAGGAGCCCCTGTGTTTCCTCTTTGCTGCCCTAGATCCTACAAACAAGGCAGTCCCTTGTCATTTCACAGGAACTCCTCCTGTATGTGACAGGTGGCTTTGGAAGCAGTTATGTAGGGCTGTGCCCCAAAGGCAAGGGTCTTTCTAAGAACCTGGGTAGATGCCTTGGATCACACAGATGGAAGCCATCCACTATCTATCTACTAGCATCAACAGAACATTCTAGAGGTGGCAAGAGGGGTGGGGAGAGCAGATCCCTGGATGTGTGAAGCAGGAGTTGGGGACTATAGGGCACACTTGTGCTCTGGCTCCTGAGAGTTCTGGAGTGGAGAGTATGGCTGAAAGGCTTTCGTTGACAAATGCTTTCCTTGCATACTTCCCCAACCTCTTACTTCTGTCTCACGGAGACCTCTGACAGTGCCTGCCTAGGGAGCAGGGAGCACCCTGCATTCTCAGGGTGTGCAGGGTGAACCCATCCCATATTGGTCTGCTTCCACAACATTCATGGGTGGTCAGACCCAGAGGCCCCAGGCAGAGCTTCCCTCCTGGACCTTTGCAGAGTAGCATTCTTTCCTGGCCAGCAGCAGCCTGTGTCCAGAGGAGTGGAAAGGGGGCTCTAGGAATGTAGGACACAGAGGAGTGGAAAGGGGGCTCAGGACACAGTGCAGTCTCTGCTTTTCTGAAATGAGCCGGAGTGCAGTGTACTCCTGGAACCTGCACACTGCACACAGAGCAGGTGAGCAGTACAGGCCCTCTGCAGCCACACTGACACATGCACCTCAGCGAAGCCACCTCCCAGGAGCCCACACAGGCCTCCACAGACACAGACAAGCCCACCACAGACACGGGAAGCAATGTGTTTAGGCAAGCCCCCATGCCCGAGAAGGGCCCAGGCAGCACTCACCGGGAGGAGGTGAAGAGAGACCCGTTAACGCCTCCAAATGTGGACAGGGCAACAGAAATGGGCATGATCCAGGCCATGACTCCGAGGAGCTTCTCTCCAAACGTCTGGGAGGGAAAACAAAAAGGCAGGTGGGAAAGGCAAGCTGCACTCTTCACCTCCAGCTTGCTCAGTGCGGCGCTGCCCAATGCCTGTCTCCCAGCCCCATCCGCTGCCTCTCTCGGCCCCTCCCGCACCACTGTATCCACAGGGACAACTGCACAGGCTCTGCGAAAGTAACCGAACAGCATGTATGCCGGTCATGATAGTAGTAATTAACGGTGATTATCCTTGTCTTAGGGATGAGGAAACTGTGGCAATCGTGATTAAGTGGCTCTCTTCAGATCACACTCAGGAGGAGGAGGACCCAAGCTTAGAGGCCAGCTGGTGTAAGCCTAGGTGCCAGGCACACAACACAACATAATTTCTCTACACTTGTGAATCAGGAAGCTCTGAGTTCAAATGCTAGCTCCACCTTGAGAAATGTTTGTAAATGCTCCCCCTCAACACCTCTGTGGTTCATAGTAACTGAACCTAGGCCCATTGCAAGTGCTCTACTACAGGGCAACATCACCAGCCTCAGTTTGTAGTTGTTGTTATTTTATTTTTTTTTTCACAGATTGTGTATTTCTATCCAAACACCCTTCCTTCTTTTTATTTTAACATTTAAAAAAAAATTATATTTATTTATTTATTTATTTTTGTGTGTGGCCAGCTCAGCCCACCAGGGGGTGGGGCTGGCTGGCATGTGGTGCTGGGGGATTGAACTGCAGTCCCTGTGCTTTGCTTAGCTTAGCTTGTTCTAAGTAGGTGCTTTAGACCACTGAGCC
This sequence comes from Octodon degus, assembly GCF_000260255.1. Taxonomy (NCBI): domain Eukaryota; kingdom Metazoa; phylum Chordata; class Mammalia; order Rodentia; family Octodontidae; genus Octodon; species Octodon degus. Next base: position 1,723,787 of record NW_004524852.1, read on the forward strand.
ATCTCACCAGCCCTGTAGTTGTTATTATTATTATTATTATTTTCTTCACACAGGGTCTTGCTGTGTAATCTAAGTTGGCTTTGAGCTCATGGTTTCTCGCCTTCCGCTTCCTGAGTGTTACAATTTTTATGTTTCAGTTTCTCATCTGTAAAATAGGTTCTGACTCTTAATTCACTGGATAGGAAGTTTTACATCATGGGAACATTATGTTGGTAGAAAATAAGAACCACCACTATGTTAGCTGAGAAAGACAAGGTTGTGAAGCTACAGATAAGTCTGCATGTACCCAGGGGTTACAAAATGTGGGAGACCAGCCTTCTGCATATGCTGAGCCATTTGTATAGCACACAACTGGGGAGGGGTTGTCTAACGCAGCTGCCTGCTGGAGAAGGCTGTTGGCCACGGGAGCACGCTGCCAGGGGTGACGCCAGGGTGTTTTCTTCATGTTCTTAGAGATGACACAATGAAGACACCATCTGGCAGGATAGGGTTGCAGCCCAGTCTGAAGCCAGGTGCGGCAGCAGCCTGGCTGCTAGGCCTTCCTCAGGTATGCAGGGGCCCCAGCCCCCTCAATCTGCATGATCTTTCCCCAGAGAGCACAATGGACTCCAATTCTGAGCTGCGTACCAGCATCCACTTTTCCCTGATGAGCAGTCAGCTTCTCACTTCCCAGACAGGAAACAGAGGCAGAGAGAAGCGGTGTGCCCCATACGAGGTTTTATCTTTGGGAGGAGCGGCTGTCTCCTGTAGACTAGCCTCATAGTTAAGAGATTAAAGTGCCTTAGATCAGCGGCCAGCACACTAGTTCTGTGAAGGCTCAGATACTACATATTCCATCTTCAGGCTATATAGACTCAGTGGCAACCACTCGGCTCTGCATGGCAGCCGCCTTGGGTACAGCCCAGCTGTCAGTTTGCTCCTGGGTACTGGAGAGTCCCAGTTGAGGACACACATGGATTCTGCACTGTGGACTTGGGGGATGATTTCCAATCTCACAGACCCATGGATCAGGGTAAACTGAGTGGTCTAAATGGGCAAAACTATGTCAGCATTCTGGGTTTGATTTCTTACCACAGCGACTGCGTTTGATGCCAGCAGCTCCTGGGGGGACATTGCAGTGACATACGCGACATTGGCAAAGACATACACAAATGTGACCAGTGGGATGGAGATGAAGATGGCTCTGGGAAGGTTCCTGTAGAGGGAGAGGAGGTGAGAAGGAGGCCTGTGTGCAGGACTCTGCTTTGCCATGGGGTCTGCATGAGGCTTAGCCTTGTAGCTGAAGGGTGCTTCCTCTACCTGGGAGGTGGGCTTTAGCTAATCAGGGCAGGAAAACTCAAAGACAATGAAACAGATTAGGCTGGAAACATCCTCCACACCTGCTGATGTCTTTTGACCTAGATCTCTACCATGTACTTTTCTATCTGCCCCAAGACACAAGAGCTGACCTGTCCTGCAACCAGGATGCCCAGAGGCCTTGTGGGACACAGGTCACTTGCTAAGGCAGTGGTGTTATCCAGCAGTTTTCAGCTTTTAACCTGCTTTGGGACAGTCACAGGACCCTTTCTCCCCTCCTGGTAGAGTAGATGGTAAATGTTTTAAGTTCCTGAGAAATGAACTATTACTTCAGGAGAGACCAAAGCAAGGTCAGAATGGGGGTGAGAAGTGGGTAGAGCACACCTGCTTCCGTTTCGAGCAGGAGGTGTCATGGGCTTTCAAGAGTGAGGGGAAGTACCCGGCTACTTCAACTCACTTGTAGGGGTCAACAAGTTCTTCAGTCACATAATTAAGAAAGTTCCAGCCACCATAGGCAAAGGAGCCCTGAAGGAAAGCCAGTGCGATGAGGCCAATGTCGGGTTCTTGGAAATTTTCAAAGGCATTCTTTGGCTCCAGCCAGAAGTATTCTCCTGTGGACACAATGGGCAGGATGCTGCTCAAAGAACGGAGTCTAGACCCAGCATTTCCCTCCCTGCCAGCTCTTTGTTTGGTCTCCAGTGAACCCATCCTACTGAAAAGCAAAACTAAATGAGGCAGGGAAACCCACAGCAAGGGACCTCCCGGTACCTGGTAACCCTGAGTCCGATGTTGGGGGGGGGGGTTCAAGTTCACAGCACAGTACTGGAATGTTCCTTTATTTTTTTAAAACTTTATTAGTACATATTTGGAATTCATGCAGTTTATGGTCATCTTGGGAAGTGGTTCATATATGTATAAAGCTTATTTCTTTTCTTTCTCTTTTTAGATCCCTATTTTTTATTCTTGTTGATACTATTTATCTTGGTTCATGGCATAGCATATAATGTTTACATTAATTGAGGTTACAAGTCTCCTATACGTGGCAGTGTTCCTTTTTTAAAGGACAAAGTTCCTGAGAAGGAAGCCCCTTGATACATGAGAGGCTTGCTTGTTGGGCTTTGGAAATGCAGGACTACAGCCATTTGCAGTCTCCTGACCACCTTCCCTGATTTTAAATTCATGCATTTCTATTAAAAAAGCACTAAGAACAACACATTCAAATAGAAGCTTCTATGTTATATTAATTTTAGTTTTTTGCTTGCTTTGTCTATGACCTATTTCCTTTCAGGTGTGTGTGTGTGTGTGTGTGTGTGTGTGTGTGTGTGTGTGTGGCCTCTCTCTTCAGAGTCCCTTAGTAAAGAGCCTTGACATCCTCAGCACACAGTACAGGGTCTGGCACACAGTGGGTCCTCAAAACAGGGTGCTGGGGCAGCAAGTGCAGCTCAGTGGTAGAGCAACGGTCTCGCCTGTGAGGCCCTGGGTTCCGTCCCTGGCACTACTGGAGGATAATTCAAAGACTGGATGGGGAACTTGCTGAGATTGCAATGAGACAGGAGTGTAACTAACACTGCTATTTATTCATCTGTAACCAAGTGTTTGGACAGGAAGTAAGGAGATTAGTGTGATTAGGGAAAAAGAATTGAGACCAGATTAGGAGAAACTCACTATCTCTGAAAAGAGAGTACAATGACTTCTTTAATTTCCTGAAACAATATAACCTAATAATTGACTTAATCCAATGGATTAAAATAAGGAGGCACTTTATAGGGAAGAAACTTGTTTCCCAAACAAAACATTCAACCTCAGGGTTCAATGGCAGGTGGAAGATTCCCTCCCATCCTCCCTCTCTCTCATCTGATTTTCCCTGTGAGGCAGTGATGCTGAGCAGAACCTAGTGTGCAATGGGTTCCATGGAAACCAAATACAGGCTTAGGCTTGGAAAAGACCAAATCCAGTGGAGAATGTTGGCAGGGGCCCCAGGAATGTAGAGCACTCTCTTGCAGAGATGAGTAATTTAGAAACAGAAAATTCTCCTCCTGTTCTCCACTTTCAGATATGGACAAGGTATGATAGATGTCCAGAGCTTCCCTAAGTTTGAGGCAAAATGGCAATAGAATCCAGAGGTCCACGTTCTTTACTTAGCTGTTTTATAGCCAAGAGCGGAGCATGATTAGACAAAACTTGGCAAGCTTTGGGGGAGATTCCTTACCCTCAGCCACCCTGATTAATATGGTTTCTCTTCCCCTTTGACAAGCAAGTGAAGAGGAGCTCTTTCAATGGCAGAACCAGGAAATCTCAGGGCCCAGATGTGCAAGAGGTGGAAAGTCGTGTGGGGCCCTGTTCTTGCTCACCTTTGCATATCTGTACAACCCCCATGACGATGATCAGGGCCAGAGCAAGAAGCTTCCCAGCTGTAAAGACATCCTGAACCCGGGTGGCCCATCGCACGCTGGAACAGTTGACCCATGTGAGGAGCACTGAAACGACAGAGCCCCCAACAGAGCCTCAGGAGCAGGGGCCGTGCAGGGTGCCCGCTGCAAGGGCTGCTGCGCAGAAACACAAGTGCTACTTGTTCCTGATGATGTGATCATAACAGGTGAGCCAAAGTCCTATTACCTTCAGCCCCAGTGACCAGAAACTTTGGCTCCACTGATAGGTTACAAATAGGGATTACATGTCCCAAATTAGAGCTTGGTCAGAGCATGGCCTGTCCAGGGCTGGAAGCCAGAAGTAGGCAAGAACTAGTTTGAGGGAGTAGAGGCCAGCATCTGATCAGGGCCCAAGTACAGGCTTGGTACTCAAACCACTGTCTGTGTAGGTGGGGCCCTGCACAGCTGATAAATCTTGAACGTTACTTTCCTTTCCTGAGCCTGATTTTGGGACCACAGAGATTAAGGCACTCTTTTGTCTTTCTTTCTTTTTTTATTTTTTATTTGAGACAGTGTCTTTTTTTTTTTTTTTTTTTTTTTTT
>NW_004524852.1:1729083-1749328 GCF_000260255.1 Octodon degus
GGGGATTGAACCGCGGTCCCTGTGCTTTAGCCAAGCTTGTTCCAAGTAGGTGCTTTAGACCACTGAGCCATCTCTCCAGCCCCAACCCCATGTTTTCTAAAAGACCTAGAAAACGTATACCGGGTTCCCCTCCTCTTGCCCTTTGTGTTAGTCATTTTGGCAAATTACTGGAAGATGGCGGTTCCGGCTGAAAGGCGAGACAGTGTCTTGATATATAGTTCAGGGTGGTCTTGAACTCACTATGTAGCCCAGACTGATCTCGAACTCATGGTGATCTTCCTGCCTCAGCCTCCTGAGAGCTGAGAAGATTCTAACAACTTGGGACCTGCTGGGATTACACGCGTGTAAAGAGACTCTTTTTTACTACGGTTTTTCAAGATGTAATCTGCGTTTAGTAAACACTCATCTTTTTAAAGGTGAGATTTGGTAGATATATTTAACAGCGTGAGCACTACCACACTCACTATACAGAACATCTTCCACACTACACAAAGTTGTCTTTATGCTGTGTTTCTCTGCACACAGTCAAGCCTCTCTCCTTACTTCTGGTAACCCCTGATTTGACTTCTTGCCTTATAGTTTTGTTTTTTTCCAGAATGGCGCACAAGTGGAATCATAGACTAGGTAAGCTTTGTGTGTGGCTTCTTCAGCATAACATAGTGCTTCAGAATCTATTCATGTTGCTGCATAGATTGGCAATTTCTTTTTATCATTAAATGCTATTCCATTATATAGATGCATCAGTTATTTTTCCATCCTGGTAGACATTTGTGTTGCTCCAAATGTTGGGTTACTATATGATAAAGCTGCTATAAAGACTTGTATAGAAGTCTTTAAGTTGATTATAGAGTTTTCATTTCTCTTGAGTAAAAATGAGCCATGCGTGGTAGTGCATGTCTGTAATCCCAGCACTTAGGAGGCTGAGCCAGGAGGATGCTCACAAGTTCGAGACCAGCCTGGGCTACAAAGTGAGCTCAAGGCCAGCTTGAGCTGCATAGTGAGACCCTGTCTCAAAAAAATGCAAAATAAATAAGTGTGCAGAAATAAGATTCTGGTTATATGATAAATGTACATGTAGCTTTATCAGAAATACTAAACCGTTTTCCAAAGTGGTTATAATTCTATATTCCCTCTGGCAATGATCGAGAATGCCCATGGCTCTGTGTCCTTGTCAACATTTGGCAATGTCCGTTACGGAAAAAAAAAACTCTGGCAATCCTACTAGGTGTGTGGTATTTCACTGTGGCTGTGACTCGAGGCCCTGTGATGACACTGATGTGGAGCAAGGCGCCACATGCTTGCTTGGCGGCTCTCTGATATCACCTCTGGTGGGGTGGAGTCTTTCAATTTAACCTCCTCACAGTCACAAGGCTCCCACAGAGATTCCAGCAACTTGGGGTCTGGGGGGCTGGAGGAAGGCTTGCAGCTAAGTGCTGCCAGGAGGGGCTGCCAGCCCCTCCTGCTTCCCCCTTTCCTAAAAAGGTGGCCAGAACACAGCCTAGGGTTTAAGAATACACATTATCTAGGCAAGTACTTATTCTACTGAGCTATCTCCCCAGCCCGAGAGCGCACATTATCTAAAAACCAGAAAATATTTCTGTCTCTCAAACCCCCAGAGCTCTGACTTCATGTGAATGACTTGATTATTCTAATATATTATCCTTCAGCTACACTTCTATATTCCAAATATTTTCCAACTTTGCTTGATTATGAGATTATTTCAGCAGGGTAGCAAGGGTCCTGACATTACTATCCATGGGTAGTTTTCTTCTCTACATTATCTCTGCTTGATAAACTTCTCATTTTTCAAGATCCAGCTAAACTGTCACCTGCATCATGAAACTGTAATTTTATTATTCCTAACAACATGTGTATAAGGTAAGATACATCAGGTATATTCTACAGATAAGACACAAAATTTGTCTTTTCAAACTAAGACAAGGCCTTGTATCAAACAAAACAAAACACAATAAAACAAAACAACACAACAAAACAAATGACTGAAAAAAAAAAAAAAAGAGTTAAATAGGCTAGCCAGATAGCTTAGTGGACTAAAGCACCTGCTTAGGCAGAGTGCAGTGGCCAGGGTTTGATCCCCGGTATGCCATGCTGGCCACACCCCCAGGGCACACTGAGAAGCGATTGAGACTGGATGTGGTGGCGCATGCCTGTTATCCCAGCACTTGGGAGGCTGAACAGAGGAGAATCACTACGAGTTCAATCTGCAAAGTGAGACCCTATAGACCCTGTACAAAATACATTTAAAAAAAAAAAGTTAACAACAAAATCCCCAAACAAAACAAAACAAAAAATAAAATCAAATGCCACAATCTATTAGTCTTCTAAGCTCATTTTCATATACACATTCCATAGTGTATACCATACTCCTCAGGAATCTCATTGATAGGTGATATAATCCCATTTGTTTCATTGAACCAAAAGAGGAAACTTTCTCCCAGCACTTAGGAGGCCGAGATAGGAGGATCCATGAGTTCCAGACCTACAGAGTGTGTTCAAGGCCAGCCTGAGCGGAAGCAGAATCTCTTGATTCCTGGTAGAGGAGCTGCTATCCAAGAAGTTGTCATATATGGAGAATCAAAACATGTTTTGAGAGCAAGCATTTTAAGTGCCTGAACAAGGAGAACATTTTGTAAATACTTAAATGTTCCAGCTGAGCAGAGACATCCTAACAAATACACGCTTGGTTATCTTACTCAATTCAGTAAAGATCATGTGCCTTGTGACAGAATCTGTGACTACTGGCACAGTGATCTCAGCTTCTCCTCAGGTCCCCAAGACAGGCTGTGTACAAGGCTGGGCCCTGCACCCAAGAACTCAGGCAGGCACAAGCAAAAACAAGGACAGAGGAGGAGACTGATTTATAAGAGGAAGATGACAATCAAACCCAGGTGGCTTGGGGGTGGGTGAGGATTTCAGAGTAAGGAACAGGATCTTGACCTCAGGAAGAAAATCCTCTTCCATCAAGGGGAGGAGAGGGCACAGCTGGGAGACAACACAAAAATGCTTGAGGTTAGAAAATGGCAGAGTAAAAAAAAACTCAAAAGAAATGTTTCCTTCCTCAAGCAAGAGGAAGAATTTAGTCACTTCTACCTGTAATAGAAAACAAAATCTCTTCACAAGACAGGGCTTGTCAAGGCAGGAAGGAAGGAAGGCTCCTGTCAACTCTATGGTATTCTCAGGGTGATTGGGATGTCTGAAGGACAGGGACACTTTTTAACTAGCCTTTCTATTGGTGACTTAAGTTCTGCTTGCCCTTATCTCTATAACTTCACAAGAACCTAGCCTTTGACTAATATTTAACCTTTAACCCTCACAGGAATCTCTAAGAAATACAACAAAATTCTGAGAATGAGGTAGAGATAGGGAAACAGCCTCAGCCCCCTGATCTCCTCAGAACAATGGCTGCAGGCTCCAGGTCTTACTGTTCCCCCTGTAGTTGGGCCACAGCAGCATGTGATGGTGGGGAGAGAATGTACTTTCAGTCCTTGGTACAGCAGGCAGCTTCCTCACATCAGCCGAAACCTGAGCTTCCATCCAGAGAGGAAAGGTCAGTGTGTAGGCAATACTTCCTGGGTGCTTGCCAAGCCACACCCTGCTCAGGAAGACTGCTGCTGCCTATCTGCTACCCAGCACCCCTTGCAGAAGAGTATCTTCCCTCTCTCTCTGCTCAGCTTCCCTGAGTTCTGCATAGCTGAAATCTGGTTACCTAAAGGAAGCCACATACAGATGGAGACCAGTGGCTACTGCAGCTTGAAACATGAGGATTTCTTGCCCCTATCTGTCCATCTGTCCCTCTGTCCATCCATCCATCCTATATACAGGGTCTATCAGAGCTAGGTACTCTGCTATGTAGGGAAGTGCTAAGTTAGAGTCACTTATAAGTTACAAGTCACTGCTTTCAGATAGTGGGCAGTGGGATGGGTGAGCTACGAGATGACTATAAAACAATGTGGTGACAGCAGAGCTATGCTTGCAAATGAGAGGTGTCCATTAGGAACCCCTTACTCAGCTTAGGGTAATCCTATAAGAGAAGAGTTTAGCAACATGCCTCTCAATATTTGGTCCAGGTGGACAGAAGTGTAAGACTTCTTGTCATTCATCATCTAGCTGCGGGAGTGGGTGTTGTTTGTCTAGAGGGCCCCAGAGAATCCCAGCCTTCTCTGTACCTTTTGAGCACTTTCTCCTCTCTTTCCAAAACTTTTTTCCCTAGGTAAAACATAGGCTGAAAGAGTATCAAGAAGACAAGACTGCAAAAAGATGCTGAAGGGCTAATTACTTAATCTACCCAGGATGAAGAATTCAACATCAAGGTGACAGGAGAGACATAGAGACTGAAGCAAGCAGGAGGAAAACTGAGAACCCAGAAATCTAGTGCCATGCCTAGAGCCTAGGGGCCTCTCACTCACCAAGTAGGGAGGGAAGTACTCAATGCTTCATGCCCTGAGAAAGCTTCAGGACCAACAGAGATGTGAGCTCCTGTCTTCACCCTGGAGTGGGTGGGCAAGTCCTCTTCCTTGTAGAGAAAGTGCTGTCAACCACACCTCCACCTTGATCCCCAGGCTTTGATCCCAGGATTGCCCAGAAGCCTTTCCCTTCTGTCTCACCTTGCTGAAGGTAACAGAGCTCATGAAGCCTTTGGAAGGCAGAAGGCGGCCATTCCAAAGCTGTCAACATTCTAATCTCTGGGGATTTGTGAATATGCAAAAAGAACTGCAAATATGACTCATTTAAGGAGCTAGAGATGGGAAGCTTATCCTGGATTATCTGAGTGAACCCAATGTAATCACAGGAGTCCTTATGAGAGGGTGTCAGGAATGAGAGGTAATGACGGAGATGGTGGGGAAGGGAGAGATTGATTTGAAGATGCTATGTGGCCAGCTTTGAAGACAGGAGGAGGTTGGAAAAGGCAAGGAAACAACTCTGCCAGAGCCTGCAGAGGAACATGGTCTTGTGGACATCTGAGTTTAAGACTTCTGACCTCCAGACCTGTAAGATAATATATATATGGGCAGTTTGAAGACACAAGGACTGTTGTAATTTGTTACAGTAGCAACAGGAGTACGGGGACAGACAGCACACTGAGTGACAAGAAGGTGGAAGGAGCTGGGGATGTAGCCCAGAGGCAGAATATGTGCTTAGCATGCATGTGGCCTTCAGTTCCATCCCTAGCACCAAAAACACAAACACAAAAATAAAAACAGAACAACCAGGCAACCTACACCCAGATCCCAGGGGAGTGTCTGTCCACAGGCCTTGCAGGACACCAGGAGTGGGGAGGAGAGGCTCCTTGGAATGGTCATAAAGGTGAGGTCAACAATGTGTTAGTGTGCCTGGCAAACTCACACATCACATGGCAGCATCCCAACTCTCTGAGCTTCCTGCTCCTATCTGGGGTCCTACAGCTAAGGTGTCACTTTCTCCTCTTCCTCTCCTTTGTCACTCAACACAGTAACAAGTGTGCCCTACAGCTCTAGCAGTGCTCTTTCTCTCCTCCTTTTAGTGAAACTTTGGACAAAAGACACAGTATTTCTCCTTCCTTCCTCAAACTCCAAATTCTCTTTCATTCTCCTCCATATTTCAAACAACTTCAGGTGCCACACACAGCCCAAACTCACACACAAACACAGGTGGAGTCACAAGTATCTTTCTTGCATGGTAGACAGAGTGCCAGGATGTTGCAAATATATTCCTTTGCTTTTCACCAATATACTTTTATTGGTCTCCTAATTTTGTTAACCAAAGGCTACAATCACAGGCCCAAAAGGAGTCAAGAGGGAAAACCAAGGGGCTGGGGGTATAGCCCAGTGCTAAAGCACTTGCCTACTCTGCACTAGGCTTTGGGTTCAATTTCCTGGAGGAAAAAGAAAAGAAGAATGGGAAAAAAAAAAAAAAAAAGGAAGAAAGAAAGAAAATGAGAGAAAGCCAAGAGATGATCTTAAGAGTCCTGCATCTGAGTTTATTTTGTCAGTCACAGGGTACAGAACTGCCATATGGGGCACTACTTTATAGTGGGGAATATCAGATACGTTGGCCCAGTCTGTTTAATTTCTCTAGGCTGAGTTAAGCCCACCTGATCAGCAGGTGGTTAGGCACATGGAGTTTAGGGATTATATGTTTTGGAAGGGAAGACTATGAACATTTTTTAGGGGAATTTTTACTCCTCTCTACTGTAGACTACAGATAAAACAGGCAATTTAAAATTAATCTCTCTAGTCCATTTTGAAATAGAACATCATTGAATAACTACTATAAGCAAATCTTTAGGAAATTTTAAGGTTGGCTCAGGGAGCTGTGGGATATTTTTTTTTTTCATTTAACAAATATTTATTGAACTCCAAATATGTGCCAGTTGTTTTTTAGTTTTTAAAAATTTTTTCCCATAATTTTATTGAGAAACAAATAGCAATGAGACAGTTTCAAATCAGATTGGTAGGACAGTTTCAATAATTAACACATTGCATACTCTTTTCCTAGTGGTTATTTGCTGTACAAGATGCAGACATGATATCCTATTTACAAACACTATTAGAACAAATCCCTCTATTCATTAAGAGAATGTGACTGTGTATCTATCCTAACCATTTTGGATACACAGAGATAAAATGGACATTCATCTGTATCCCTTTTTTTGTTTAGTTCCGTCATTTGAATATTATAGGTGTGTTAACTCAACAAAATATTCTAAAAGAGTCCAGTAGTCCATAATAGTATTGGGTCTGTCACTTGACTGGCAATGTCAGAAATTGTTGACCTGAGTCCCCTATAGCTCAACATAACAGCATGGCTTTACTTCTTATATTTCATTTTTATACTTTTCTGCTGGATGATTAAGACCAAGATGAAGCAAGACCTATGCAACAAGAGTTGTAGCTTTTGGATCTGATAAGGTCAGTCAAATCCCTCAGGATTTATCCTGAGACCCTGTACCTCAGATTGTAGATCCTTTGTCAGTGTCAGCCATGTGGACTAGTCACAGCCATTGCTTGGCCAATTTGCACTCTGTGAAAGCCTGAGAGAATGTTTTCTTTCCATGTGCCTTTCCTTAGGCACATAACATCATCGATCACTTTCCTCTTTGGCCCCATAATCTCCTTGATCAGAAAATTTGGGACACAACTGAGTTACATGACATTATAGTACAAGATCTCATCTATCCTGAGTCTTAATTGACCTTGGAAGGCTAGGGTCAAAACGTTGGCTTTCCTTGTGGCCCTCCTTTTTCTCTAATGTTTGATCTGCAAAGTTAGGTTGTTAACCCTCCAGAAGACAAGCTTATTGTTATTACCATACAACCTAGGCTGTGAAGCTTAACCTCACTATCTGTCGGAATATCAAAATCTTAGGCATAACATGGAACAGGTATTTTTCATCAAGTATTGATACGTTAAACTTTAAGTCCCTACAGAAAAAACATTTAAAAAATTAAAATATATTTTAAAAATAGGGGGGCTGGAGAGATGGCTCAGTGGTCTAAAGCACCTACTTGGAACAAGCTTGGCAAAGCACAGGGACCGTGGTTCAATCCTCCAGCACCACATACCAGCCAGCCGCGCCCCCTGGTGGGCTGAGCTGGCCACACACACACACACACACACACACACTAAATGTTAAAATAAAAAAAAAATTAAAAATAGGAATAAAGAATTATATAATTTTTATGTTTACACATAAGTCCAGAAATCTAACCATATACAACCTTATAGCAGGACAGTCCCGCAACATTCCTTTTCCTGTCTCCTACCTTCATTCACTACCCCCTTCTTTTTGAATAATCATCTACCCGAGAGACAGCATGGCAGCAACTGGCATGTCATGACAAGTAGCCCGTATTCAGAAGACCTGAATGACAGGCACTCCAAGCGTGAACCTACTATTACAAATTGCCATCTTCAGTGCAGTTGCTTAGTTCACAGGTGTCAGTATATATAGTTAGTCAGGGTGAGAATCCTTCCAATTAACTGCTAGATTCAAAAATCTTCTGAAGATTCTCAGGATCATTGCCTAACCCATCTTCTACATATAACTGTATGGCTTGCCACTGTAATATTTCCTAGCTTTTCTCCTTTCCCTCTCTTAATTATTTAGTCCTCAAGTTCTTGCTTTCCTTTTAGTTGTATTATACCTTTCTATTTGTATTTCTTCTTTTGAGTTCTTATACTAGGGAAACTATATGATATTTACACATGTGTATCTGGTTTATTTCACTTATGAGTATATCTTCAAGTGGCATCCACTTAAATATAAAGGTTTCGAGTTTATCATTCTTTATAGCTGAGTAATACTCCATTGTATAAAAATATCACTTTTTTTTTTTTAAAGGAGGAAAGGTTTATTTCATCTCAGTTTGTAGAGATTTTAATCTATAGTTGGCTGGCTCCAAGGCAGAGTGGCATGGTACAGGGAAAACCTAGAAGAGAAACAATTCATAGCAGGCAGAATGCAGCAAATCAGTGAAATAGTTAAGCAGCATCAGTAGCATCCTGCCTCTTCTTTTTCTTCTTCTTCTTCTTTTTTTTTTTTTTTAAATGCGGGCCTGGGCTAGGACTGAGTCTCAGCTGTGGGATATTTTAAGAGGTTTATTTATTTACTTTGCAGTACTGAGGCTCAAACTCAGGACCTTGTGCTTGCCAGGCAGGTCCTTATGCCGCTGAGCTATATCTCCCATCCTGTAGGATGATATTTTAATAGAGTATGATACTTTACTGATACAATAAATGGTTTACTTAGCCTGTAAGTAAGGACAGCTTAAAAATATAGTTGGCTGGATAAAAAGAAACTCACACACATAGAGCTAAGAGTCTGTGCAGCTAGTTAAGTTTAGAAATGTAAAAGAAACTATAGGAAGACAGAAGTTCAAAATAAAGATAGATAAGAACTCCTTAAAAGCTGGGTGTGGTGGCATACACCTATAATTCCCCTAAAAATGTTCCTAGTCTTCCCTTCCAAAACATATAATCCCTAAACTCCATGTGCCTAACCACCTGCTGATCAGGTAGGTTTAACTCAGCCTAGAGAAATCAAACAGACTGGGCCAAAGTATCTGGTGTTCCCCACTATAAAGTAGTGCCCTATATGACTGTTATGTACCCTGTGACTGACAAAATGAGCTCAGATGCAGGACTCTTAAGATCAGGAGGCTGAGGCAGGAGGATGGTTTGAGACCAGCCAGGGCCACAAAGTGAGTTGAAGGTCACCCTGAACTGCATAGTAAGACCCTGTCTCAAAAACCAACCCAAAAAACCAACTAGCCAACCAACCAAACAACAACAAAAAAAACGCCTTCCAGGGACATAAATTTATTGGGCAAAGTATGCTAAATTAACAACCCCACCCTACCCTCCAAGCAGAACACTAAGATGGCTACTCCTGAGACCAAGAATTTCATCCATCACATCAAATATTTCCCCTGAACTTGGTGAACTCCATTTGGAATTCTTGGTCTAGCAAGCTCACACCTTTTTCAGGAATGGGCTCAAAGTGGCTGCAAAATGTCTGTTTCCTTCCGCATTTCCAGAACGAAGCTTCTCTTGATCTTTTTAAGGAAGTGAAAATAGACCGAAGAAACAGGGGGCTAGAGGGGTGCAAGCCTGCTGAGGTCCGCAAGGACTGATGTGAGAGGGAAAGAAGGTGCAACTGAAACAGCAAGGACAAGGGACAGGGAGGGCCAGGGGAGAGCAGAAAAGAGCTCCGAGGGGGAACAAAAAGAGGGCCAGGATACAGAAAAAGAAAGATACAAAGCGCTCAGCAGAAAGTAGCTGAAGAAGGAGGCAGTGATGCCGCTTTGTAGAAATCAGGACTTCCTTTTCCTCTCCAGAACTTCGAAATAAGCACCTTTCCCAGATCCAGAGCCTTCTCTTTCAGCCATAAATTTCACTTGGCTCCTGGGCCTGCCCGAAGGGGTGGCTTCTCAGTCTCACCTTTGCTGGGGCATGCAGCTCTCTGCCTCCTGCCTCCCCCTGGCCAGCAACCCGGGTGCCTAGGCTCTGGGGCTGTAGGGGAGGGCAGGCCACACGGGCAGGCGCAGCCCGGGGGGCACCCTGCAGCCCGCCCCCGCCGCGGAGGGGGTGTGGCCCTGCGCCCCTAGGCTACACCCGGCTCCTGGGGCCCCACCAGGGTGGGAGGAACTGGGCGCCGGTTTCTAATTATGGAAACGCTGCTTGGGTCTGGCCAGTCTAACCTCATCCGCTTCCAGATGTAGGAAGCTGCCAGGAGGCACCCACAGACAAAACACCGAGCCCTGCCAGTTCTAAGGGCGCACAACCCGGGGCTCGGATGAGTCCGGTTCTGCCCTTGTAAGCAGCGGGCTGGATTCAACCATCCTTCCTTCTCAGAAAGGTCGTGGGGGAAATGGAGTAGGAGCGGAAGGCAGGGAGGCAGTTTCCCAGACCCCCCTTGACTTTTTCCTTGCTCCCTGCAAGGCTGAGATATTCTTCATATGGGCCAGGGGCCACATATAGTCTTTGGGCATCCTGCCTATCTAAAACAAAGGTTTGTGTTATTATACATGTAATATAACTTACCTAGGGAAGTTATACATGTAAATAACTTGACTGGTGAAAGACAAAAACATCAAAACAAAGCAACAGCAACCAAAAAAAAAAAAAAAAAAAATCAAAGCGGCTTTCTTCATAAATTATGCTTTGATCCTGGCTTCTATAAAGTACACAATAGTGAGTTTGGTTTTGAAGTAGCTCTTGTCTGCCACAGTAACTTTTTTCCTTCTCCAGCCCTTCTCATCTAGAGGCACTGACAACCTGTAAAAAAAGCTCAGACCCCCTCTAAAGGAGGAGAAAGGATTCGCGTTTTTGGAAGGGCCGCTGTCCTCCAAGGACAACTGCGGAGAAAGGCAGGGTACCCAGTGCTCCCGGAGCTCCTCTTCCACTGACCGGCTCTCCCTGGACTCTCAGCTGAGCTGCTGCCCGCCCCTCCCCCTCCCCTTCTCCCTCGGGCTCCGCCAGTGCCAGCTGCTGGGCCTGGAGTTCTGCTGAATCACCAGTCAGCACCGGGTGCCGCCAAGACGCCTGGACACCTCGCTCAGCACTTTCCAAGAGCTGAGTAGTTCTCTCTTCAGCATTAGCTAAACAGGAGCCCTGAGCAGGTTGGAGTGGGGGAGACCAGAAAGTGAAGACAGCCAGAAATCCAGAAACTATAGGCTGTGCCACCACAGGGAGCCTCGTTTGCGCCTAGAGAGCTCTTGTTACCGCACTCGCAGTTCCCAGGGGCGACATCCCCAGACGCAGAACAAGATAAACAGAACAAGACAAACGGTCTTGGGTCTGCAGTGCACTCTGTGGCTCTCCATCACATCCAGTCTTGGAGGAACGGGTGGGTCCTAGGAGGTCTGGGGGGTCCTCCGACTGGGCTATGGCCTCTGTGAGTGCTCACCAAGGTCTGTCACCTGGACCCAGGCTGCAGAGTTCCCCAGACCCGTTACAACCCAACTCTGAGGGTCACTAGCATTCACACTTATTAGTTGTCGGAACTCACAGTGATCTTTGTGTCTCAACCTCCTGAGTGCTGGGAGTATAGGCATGTGCCACCACTCCTGGCTTGCTCATGCTTATTAATTCAACTCAAAACATCTGTGTGTGGTGCCACATCCTTTTAATCCTCTGAGGCAGGAGGACTGCCTGGTTCATAGCCAGCCTAGGCTACATAGTGAGCCCTTGTCTCAAAAACCAAAACAACAACAAACAAAAAACCCAAACAAACAAACTCTACCACTCTCAAAACAAATCTCAAAAAAAATTAAAAAAAAAACACAAAAACTAAAAACCCAGAAAAAGCAGATCTTGCCCTCATTTCTTTCCCTCAAAACTCTTAAATGCCACTAGACCACACTCTTGTAATCCTATACATCTTCTGATTTTCTGTTCTTGGGCAAATGTTATAAATTTAAGTTACACTAATCCTTAAAAACTCACCAGACACCATGAATGGGTAATTCCAAAAACCACAGAGATGGGCCCCCTGGGAAAAACAAAGTGATCCTTGGGAGTCAGCGACACAAGGGCAGAGAACTCGAACTTCTAGGTTGGTATCAGAAGGTAAGTGAGATGGTACCATGCCTGGTGGAAACTGAACCCTAGCAAAACTTCGCTTCAACGAACCTTAAAGACCCTCTTATTTCCCTAAGCAGAAATGGAGGTTCCCAGAAACAAGCCCTCATCTCCCAGGTTCCAGGGTGGGGGCCATGCAGGCATACTTTTTCATTAGTGAAATGCCAGTGGAAGAGTAAAAGACGGAGACCAAAAGAGATACTATGCAGAGTCATCGATGTGGCAATCTGAGCTACAAATAGAAGCATATTGATTTTTTTTTTTTTTTTTTTTGCCTTTTTGGAATAAGGTTTCACTATGCAGTTCAGGCTGCCCTTGGACTCACAGTAATCCTCCTGCATCAGCCTCCCAAATGCGGGGATTATAGGCATGTGCCACCATGCCCAGCTGATACAGACATATTGAAACTAAAAGGTTTGTGACTTCTCAGGTAATGTGTGTGTGTGTGTGTGTGTGTGTGTGTGTAGCCTGGTCCAAGAACAGATAGGACTTATAGCAATGCACTGAAGTGTTCAATACCAGTGGCCTCCTAGGGAAGAAGATTTTCACAGAACTTTTGAATTCTGTGTAATACACATATTTGCTACTATGATATATAAATGATTAAGCACTGGACCATTGAATCTCAAGACTGAGTTCTGGTATAAAAACATAAAATGAAGTTAATAGAGACACTTACATTCCCAGGGATATCAGATAAGGGTGAAGTCATGATAGGGAACGAGGTGAGATGGCACTAATGAAGGGGCATTACTCTGCCAGCACAAACATGAAGCTCAAAGGCACAAAGGATGATGCCTTCCTGAAGTCCCAGCAACAGGTATGAGCGGGAAGGGTGGCAAATGGGAAGGGTGGCAAATGGGAAGGGTGGCAAATGGGAAGGGTGGCAAACGGGAAGGGTGGCAAATGGGAAGCGTGGCAAATGGGAAAGGTGGCAAATGTGAAGGGTGGCAGAGATAGGGGAGCTAATCAGCCAGTGTGAGCAACACCATGGAGGAGACATTAAAATTTGACCCAGTCATCCTCAGTTTATTTCACAGGCATCCCTCATAAAAATGTGCCTTCCTTGCCCCTCCACCCCTAAGTACCAGGTCCTGCCAATTCTGATTGATATTCTGATTGATGTTCTCCAATCCTGCTGTCCTGGTCCTCGAGTCACACTGTCATCTCTAACCTGAATTTTCTTTCTTTCTTTCTCTCTTTCTTTCTTTCCTTCCTTCCTTCCTTCCTTCCTTCCTTCCTTCCTTCCTTCCTTCCTTCCTTCCTTTCTTCCTCCCTTCCTTCCTTCTTTCTCTAACCTGCATATCTGTGACTGCACTGTATTCAGTTTTCTTGCCTCTGACCTTTCCCCGCTGGACAGCCCATCCTTTACCCTTACAGCATGATTCTCCTAAAATACAAATCTGATGACATTCCACTGGCTGAAGTCCGTCAGTGCCTTCTTGCCATTCTTAGGGTGAAGCCCCATCTCTTCAGCATGGTCCATGAGGCTTTTCACAATGGGTTCCTACTTCTTCCACATTCCCTTCCCCTTGCTCTCTGCTATGGCCCAAGAAAGGCCACATCTCCAGATCTGCCACTTATTATTATTTTTTTTTTTCTGCCACTTCTTAATCCCTCCTGTGAAAGTATTCTGCTCCACCCCTCACCCTTTCTCCTCCATGGTAGGCAATCTCCAAATGGTCCTCCAGCCTAAGTTTACATATCCTTTTGCCATGATTTGTTTCAACTCCAGCCCCCTGCTTCTCTCTCTCTCTCTCTCTCTCTCTCTCTCTCTCTCTCTCTCTCTCGTATTTGGTACAGGGTCTCACTATGCAGCTCTGACTCACAGTGATCCTCCTGTTTTCAGCCTCCTCAGTGCTGGGATTACAAATGTACACCACCACACACAGTCTTGGTGGCTGGCTCAGTGCGCCCAGGGGCGGGACTGGCGAGGTTTAGGGGACCAGGGATTGGTCCCTGTGCTTGCCTAAGCAAGCGCTTATTTGGCTGAGCTATCTTGCTTGTCCTGCTCCCGTTTCTCTTACAGCTAGCTCTGTAGATTATCCTCTTGGGGAATTTACCACTTTCTACTGAAATTTTTTAATATACTTTTCAGAACTCATTGACTGTAAGTTTCTTAATGCAGGAAGTAGGTATCTCCCCATGCAGCACAGTGCCTGGGGAGAAATGGACACACATATATTTATGCTGATTGAATGATTCTGTATCCCCCTGCTTTGGTACCCATTGAGGACATACAAGTAGACTTAATAAATAAAAGAGAAGGCTTCATTTTATAGTTTTTGCTTCAAATGAAAATTCAGGTTCTTTTTCTTTTCTTTTTTTCTGTTGCTGTTCCCCCTGTGCCTATCTTATACATCAGGAACACCTGATAAACATTTGGTGGATAAGTGAAGTATTTTTTTGAACCAGGGGTTGAACTCAGGCCCTTGTACTTGCCAGGCAAGCACTTATTCTACTGAACTATCTCCCCGCCGCTCAATTTGTTTTTGCTATGCTACCTAAAGTCTCTGTCCCTTTTAAAGTTAGATTTGAAAGTACATATTGGAGCAGGATCCTGGAGTAACCTTCTTGAGGAGACCTCTAAGCAGGTGCTTCTCAGCAGCCTTCAGGGCCCTGGGATGACCTGGAAGGCAGGGAGAGGCAGAATACATTCTGACTGCTCTTCATGCCCACTGGACTCAATTACACAGAAGCCTATTTCACCTGGCTTGACAGGAAAACTAGATTCCTCCTCTTTAGTGGTCAAGTAATCAAAACTTCAAGCTGATTCTACTCAGTCTTCCTATTTCTTGTCATGTCTACCTTGTATTGCATTTTTAGTTCTGGCTACTACCTCTCCAAATTGGATAAGAACTTAACTTGTTTATCTTGTTGCTTCAAGTTTCAAGGTCTTTCTTCATCCAATATGAACATAGGTCTGGCCAGATAGCTCAGTGGACTAAAGCACCTGCTGAGGCAGAGCGCAGAGGCCAGGGCTCGATCCCCACCATGCCATGCTGGTCCTGCCCCTGGGGTGTGCTGAGATGGCAATGGAAACTGCATGCGGTGGCGTGTGCCTGTAATCTTAGCCTTGGGAAGCTGAACACAGGAGGAGCACTACGAGTCTGATCTACGTAGTGAAACCCTGTAATCCTATACTAAATACATTAAAAAAAAAAAAAAAAAGAAATCTCAAATATGAACCTAATGATGTGTTACTTTTCCACTTGAAACCCTGCAGTGGTTCCTTGCCCCCTGGGTAAAATCTGCTCTTTTCCGGATGATATACAGGATCTATCAAGATCTGGCTCCTGCCACCAGTTGAGCCTCATTTCCTGTCACTTTCCTAACCTCTGCTCACACAGAAATTCTTCTCTAAAGTGGGCTATTTTCTCTTTCTTTCTTTCTTTCTTTCTTTCTTTCTTTCTTTCTTTCTTTCTTTCTTTCTTTCTTTCTTTCCTTCCTTCCTTCCTTCCTTCCTTCCTTCCTTCCTTCCTTCTTTTCTTCTTTCTTTCTTTCTTTCTTTCTTTCTTTCTTTCTTTCTTTCGGCTGGGGGTCTTTTTGAGATGGGGTCTCACTATGCAGTTCAGACTGGCCTTGAGCTCACTTTGTAGTCTAGGCTGGTCTTGAACTCAAAACAGTCCTCCTGTCTCAGACTCCTGAGTGCTGGGATTACAGGAGTACACCATCACACCCGGCTTCAAATAGGATATTTCCCTGGACTCAAAGTCTTTTTTTTTTTTTTTTTTTAATTTGGAAAGCCTTTTATTACTGAGTTCAGAGCCCCCGTCAGCTCTCACTTAGGAGAGGACAGAAATGCGCACGAGAGGACAGAAAGTTGGCTGGGGGGGCTTAAAACCTGGAACCACATTCCATTTGGTAAACAAATTCATTGTCTGATACATAATAATGCTTTCAGGGTCACTGTGACCACTACTCTTCCTGGGGCTTTCTTTTAGTTTTTGGTTATCTTGCACCTGAGTACTTGCTTGCAGCCTTGCATAGCCCGAAGTTACAAGAAGTTAAAGCCCATTTAATTTCCTTTTGAAGTCATCTCAGTAAGCTAACTTTGTTAACAGGAATTGGTGAGGGTTACAGGAATTGGTGAGGGTTATAGGAATTTTATCTTAGCAAACAGCAAGAAACAGCCACTAGTTAATAAACAACTTAGAACAGTGGTAAGTATATATTTTTACACAACAGAAAACACAAGATTTACATTTATAGTCTAAAATGTGAGTTGACCCATTACATTCCCTACTGTTTTTTTTTTAACAATTTTTTTTTTATTTATGTGTGTGTGTGTGTGTGTGTGTGTGTGTGTCCGTCCAGCTCAGCCCACCAGGGGGCGGGGCTGGCTGGCATGTGGTGCTGGGGGATTGAACCGCGGTCCCTGTGCTTTACTAAGCTTGTTCTAAGTAGGTGCTTTAGACC
This sequence comes from Octodon degus, assembly GCF_000260255.1. Taxonomy (NCBI): domain Eukaryota; kingdom Metazoa; phylum Chordata; class Mammalia; order Rodentia; family Octodontidae; genus Octodon; species Octodon degus. Next base: position 1,745,583 of record NW_004524852.1, read on the forward strand.
ACTGAGCTATCTCACCAGCCCCCCTACTGGTTTTATCTGGGAATCAAATCATTGATTCAGCTAAAACTTGAAGGTTTTAGCTGAATCAATGATTTGATTCCCAGATGGACTCCAAGTCTTGCCTGAGATACTCTCTTTTTCTAGAGCCTCCCTACTTTCAAGCTTTAGCTTTGTCTGGGAGTCTTCCCTAGCATTCCTTTCCTATCTAGGAAGGTGCCCACACTTTTTGCATCACAATGTATTGTTATTATTTGCTGGAACACCTGTCTTTCCACTAGACTTTTGAGTCCAACGCCTTAACCACTCAGCCATCACAGCCCACTCCACTAGACTTTAACCTACCTAAGTCTATAAATTATGCTTTGCATCCACTACACTTAGGAGCTTAATATGCTGAATAAATTTCTAGTTTGTTTCTTTCTACAAGAAAGTCCACTCCCAGAATTAATTTCAACTTATTAACACATCATGTCAAATTGACTACTGAGTAAAACTCTGAAGAGATTCTCACATGCTTTGATTTTTCAATGCTGTCCACACAGTTTAGAGACAAAAAGAATCTCAGATATATGAGAATCAGATTTAAACCAGTCTGAATTCCTAAATATAAAGCTGATTTGACACTCAGAGAACTTTTCAAAGACTGGGAAAGAGCAAGAAAGCAGTGCTGCCTAACTATCTGAGGCAATAGCGCCGAGGTATCTGAGGCAGTAAGTTTAATGTTGGAAGATGAGAAGTTGAGGCTAAAGAACATAAAGGCTCAAGGGAAGCAGAACTGAGATTAAGGGATTTAGATGCTAGGAAAGACTGTTGAACCCTCTCGTGTCAAGGGATTAATTTGCAAGATGCTTGCAAAGCAACTGACAACATCGTGCTTTAGTCAGTTGGAGTGTTCTGTAGAGGAATTGCAGGATGACTCAGGGTCAGAAGAAATTCATGAAGTTTTTTTCTTTTCAGATAGCTCAAGGAAGAAGTGGAGAAAGCCACAGTCCTGAAATAGTGGTGTCTCAGGAATCTGAGCAGAAAGATAGAAAACAAGATAAAAAGATTTTTTTCCTAGTGAAATCCATGTAGGGTATTACTTTCTTCCTCAGGGTGAAGAAGTAGGGAAAAAAAATTCTTTAAAAGGCAAGACATCCAGGGTAAAGAAGGGAATCTGAATGAGAAGATTCTACTTTAGCTACAAGATGTAACCCTAGGCCCAAAAGAGAGGCAGGGCCAGGAGCTTCTCAAATCAAAGGTGGCCCATTCCCCAGGAGAAATAGCAGAAGGGAGTAGATCCTAAAGGAAAACCTACACACAGGGAGCTGGCTGCACACAGGAGGACTGAAGGTGTAGCTACCTGGGAAAGCCAGCATCTGCCAGGCCCTGGGTTTGAACTTTAGCAACACCCACACAGGCACACAAGAAACAAAAGAGAAATTATCAGAGGCCAGCGCTTTGAACTAAGCTCCTGCACTGCTCCTACCACATAAAGGTAAAAATCAAGATGATGTTATCCAACCTGCTAAGAATTACAATTAGAGATATAACAGGCTTTCCAAACTTGCTGAATTTAATGGCATGATAATGAAATTCCTTCTGCTTTAATCTTTATGCAAAGGAGAACCAGAAAAGATCTGATGTTCACTGATCAGTTATTTTCTTGTTGTTCTGTCTCCCTGCCCCACCTTACAAGGGGAGGAACTACAAGATGACCACTCACTCCATCAGCTTTTTGTTTTCTTATTCTCATTTTCTTTTAGCCCTTCTTTATCTATAAAGCCAACCTCCTTTGCTTGGACCTTTGGAACACTTATTGTATTTTCCAGAATGAAGTGTTGCCCAACCCTACAGTGCCTACAGTGAATGACGACACAAATGCCTGGGGGTTCCCTGGTGGAATGCTGGTCTGGGCAATATCCAAAATGATACGAGGGCAAGCTGCAGAAATAACCTGTTCATGTGAATATCTGCATTTTTAGATATATACATCAACAGATGCATTTTATTTAGAACTGTAAAGATATTTATCCACTATCACCAAGGTCACTGCTCAGGGGCAGGGAGAGAGGCCAGATGGGGGGGGTGCTTTCCTTGTTGACTCTTTATATCTTACTTGAATCTTTTACAAAGATAATAGGAAGAAAGACTAAGCAAATCTCCAAAGAAAGCACCAAAGCCAAATTCTAACATCTCCCCGTTCCCTTTCTGAAGTCCTTCCTCACTAATATGCTTGCTGTGGAGAAGAGAGAAAGGCTTTCATTTAATTAAAATGTAAAATTCTTTTTTTTTTTTAAACTGTCCATTGGCCAGGAATATTCTGCTGACTCAACACTGAATAATCAGCTTTGACCTAAATAATAGAATAACTCAAAGCAGCGGCTGCATTTCCCTAAGCGTGATCCAGATCTGCCGCACCTTCCCCCTCTCTCTTCTCTCCTCACTCGTTCCAGGCTCCCGCCAGCCAAGCCAGTTATAGCAGGTTCTTTCTGCCTTTCCACTCCCACCATCTGGCTCATCCCAATTTCATTTCTCCTCCAGTTTCTTCTGAATGGGCCCCAGCACAGAGCTAGACTTGATCTCATCTCCTTCCTCACAGCCTTGTCCTGGAGCTGGGCCACACCCTCTCTCCCTGTGGGGCTCAGTGCCTGTCCTCTGGGCCTCTGTGGAATACCCTGGCGGCGTCTCCACTGAGGGTGGCTTTTCCCCATTGCTCAGGGAATAAGCCCATCATCATCAATAAGCCAAAAAGAGATAGAGGGAGAAAAAGATTTCCTGTGGAAGCACACTTGTGTCCCACCACAGTCCTTTCCTGCGTGTGTTGTGCGCTGTGCCCGTGTGTGAGTGTGTGGGTGTCCCTACATGGACATGTGCACCTTGCCGGGCTGCAGCTCCAAGTTGCCTTCAAGCCAGAGGAAAAGGACATGGTTGAGTGTGAAGTGTGGAGCTGTTTTCCATTTCCTCTATGCAACAGGGAGGAAAAAGGACGAGTTTAGTAATTTTTTTGCTTATGAAGGTAGAAAAATGCATAAGCTTGTATCTCAAGGACACTGAAAAACAGTTGTCTTTGGAGGCAGCACTGACTTCTGTCACATTGGAGGCAGTTGCCTTGCGGTTCTATGGAGGAGGCAGAGGAGAAGCCAGGTGTCCTTTATGGACTCTTCCCTGCCAAGAAAGAAACAGGAGCACGCCATTTTGTCTTGTGCACAGATTGTGAGTTTCTTGCTGGCTCGGGGCTGGCAGTGGAGGTGAGGGCAGGCTGTGGAGGGGACTGTGAGCAGGCCCTTTTCTCGAGCTGGCTGCTGGCAGGCGCCACCCTTGTTTCCTGAGAGGGCTGGGCCAGGTCTGGTGTGGGGGGGCCACAGGGCCTCCACTACTCCAGAGGGGCTTTGCGCAAGGGGTCAAGCCCAGGGCAGGTTTGGGGACTACAAAGGCGCTCCACACCAGCCCAGGAGGCACTGAACATCCTCAGAGCTGTTGCTTCCCAGTGGGAGGGTAAGGGTGACCTCTTATTTGAGACACTTCAGCAGCATCAGCAGGAAAAAGGAAACTCTGCACAAGACACAGAAACAGCAGTGGCCAGCATTCATGTGGTTCTCCTTCCTCTCCTGTTTGTCTGGTGGTAGAAACAACAACTTTTCCTGCTTTCCCACACCCCCTTTCTTCTCTCCTCATAGCTCTGGTTCTTTCTCTTCTTCTTCTTCTTCTTCTTCTTCTTCTTCTTCTTCTTCTTCTTCTTCTTCTTCTTCTTCTTCTTCTTCTTC
>NW_004524852.1:1749428-1750761 GCF_000260255.1 Octodon degus
CTCTCTCTCTCTCTCTCTCTCTCTCTCTCTCTCTCTCTCTCTCTCTCTTTCCTGAGACAGGGTCTAGCTGTGTAGTTCAGGCTGTCTTGAATGCACTAAGTGGCTCAGACTGGCCTCAAACTTGTGGAGAGCCTCCTGCCTCAGCCTCCTGAGTGCTGGGATGACAGAAGTACACCACCACACCTTGGAGCTCCAAATCCAGTTATGAACAAAGTAGTCCCATCTGCCAGACACTCCAGCTCACCCTCATCGACTGACATGACCCGGGTGCTGGACACATAGTGCTGTGTGGAGGCACCTGCCCTTTCTCTCACACAGCCCCTGTGCTCCTGAGACACAGGGTTACAATCCTCTTACAGTGAGAGACACTGCAGTTAGAACAGGTGGAGCAGAGATGCTGGCCTGGCACCCATTCTGGGGCCTGCATCCTTTTGCCTCCAAGTCTTTGGCAAGACCTAACCTAGCACGAGGAGTAAAGGTCCTGAAACTAGGGTCTCAGCCCCACATCACAATTTGCCTTGGTGGTATGGGGTAGAGTAGCGGGTCTATCCCAGCGCAGACCTCCACCTCCAGAAAGGGCATAGTTGCCAAGCAAACCCACATCTGCCTGTCCTGTGAGAGATATCGGGGGTAGCAAGTAGTCTTTTATCCTGCAAACCAGCAGGATGAAAGGAAGATGCCCACATGCGGAAGGACACAACCAGTGCTATCGCTGCACTTAGCCCAGAGATAGGTATTAGGTGTGGGGAGCAGGGACCAAGCCAACTGTGAAGTGCAGCTTCTAAAGCGCCTGAATAAATGCTTGAGAAGTCAGCGTGTGATTACATGCTGAGGGTAGACATCCTCATCAGGATAGGGCCCAGAGATAAGCTCTCTTCCAAGAGAGTTTAAAAACTGTGAGCTGGCAAAATGACAGGGAAGGAGACCAGACTTCTGCCAGAGACCAGGATAGTCCTGCTGTGAGCGGCAGGGAGAAGCTGGCAGGATGCAGAGTGCAGGAAAGGGGGAGTCAGGAGCCCCGGACTCCACGCAGGGCCTGCTGGGCAGCTTCCTTATCTGTTCTAGGGAGATGATAATATTGGCCCAGCTCACTTCATGGATTTGTCATGAGACTCAGATCAGATTAATGTAGGGGAAATGCTTTGCTCCTATAAAGAACTGTTAGTGAATATTACCATGCTTCCAAGGGGATACTTAAGTTTCTTCTTTTTAACACCAGATAATTGTATGCAAAATCCACACATCCAAAACACATTTGTAAGAAATATAAAAAGGAGTGGAAAACAACAACTACAAAGAGAGAGAGAGAGAGAGAGAGAGAGAGAGAGAGAGA
>NW_004524852.1:1750861-1757885 GCF_000260255.1 Octodon degus
AGAGAGAGAGAGAGAGAGAGAGAGAGAGAGAGAGAGAACGAGCGAGCCTTGGAGACACCAGAGGATGAAAGAGGGTATCTTTTTTTTTTTTTTTAGACAGGATCTGTGCAGTTCAGGCTGAACTTGAGCTCACTATGTAGCCCAGGCTGGCCTCAACTTCTCAGTGATCCTCCTGCCTCAGCCTCCTGAGTGCTAGGATTATGGGCACATGCCATCACACCTGGCAAGAGGCTGTCTTGAAAGCAAGGCACAGAAGACACTTACATAAGCAGATGGCAGCCAGGAGTCGAAGTCCAGACTCAGGTGGGAAGCAGGTGGGGAAGAGTGGCTGCAGCACGTAGTTGGAGAAGGTGAGGGCGATGACAGCTTGGTTGGTGGGGTAGATCACCAGCACAGCAATCCATAGCCTCAGGAACCTGGGGGAGGAACGGGACACCATGCCAATGGGCCAAGGTGTGGCAGAGGCTCAGAAATCACCAGAGGAAAGCTTGACTGAGCTGGTGGGCAGACATGAGCAGAGGCAGGGCCTTGAGGGGGAGTGTTTCCATTTTTGTTTTCTTTTTTTTGTAGAACTGGGGATTGAACCAGGCCCTTGCACTTACCAGGCAAGCACTTATTCAACTGAGCTACCTCTCCCTGGCCCCCTACCATTTTTGTTTTCAGGGATGCTGAAGGCTTCCTCTCCTGGGTCCCACTCCCACTCCAAAAGTCACGTGTAGCTCTCTGCAATGGCAATAAAGTGGTTTCACAACGAAGAGCTAAGTTTCAACTAGCACTGACACAAGTCTTGACATTCTTTTTCTCCCTTTTCTTTTCATCATCTCTTGTCTTCCACTCTGCCCCCAGCATCCAGTGGTGGAATAAATTTGCAGCCTCAGAGTTCTGACAGCCAGAACATGTTTTGGGTGTGGCTACTTAATGCCACTGCTTGGGGAAATGGGGAAGCACCTTCCACACCTTTTGGCCCTTGGGTGAAGGTTGAGTTCTTTAGCAGGGTTGTAGGAGCTGAGAAAACTCAAGATTGGGATTGGACTCTAGAGGGAAGCTATTATCTTTGGCAATACAAGAAGATGGTACACTGTATCTTAGGTGGTCACTCCCTTTAGTGAAGATAAAAGGAGCTTGTGACTGCTTTTCCCGGCAGTCTGTGGTCAGTGTTGTCACAAAGTATTACTTGTTCTTGCTCATAGACTCTTGCCCAAGGCCAACATAGAGATTAAAAGTTCAACCTGGTTCCCAGGTCACTCTCAAGAGCATCAAGAGGACACAAGGTTAATTTGACAGCAATGGAACAACCTGGCTCTTTCTGTACCACCTTTCTCCTTACAGGCCTCCAAGATCTGCTTACCCAGCTAGTCCTCCGAAGATATCCTTGACATAAGAGTAGTCGCCTCCGGATTTGGGGATGGTGACCCCCAGCTCAGCATAGCAGAGGGCTCCCACAGCTGTGATGACCCCCGTCACAATCCAGACAATGAGAGCAAGGCCCACAGAGCCAGCGTTCTCCAGCACACCCTTTGGTGAGACAAAGATTCCAGAGCCAATGATGTTCCCTGCACAAAGCAGCAAGAGTAAGAAGGGAAGTCAGTGAGATCAGGAATGTTGGCAGGACCGGCAGTTGTAGGGTGGTCACATCTCTGACATGATTCTAAAATGCCTCTGTGATGTGTAAATGACCTTCAGGCAGTTGCATCTAGTAAACATCCTCCCCTAAAGTAGGTAAAGAGAAGCTGAAAACAACTTGTATCAATCAGGAATTTGGTCAAGTTCTTTATACATGTCATTTGATTCTGTGGAGTCAGGATAACATTTCTGGGCTAGGACTTGGTTCAGAGGTAGTGTCTTTGCCTTGCGTGCACAAAGCCCTGAGTTCAATCCCAGCATCACCACACACACACACACACACACACACACGGATTATATTTCTAAGCCAGGGGTGGTAGTGCACACTTGTAAATCCAACACTTGGGAGGCTGAAGCAGAAGAATCACTGTGAATTCAAGGCCAGCCTAGATTAAAAAAAGATAAAATTTCTCACTTTTTTTTTGTGGTACCAGCAATCAAACTTGGGACCTTTTTTACACTTACCTGGCAGGTGCTTATGTCACTAAGCTATCTCCCTTGCACACAGAATTTCTCACATTTTGCAGAGGAGAAAAGTCTGAGAAATACTGAGTTGCTGAAGTCCATGTAGTAGAAAGTGAAGGAGCAAATACTGACTCAGGATACTTGCATGGGGCTACACAATAGTTTATCCAAAGCGATAAAGGTCTCAAGACTGAAAATAACAGAAGTGGAAAAGTGGGCTGGCCGAAAGTCCACAGAATAGTGGGACAACTTCAAAAAATGAGTCAAAGGGCAGGGCCAGCAAGATAGCTCAGCGGACTAAGTGCCTGCCTTAGCAAGCTCAAGGACCAGGGTTTGATCCGCAGCCCTGCCCCTGGGGGGCACAATGAGCTGGGGAACCAGTCAGGGCATGGTGGCACATGCCTGTAATCCCAGTGCTGGGAAGGCTGAAAACAGGAGGATCACCAGGAGTCTGAGCTACATAGTGAGACCCTGTACCAAATACGTAAGTGAAAAAAACAAAAACAAAAAAAGAGGCAAAGAGTAAAATCTTAAAAAAAAAAATAAAAAAAAAAAGAGTAAAATCTTTTGGACAGGTTGTGGCCACACCCTACAATTGGGAGTTTTCAAGATTTATGAGTATAGCTAGCACTCCTACAGGCTGGCTTCCACTCTAGACACAACAGCTTTGCCCTAAATGAAGTACATGAAATAATCCTATAAAAATACTTCCAGTTGTCTGAAAGTGGTATGTAGAAATCTAATACGTGCAAAGCCACAGACTGTATTCTTCTGAAGGCCATTCCCCTCCAGCGTCTCAGGTGACCCTCACAAACAACCTTTCACAATTCAGGAAGAAGAGGAAAGGCAACAATTTCTCAATTTTTACAAACTAAGAGATAAAAACTCAAGAGGGTTAAATGGCTTTCTCCAAATTCCATAGCTACTCATGGATAAAATTGGATCCTGGAGTCTTCTGATGCTTAATCCAGTGTTCTTTTCCCTAATCCACATCTGCTGCTGTGTGCACGGGGCTAGTTTTCTCTTGGAGGTGAGGTCCACAACAAGTACTGAATGGGTGGCTCCTGGTTGTGTGCTGTGGGCAACGAGGGGAAGCAGCTCCCGGCATGTGTCCTCCCAAGTTTTCCTTTGTATCTTTCTTAATGCTTTATTATTATCATTATCATTATTATTATCATTATTATTACCCTAGTACTAGAGATTGAACCCAGGGACACTCTACTACTGAGATTCATCCTCAGACCTTTTTATTTTTTACTTTAGACAAGGTCTTGCTGTCTAATTTGGCCTTGAACTTGCAGTCCTATCTTATTTTGTTTCCTTCTTATGATTACAGGTGGTGTTTTAGCTCTTGTCCTCTATGACCAGATACTTGAGAAGAAACAGCTTAGAGGACGCTAGATTTATTTTGGCTTGCAGTTGCAAAAGTTTCGGTCCACAGTCAGCAGGTTCCATTGCTTTTAGGTCTGTGGCAAGCAGAAACATCATGGCAGGAGGGCAGGGTAGAGGAAAGCCTCTCACCTCATCTCAGCCACGAAGTAGAGGGTGAACCAAGGAAGGGGCTGGGAACCAGCTAGAATCCCGAAGGTTATGCACATGACCCATTTCCTTCAACTACAGCTCACTTCTTATTTCTGTCACCTTCTTATATTACCATGAAATTATGATTGCATGACTAGATTGATCCACTTATATAGTTGGAGCCCTCATTATTCAATACCTTCCTCCAAAGCCTATCAGCAACCAAACTTTCAACACAGGGAGCCTTTCGGGGGTACTTTTTAGATCCCCAAAATAACAAGAGTAAGTACTCAGGAGACAGAGACAGGAGGATAGTTGTGAGTTTGAGACCAGCCTGGGCTACAAAGTGAGCTGAAGGCCAGCCTGAACCTCATAGTGAGATCCTGTCAAAAAATAACAGTAGTAGCAACAAGGTTGATCAGGACCCCCTGGACAGGTGGTTTGAAAGTTCTCTTTCTAAGCTTTGTCCAGCTATACCACTGAATGCCTGAAGGAGAAAGCAGAGGTTGAATGGATCTAAATGGAAATGCAGAGCCAGAGTATTATGAGCCCAGTTGGATTTGAAGTGTTCTGTGAACATCTTAAAATCCCAGCATTTCTCATTAGGAGTTTGGAACCAGTAATATGAGAGTATGGTCAACTTTCAAATACTATTTTCAGATCTCAACCATAACTCAGTCTCAATTCACTCCTGAAACTTTCACTCTTAAACCAAAATTCAATGGAGGCCAGGCACCCAGTTATTGGAATTAAAGGGAAAGAGATTATTCATGTTCTAAAAGAAGCATAGAATATGCTGTCCATTTCCAAACTACAAAGTTGTAGCACAAGATGAGTAATAAATACAGGGAATAGGTCCAGAAGGCATAAAAGCATCAACAGTCAGTGAGGCTGAGAACATGTGGCCAAAGCTAGAAACAGATGCACAGCACATCCATGTTTTGAACATGTCTCTCTTCTTTGGTGTGAGAAGTCTACCCCAACTCTATCCCAAGAACAGAGTTACTTGTAGGAAAGAAACTAAAAAGAAGAAACACTCATCTTATCTGTGATAGAAATACTCACATAAAAGAGTAGAGACAAAGGAGAACCTTAGCGGCACAAGTTCTTTGAAGGCTTTTCCTTTTCCTGTATATTTATGTACAGTCCTAAGATAGGACTGAGGAGATATCTTTCAGTCTCCTCTCTCCTCCACAGTCCCCATCTATGGTCTGCATGAAAGCTGACTTAGCCAAGACTAAAAGACCTGTACACAGTAGCCCCAGACACAGGACATGTTCAGCCAGTCTAATGACTTCACCTGCCAAAATTAAGTAAATTGCTGTCCCCTGAAGACACCAAGCACAGAGAATTGAGAGAACTAGAGACAGGGTGGCTAATATTGCTGGAGGAAGATAGTAAATTCCTTGCCTAGCAGGAAGTAAGTTATTGAAAGAATCATCCATAGGTCATTGGAGCAGCTAGGGTTTTCTTTTCTTTTCTTTCTTTCTTTTTTTATTTATTTTTATTTTTTTTTTATTTTTGGTGGAACCAGGGATTGAACTCAGGCCCTTGCACTTGCCAGGGAAGTGCTTATTCCACTGAGCCATCTCCCCAGCCAGGAGATGGGATTTCTTAGAGCCAGGAATTATTGTCTCAAGGAGCAAAATAGATAGGGAGGTGTGTTATTTAAAAGATCCGATCTTTTCAGGAATGAGGAGCCAATGTTCTGCCACAGGTTCCTGGCAAATAAACACAGCCCTAGGAATCAACAAGTAGCCACTCGAAGATGGACTGAGCAACATTGGGCACCCTTTGAGGGGTCCAGCCCGTTTCTGCTTCCTCTTACTCTTGGAGCCTCCATGACTTTGCAGGGAACTATAGAGTGATTGGGAGGGTCAGACTGGGCTAGCTAAGGGATAGCTGCTCTCATTTTATAATGCTTGGTTTTCCTCCCTTCAAAAAAGTCTTAATTTTAGCTATATTAAGATCGCAAAAAGAAAGGCTAAACAATACTCTCTGTCTCTCCCTCCCCCTTGGTAATGAGAACTGAACCCAGGGCTTTTGCACTGAACCTCATCCCCAACCCTTTTTTATTTTTTATTCTGAGATGAGAGTCTCACCAAGTTGCTAAGTTTCCAGGATAGGTTTAAATTTGTGATCCTCCTGCCTTCAGCTTCCCAGAGTATTGGGATTACAGGGATGCACCACATGTTTAGCTGCCTCTTGTTGCTTCTAAAAAGCCACTACCTAAAAAAAAAACCCCAGAATCTGAGAATATTTCCTCTACTTTAGCAGCCTCCAGAACTTGAGCAGAGGGGAGGGTGTTATAGCAGATGTTCGCTCTGGAGCTGGAAGGAATTCACATGGCATTTACTCAGACACAGTCTCTATGGGCCAGCCAGATAGCTCAGTGGACTACAGCCTCAGTGGCTGTGGTTTGATCCCCACCATGTTGTGCTGGCCCCGCCCCTGCGGCATGCTGAGCCAGCGATTGAGACTGGGCATGGTGGTGGGGGACCTGTAATCTCAGCACTTTGGAGGCTAAAAACAGGAGAATCACTATGAGTTGGATCTGTGTAGCAAGACCCTGTACACCCTGAAGACCCTGTACCAAATACATTTTTTAAAAAGAGAAACAGTTCCTACTAGATACAGTCTTTAGTGTGACTATTCAATTAATATTTATCTCCCCACTAGACTGTCAGCTCCAACAGCAGGAACTGTGTTGCTTTCTTCCTCTTGAGGGGCTTCCTTGTAGCAGATGCTCCAGAAAGGTTTGCTGAACCCATAATGGCAGACATCATTTCTTGCCTTTTTCTTTACAACTTGGAAATCCCGTAACATTGCTGAGTGCTCGCTTGGCAGCGCATATACTGTGGTGCCGTTCAACCTGTATTATAGGCAAATGAATTCAGCAACCCACTCATTTCACTGCTAAAGAAAGCAGACCAGCCATTATTACCATCTCCAATTTGTGGGGGAAGAGAGCAAGACAACTATTATATTCTACCTTCCACACAGGGAAAATGTGAGTCATTATTATCCATATTTTATAGAGGAAAAAAAAAAGCAAGAGCCAGAAAGGTAGTTATTTGCCTAAATCACAGAGTGAGTTAGTAACAATTGGATCAGAGTCTAAATATTCTGCCATAGCTTTGAGCTTTTCTCTGAAAATAGAAAACTTTCCCACATATACTCAGGTCAGCTTTGCATGCTCCACTCTATGTAGTGGGAGTGGGAAGCCACTTTTTAAAGACCTGGAAAACAGCTGATTCCTTCCACCTATTGCAATGCTACCTTTAATGGTAATTTATAGAACATTCATATCCATGACCTTCTTGGTTCTCATAACTTTATTTTTTCTCTCTCTCTTTCTCTAAATTTATTTGTGTGTGTGTGTGTGTGTGTGTGTGTGTGTGTGTGTGTGTGTGTG
>NW_004524852.1:1757985-1761785 GCF_000260255.1 Octodon degus
GTGGTCCCTGTGCTTTGCTAAGCTTGTTCTAAGTAGGTGCTTTAGACTACTGAGCCATCTCACCAGCCCCTTCTTTGTCTTTCTGAGAAAGGGTCTCACTATGCTGTTCAGGCTGGCCTTGAGCTCACTCTGTAGTCCAGGCTGACCTTGAACTTTTAGCAATTGTCCTGCCTCAGCCTTCTGCATGCTGGGATTGCAGGTGTGTACCGCCATGCCCGTCCCCTAACTGCTTGGTGTGCAGGAGAGGTGCCATCATTCCCATTTATCACTGTGGAAACTGAAGTTCAGAGAGGGGATGAGACTTGTTCAAAGCCACATGCTGCCTAAGCTGTCAGGCCAAGTCCTTGGAGGGCCAGCCCAGCATCCCCTTCATGCTGCTGTTCCTCTAGAGAGTATGCTCTCTAAAGGAAACATACATGGAAAGACTTTGAAGAAGGATTGCTGGGAAAGGGCTTTTTTACTTGACTGGAAGGCTTTTTTTTTTTTTTTCTGGAGACAGGGTCATGTTATATAGTTTAGGCTGACCCTGAACTAACTATAGTCCAGGCTGGCCTCCCAAGGGCTGGGATTATAGGTGTGTGCCACCATACCTGGTCTCGGTGGTGGCTCAGCGTGCCTGGGGGCCAGGCCGTCACAGCCTGTGGTGCCAAGGGATCAACCCTCGTCCCTGTGCTTGCCTAAGCAGGTACTTAGTCTGCTGAGTGTGGCCCAAGATACATTTAAAATGGGTATAGTCCATAAAAGGTGTTATAGCTTGTATCTAGTTGTTCCCCCCAAAGCCTCATGCAGTCATGGGGCGGCTTCTGAAGTTTGTGACTGACTCTTGATCCAGTGTGGGATTGCAGGTTTGAGTGCTACACCCTGGCCCTGGGGTGGGTCAGCGTTACATGTGAGGCGGGGAGAGAGGCTTTTGAGCTGCTGCCCCTCTCTTTGCTCTCGTGTTCTTTGCTCCTGCCATGGACGGCTGCTCTATGCCACGTGCACTCTTCCTTGGAGCCAGCTGAGTATGAACTGAAACCTCCACAAACTGTGAGACAAATAAACCTTTCTTTCCTTCATTGTGGGTATCAGGTATTTGTCCCAGTAATGAGAGAATAACTGAGACAAAAGGCTAAATTTTCTATGTCGAAAGTAATAGAATTTCCTTAACATTTTAAAAATTTTATTTATTTATTTATTTATTTATTTATTTATGTGTGTGGCCAGCTCAGCCCACCAGGGGGTGGGGCTGGCTGGCATGTGGTGCCAGGGATTGAACTCAGGACCTTGTGATTGCCAGGCAAGCACTTATTCTACTGAGCTATTTCCCTGGACCCTCCTTAACATTTTAAGATATTCTTGGTTAAGTTTACAAAACTAGATTAAAACTATCTTGCTAAGGAAAAACAAAAGAATGTGATGCACGCTGCTAATGCTGAGGTGCCGGAGGTCAAGATTTTAGTCCTGCTTCCATTCACCCTAATTAACAGTAATCATGTTATCACACAGATCTTCTTTAGTACAACTGGATTCTAGGATGCCTGGACAATGAGGCCCAACTTGGCTTGTTCTGTCAAAGGAAATCTAAATAAACCATTCCATTAAAAAGGAGCCAAGTTGTATGAATGGACAAGTCTTCACTAGAGAAAGTGCTGGAATCGAGAAAATCCACATTTCCCATGAATAATCACTGACTTCCCTCCTGTATGCTAATGCCCATGTGACTTCCATTAAGGCGTTACTCACATCCAGGCCTGTCCACACTGGAATTCTGTGGCCATCAAAGAATTTCTCTCCTAAGGCACAGGGTTACAGACTTCGCATATTGGATAGAACCCTAAGATCTAAAGGGCTCTGGTTTTCCTGCCTTATTCACGCTAGTTTTGAAGTCTAGCCACAACTTCCTGCTGAGGCTTGGACATTTGGGCTATTTCTATGGCATCCAGCTTTATGCTTCTTTCACAGAGTGGCTGGGACAATCCCTTGAGCTTTATTACAGGACTGAGAGAATCATGCAGAAGCAAGAGCTTGCGCCCTGGGGCCAGACTTTGATCCTCACACCAGGCCTGTGTACTCTCCGTCTCTTATCCTGGATGCATTCTTCATCAGGGCTGATGAACAGATACTAAGAAATGGGGATTGGGGGCAGTCAGGACTCCGACACATGCCCTGTGGGATGCCCTGTGGGATACATGTCCTGCAGGTCAGAGATGCAGAAGGCACCACAGGACTTTCTTGTGGACCCTCACTGAAAACAGCTGGAAGAGTCACCGAGTCCTGGCTTTGCCACTGGCAAGTCCCAAGACCTGAGTTTTTCTGAGACTCACTCCTTTGATGTGCAGAATGACCATCTCTGCCTTGCCCACCTCACAGGGTTGTCATGGGGATCAAGGGAGATCACATCCACGTGCTCTAAGTCTTTCTGGGCCTTGCTGAGGATTGAATCCTGGGCCTCAGGCATGCTAGGCAAGTGCGCTGCCACAGACCTACCCCTCAATCCCAGTCTTGATACTTTGTATCTGTAAAAGGCTAACAAATATCAGGGCTTACTATATTTGTAGCAGTAGGGGCAGAGATCAGCTGAGAAACAGCCTGACAGGCTTGCTTTAAAGGCTTGGCTTCACAACAGCACTGTGAGCCAGGACCGTGAAGCACCCGCTGAGTCATTTGTCTGCTTGTCTAGGTATAATTTTTAGATGCCACAGGTGGGCGGGCAGCAGGTAATTGCATCTCAAAAAGTATTTATTGAGCGCCCACTCTGTACATGCTTGCTTTGGAAGGTAATTGGGAAGCGCTTGTTCACACATGGTCTTTTAGCAATGTAGAGGGAGCCAACCACCACCCACCAGCCACTGAAAGATGGGCACTGAACAGCCTGAGGGCTAAGAGTACCAAGTCCTCACGTGTATCAACTCAGTACTCACATCTTGCCTCTAGTATTTTCCTGACTGATTGGAGAAGCAGCCAAGGCTTGCCTTCTTCTCGGCTTTCATCTAGGGACAGTTTTGCACCTCCACCCAGAGGACAGCTGGCGATGTCTGGGGACACTGAGTTTTCACATAGGGCTGGGAATGCTACTGGCCTTAGTGTCTGAAAGCCAGGGATGCCGCTAACTATCCTACAATGAACAGCACAGCTTCCCCCAACAAAAAGCTACCCAATCCTAAAAGTAATAGCGCCAAGGTTGAGGACTGTGCTCTACCTTCAAGCTTCAACATCATCACCTGGTTAATATTGAAACTCACTTTCAAATTTGAACCCAACTTCTTTCTCTTTTTTGATACGGGAATTGAATTCAGTACCTTGCACTTGCCAGGCAGGCGCTGTGTCACTGAGCTATATTCCCAGCCCCCAATTTCTTTTTAAAACTAAACACAATATGTGTTGTTCATGTGAGTAGCTCTCATTTGCCTGTTTGCCTTCTCAGTCCCGGAGGTGCTTCACCATCGGGTTATATCCTCAGTCCTTTTTATTTTTTATTCTGAGATAGGGTTGTCTTTGTCATGCAGGCTGGCCTTGAACCAGGATTGTCCTACATCAGACTCTTGAGTTCTAGGGGTTAAAGGCATGTACAACCACACTTGGCTTAATAACTTATTTTTGAGCTGAAAATCTTTTTTTTTTTCCCACCCTAGTGCTGTGGATCAAAGCCTGGGCTTTACGCATGCTCAGCAAATACTCTACCACTGAGCTACATTCCCAACCCACTAAATTCAAACTTCTGCGCGTGATAGTACAGATGGAGCCCAGGGCCTCTGCTCCCAGCAACATACTCAGCTCATGCTTGGATGGCCTGCTTCTCTCTCTCTCTCTCTCTCTCT
>NW_004524852.1:1761885-1766475 GCF_000260255.1 Octodon degus
TGGCCTGCTTCTCTCTCTCTCTCTCTCTCTCTGTCTCTCTCTCTCTCTCTCTCTCTGTCTCTCTCTCTCTCTCTCTCTCTCTTTCCAGTGTAAATACAGGACCTTCACACTGAGCTACATCTCCAGATTTTCTTATTTTCAAATAGGGTCTCCCTAAATTGCTAAACTCCCTAGGGTAGATATGAATTTGCCACCCTCCTGTTTCACTCTCCCAGACTGATTACAGTTGGAATTACAGGCATGCACCACCATGCTTTGCTTCTTTTTATTTTTAATTTTGAGAGTAGGTCTTGCTAAATTGCCCATATTACATTCAAACTTGTAATCCTCCTATCTCAGTTTCTTTGACCTGGTCACATTGTAGATATGCACCACCATGCCTAGCTAAGTATTTTTATTGTGCTAAAAACACAAAACTAAGTTCCTCACTTTAACCATTCTATTGTTGCTGTTGTTTGTTTGTTTTTTGTAGTTCAGTCTGGCTTTGAGATCACTATGTAGTCAAAGCTAGCCTCAAACTCACAGCAATCATCCTACATCAGCCTCCCAAGTGCTGTACCACCATGACTGGAAGAGCCTTTGTTTTCATTACTGGGGATTAAACCCTGGGCCTTGAGCCTAGGAAAGTGCTCTACCACCAAGCTACAGCCTCAACCCAAGAATCTCAACCATTTTAAAATCTGTAGTTCAGTTGTATCAAATATATTTACGTTGTTATAAAAACATCTCTAATGGCTGATTTGCTATGACTGCTGTTATTCAGCAAATCCTTTCTAAGTACTTCCCTTATCTGAGGCCAACCCTGTGGGGATGTGAATGTGGGGAGACTCAGTTCCTGCTCTCAAGGAATTGGGTGAAGTCATGAGTGCAGACAGAGCTGCTGACTACCCCGGCTGGAGCAGAAACTGTACCAGTGTGACTGCAGTACAGGACAAGACAGAGGAATGGAAAAGGCCACTGCTTGTTCAGAGAAAGGCTCCTGGAAGAGGGAGTGTAGGGCAGGGTGCTGGAGAGGAAGCAGACTGATATCAACTAGAAATGGAAAGGCAGTAGGCTGGTTCCTGGGCAGATCAGACTTGAGCTGACCTAGTCAGTTCTCATACCAGCCCGTCCAACCGAAACTTCTGAACCAGAATGAGTGTGTAGGTTGAGAGTGGGTGCAGAAATGAGGGTGGCAAAGGATGTCCCCAAGGAGAAAAAGAAACTAATATTTAAGGACTGGGGAGATAGCTCAGTGGCATAAGTAAGTACCTGCCTGGTAGTCACAAGGTCCTGAGTTCGATCCTCCATACCAAAAAAGAAAAGAAAGAAACTAATATTTAGTGAACATATGCTGCACAGTAGGAGGTTTGTCTTAATACGCCACAAAAAAACTTCCATTACACAGCTAAGTAAACTGATCGTTAATTTGCTCAAATTTACATAGATTCTACCAGGGAAAGTTTGCAAACCCAATACTACCCTCTAAACACTGCTCTTGTCTGTTGTACCATGGATGAATTCTCCCTGTCTATAACACACTGCTGCAAACCACAGGAAAATGAATTTTAAGCTGATTTTCTTTCTTTCTTTTTTTTTTTTTTTGTGGGTACGTGTTGTTAAAGGCAAGGTCTCCCTAGGTAGCAAAGGCTGGTGTTAAATTCAAACTCACTAAGTAGTCCAGGCTGGTCTCGAACTTTTCCTTGTGTGTGTATGTGTACCAGGAATCAAACTCATGACCTTGGACCTTGGGCTTGCCAGGCAGGTGCTGTACTGCCATATCCCAGATCTTGTTTTTGAACTTGTGGAGGCCTCCTGCCTCAGCCTCCCAAGTACTGGGACTATAGGTGTGTGCCACCATGCCTGGCTCTAGCTCCATTTTAAGGTTTCTACTTCTAGCATCAGGGCCAAATGCCTCCGTCAGGCAGCCTGACCTGCCTACATCATCTGCTTACTAACTACCCTACACAGAATTATTCCTCAGAGGACCAGCTAAGTATCTGTGGATTTCATACATGTATAAACAAGCACCTTTAAAATACAAATAGAGATGAGAAAAGTAAATGAGTAACTCTGCACCACCAGTACTCTGGGCAATCTGTGCACAGTCTGTGCAACTGAAGGTGAGGCTGCCTGCAGTGTCTTCTGGCGTCTTGTGAAACCTTCTCCCCGGAAGTGACATCACTGCTGATGGCTGAGGACATTTAAAGCCAGGAGCAAACCAATGGGAAAACGGTGACTGTGACAAAGGGTGGCAGATTAAGATGTGATCAATAGAGCTTTTCAGCTGAAACGTCACTCATTCTATAAATAAAACAGCTTAAAATAGACTTGAGGGATTATTTTTCTTTTTAGAAATAAAATTCACCGGTGCTCAGTATGAAGCCTAGCCTATAATAGGCTCAATGAATGGGAAAACAAAACATCTCCAATCTTATGACCACCTCTATCCCAGACTGCAGCCTGCAGATCCACATTCTTGGGGTTGCAGCAGCTTGCTGTAGGCAAGCCCTGGAGGGGAACTAGCTAGGGTTCTCGGCTCAGCAGGGGGAGGAGAGGCAGGGCATAATGGCACATGCCTGTTATCCCAGCACTCAGGAGATTGAGACAGGAGGATCATGAGTTCAAATCCAGACCAGTGTAGACTATAAAGAAACACCCTGTGGGAAAAAAGAAAGAAAGAATACTTTCCAGTTCCCTGAACTTAGTTCTTATTTTCTGTAGATCAGAATCTACTCCTGGAATAACATGCTTCTGGTTATTTTTTGTAAATCCATTCCCTTCCCCACAGAAAAACCAAGAAAACAAGGAGAGCAGCAACAGATATTCCTGAGCCCTTTTTGTTTTTCTTTTCAGTGCTGGAAATTGAACCCAGGGTGTCATGCATGTGAGGCATGTGATCTAGCTCTGAGCTACACTCCCAACCTCCTATCTGTGTGTGTGTGTGTGTGTGTGTGTGTGTGTGTGTGACCTGCCTCGCTGTTGGATTAACCCTCAAAGGTAACAAAACCTAGACAGCCTGGCTACTCTGACAAATCCCAACCATCAAGTCCTGCGCTCTTATACTACTTTACAAGGCCATTTAATTCAGAAAAGTTGTATAGATGGTGCCAGCCTTTCTAAGGTGATTTGATTTCTTTCTTTCTTTCTTTTTTTTTAAATTTACTTATTTTTATTTGTGTGTGTGTGTATGTGTGTGTGTGTGTGTGGCCAGCTCAGCCCACCAGGGGGCGGGGCTGGCTGGCATGTGGTGCTGGGGGATTGAACCGCAGTCCCTGTGCTTTGCTAAGCTTGTTCTAAGTAGGTGCTTTAGACCACTGAGCCATCTCACCAGCCCAAGGTGATTTGATTTCGGTGCAAGCCTTTTTTTTTTTTTTTTTTTTAATGTAGCCCAGGCTGTCCTCGAACTCTTAGTGATCCTCCTGCCTCTGCCTCCTAAATGCTGGGACTGCAGGCATATACCACCACACTTGGCAGTACCATGTACTTTTATTGTTGTTGATTTTTTTTTTTTTTAAGTCAAATGAGCTTTTAGTTTGGAATCCAGCTCTTTCACACTAAGCTACATAGTCAGCCCTTTTTGTTTCTGAGACATGGTCTTTTTTTTCTTTTAGGCAGTGTTTCACTCTGTAATCCAGGCTGGCTTCAAACTCATGGCAATCCTCCTGACTTAGCTTCCCAAGAGCTGGAATTACAGGCATGTGCCATCCCACCCAGCTGAGACATGGTCTTGTTAAATTGTCTAAGTTGGTCTCAAACTTGCAATCAATCTTTCTGCCTCATTTTCCCCGAATTGGACACATCTTTTTAACCTGCTATGTTCCTATATTCTCCTTCAGACTTTTAAGTTTTCCTACTAGTCACTCATACCGCATACCTCTTTTCTTGGAGGGAACATGCTATAGCCCTGACACTAGCAGCCTCAACTAAACTGCTCCAGCAGCTGTCCAGTTCCTAGAAGCAGGAACCCTGCAACAAGGTCCTTGGTAATCACTGTGGAGCATTTTATTAAATCCAGTGACTTCAGAATCCAAGGACGTGGATGGGAATACAGATCTGGCATTGCCTACCTACTTATCTACTTGAAACTTTTATTTTCAAAATAGTACTTATTATGTGAGATTATTCCTTAAACCCTCATCAGGTACTATGTACTTAGTACATAGTAATACCTGGTACATAGTAAGTGCTCAGTAAAAGCTAGATACTTTCTAGCTGGGTATAGGTAATGTTTTCCTACTCACTGAGGTGTGTTTGTTTTGAAATGTCTCTAAACCTGCCACTGTCCCTGAGTTTTCTTCGAGAACAATAAAAGTTTTAATTGTATTTTCATCCTGAATGAACCAAATCCTACTATCCCCCTTTTAATGGAAGCATAAACTTAAGAACTGATTTTCATATTTCTTTCCTCTGGTCAATATCCAACAAATGTATTGGGGATTAGAAACTAATACATTATATTGGAGGCTAAAATGTAAAATCTTCTAAAGTGGTTCAGACCACATGGATCTGAAATCTTTTGGACCTAGACTCTTTCTGTTAGCCCAGTACCATTTTGAAATAGTTATAACTACATAATATAGCTGAAACCAAGCTTCTCCGATGGAAGAT
>NW_004524852.1:1766575-1785447 GCF_000260255.1 Octodon degus
TATATTTACAAAGTATTTTTCTTCTAAGTTTTTAGTATCAGACATCCATGGTCTTTCAGAATTCAGTCCTACTTCTATTTTCCTGCTTGGCCATTTCTGCCACCATAAATATATATCCACCCTCCTCTTTTTTTCTCTCGGCTGCCAATTAGATGTGGGAAATGGAGAAGCATTTTGGCTCTGGAGTTGGCAGGTCCAGTTGTCCTGACAAGCTGGGGCAGCAGTACAGTGGCAGGGAGCTTGTCTAGCATGCACAAAGCCCCAGTTTCAACCTCTATTACCACCACCATCTAAGCAAATATACCAAGTTCCTTCATTAGCATACAATGTGCTGACAACAGAATGAGCTGATAAATTAGGAACTGAACTCTAGACTCTGTAGCTGACTTGTTTGCCTCAGACCTCCTTTCTGGGCACGTGCATGACTGGTATAAAGTGATCTAGATAGCCAGGGACTGTGTAGAAACTGCCAATGTGGCTGAGAAGGAGAAGGACCCACAGAGGAGAGGTTGGGGGTTGTGTGGGAACACCACGTACACAGGGAGCCGCGAGTCTTTCCAGGACACCCCTCCCCTCAATCCTGTCTTCCTCCACCTCAGCTGACTGCAGCAGCCTTCCTCCCTGGAAGCCAAACGGTGCGAACACTTCACCTGTAAAGGGAAGGCTGGCACCGTGGCTTGTGCTCATAATCCCTGAGCTTGGGAGGCTGACAGGGAGGACCGGGAGTCTGAGGCCAGCTTGGGCTGCAGAGTGAGAATTTTTCTCAAAACAACAAGAACAAACAAAACAAAATGAAACAAAATTCTGCCCACACTCAGGATAATATACATTTAGACTTAGAAATAGGAGAGAGTTAGGATTTTAGGCATGCTCTGTGTTGGAATCCTGATTCCAAGACTTTAGTTGTGTGACCTTTAGCAGGTTGTTTATCCCTGAGTTTGCATTTCTTTATCTGTAGCAAGAGCTAATAAGTACCTAACACCTAGAGGGACAAACATACAATGCACATTAGGTAACTGGAGCAGTGCCTGGCATGTAATATATATATATATATATTTAATAATGACAGCTATTAACAATAGTTTTGGGGTTGGGTGTGGTGTCAGACATCTGTTATCCCTGCACTCTGTGAAGCTGAGACAGGAAGATCAAAAGTGCAAGCCCAGTTTAGGCAGCCTAGCAACTGTGAAAGATCTGTCTGAAAAACAAAGCAAGGGGCTGGGAAGATATCTCAGTGACATAAGTGCCTGCTTGGCAAGTGCAAGGTTCTGAGTTCAGTCCCTGGTTCTGCAAAAAAACAAAACAGTGGGGGTGTACCTCAGAGTAAAGGTCCTGTGTTCAATCCCCAGTAACACACACAAACATAACAATAGTTTTAGTATCATCTATAAATGAATTTTGCTATCTTTCACATTCATTTTAGATTTGGGGGAGACTCCTGGTTCACAGTGAAATCTAAGTTCTTTTGTTACCAAAGGTTTCCTCAGTCTGGTACCTGGAGAACAATAGCCTGGTAAAGTTAGGACAAAGATGATATTAGAAATTTAAAAGGAGGGCTGGGTTGTAGATGAGTGGTAGAATGCCTGCTTAGTGCGCATCAAGCCCTGAGTGGGTCCCTGGCACTATAAACAAAGACATACATACATAATTGCTCAGGTTGATAAAATTATTCCTAACTTCAAAGTTTTCAAGTGAGGCTAGGTATGGCAGTGTACGCCTGTAATCCCATCACTCAGGATACTGAGGCAGGAGGATTGCCAAGAGTTCAAGACTGCACTGGACTGTGTAGTGACACTCTGTCTCAAAACAAAACACTGAAAATTTAAAAAAAAAAATTCAGGTCCCCAACAGTCTTTTTTTTTTTTTTCTTCCTGGTTTTTTTTTTTTAGACAGTGCCTTGCTGTGCAGTTCAGACTGGCCTTTAACTCACTTTGTAGCCCAGGCTGGTTGCAAACTTGCAGCAATCCTCCTGCCTCTGCCTCCCAAGTGCTAGGATTACAGGAATGCACCCAAAGGCCCAGCTTTTTTTTTTTTTTTGAGACAGTCTCACTGTGTAGTTTAGGCTGCACTTGAACTCATTATGCAGCCCTGGCTGGCCTTGAAATTACAGCAATCTTCCTGCCTCAGCCTTCCAGTGCTGGGATTATAAATGTGCACTGCCACAGCCTTTTTTTTTTTTTTTTTTTTTTTGTATTTAGTATAGGGTCTATAGGGTCTTACTACACAGATCAGACGTGTAGTGATCCTCTTGTTTTCAGCCTCCCAAGTGCTGGGCTTAAAGGCATGCGCCACCATGCCCTGTCTCAATGGTCTCAGTGTGCCCTGAGGGCAGGGCTGGCAGGGCACGCCAGGGATCGAACCCTGGTCCCTGTGCTCTGCCTAAGCAGAACTATCTGGCCAGTGAACTATCTGGCCGGCCCTCCAATACCTTTTTTGGGTAAATGCTTATTACTACTATCTTCAGATTTTTGCCCAAGAGTCAATTGAATTCAACAATCATCTGAATAATTGTTGCATATTAGGCTCTCTGTTAAGCACTAAAGATTCTGAGGTGTGTAAGACATGACTTTCTCTTTTTCTCCTGCTAGGGATTGAACCCAGGACCCTGAACATGCTAAGCATGTTCTTTATCACTGAGTCTCACCCCTGGCCCAAAGAAAACAATTTTTGCCTGAGGAATCACTTACAAAATCTCTCAGAGTTGTACTCACTACCCCATTCCTCCCATACCCTTTAAGTGGTTTACTAATCTGGTTGCTGGTGAGACTTTTTCCATGGGCCTCCTGATAGACTTTCACCTAACCTGGCTCATGCCAGATCTCAACACAGCTAAATTCTATTGCTAACTCTCAATTGTTCTCTATGTAATGCCTATGAATTTCATCTCCTAATCAGATTATAAGTAACTCTAGGGCATCAATGTTCTATTAGTTCTTCTTCTTCATTGTTTCTTCAAGAATGAATCTTACTATGTAGTTCATGCTGGGTTTGAACTCACTATGTACCTCAGCCTGGCCTCAAACTTATGACAGTCCTCCTACCTCAGCCTCCTGAATGCTTCGATTACAGGTATGCACCATTATACCTGGCTTTTACTTCTTTCTTTCTTTCTTTCTTTCTTTCTTTCTTTCTTTCTTTCTTTCTTTCTTTCTTTCTTTCTTTCTTTGTTTCTTTCTTTGTTTCTTTCTTGTGGAACCAGGGATTGAACTCAGGCCCTTGCACTTGCCAGGCAAGTGCTTATTCTACTGAGCTATCTCCCCAGCCCCAGTGCATTTTTTATTTCCATAATACCAACCATTTTGTTATTCCTCCTTTTCATCATTCATGATGACTGTGAATGAAAATTGCAAGCCTGTATGAAACATAGAATTTAACTTATCTCTCTGTCAGCTGGGTCTCAGGCATATTTCTAGCAAATGGCATTTTCTCAAACCTATCATCTGATTCACTTAGGAAATGTCCTTTTTGCCTTTTAATTTTCTTTTTCCATAGTGTTGACATTGAACACCAGATCCCTGAACTGCATGGAAAATACAAATTCTGTTTTTGCATTTGATCTCGAAAGAACTTAAATCAACTTGGAAATCCCTTTAGAAGAGGACAGGGCAGCTCCTTGGCACATCTGCAACTCAATAGCCTCACAGGAGGACAGCAAACAAGATTTTTCCCTTAAGTCATCCTAAAGCGGGAGATCTGCTTCTCATTATAGCTTGGGGGGGGGGGGGAAGGTAGTACAGTGCCTGTTGATTCTCCGAGGATCCCCCCACTAGAAAAACATCCCGATCTTTCTGAAATCACATACTGTTACTTAGAATCTCTTTTTCCATAGAATACCACAGCTGGTGTTTTCATTTCTGCAATGTCACTGTGGGAGCTTTGGGACTATTTTCACATTGAAGTATGGTTTGTGAAGTCACAGATGGCGTGGGAGTGACATCCATACCACCGAAATTGAACTTACACCTGAACACTTCCATTTACTCACAGTATTAGAAAAACATTAAAGAAATAGAAACCTCAGTCCATATATAGAAAAATCCTCTCTACCTGTGAATACCTGTGTATAAGGGGGAGGGGTGATCAAATGTGTGCATCGTCTGCACATCTGCACATCTGCCTGTGAATGAAAACCTTCCCAAAGGGAGGGAAGGGCCTAATGCTATCAGTTGAACTGATGGAAGGTAATAGACTCTGGGCTATTTATAGACCTTTAATTGGCATGTGCCATACATACATAATGAGTACCTGGCTGATCTCATTTTTCAGAGAATTTGAGATAAAGTAAAGGAGATACCAGGGGGAAAAAAAGTATAATGACAAAAGATGATGAAAGGTTCACATCATGCATACAGTTTTTTAAAAATAACATTACATCTTTATAACTGTAGATGCCTGGAAATTTTCTCATAGAGAATTCGGGGAAGTGGGATTCCATTTTGAAAGGGACTGAGCATGAATCCCTGAAGTCTGGGTGTGGAGGTGAAGAGGATTATCTGAATGCTGCGCTGATTTTATTTGACTTCAAGGGTGCTCTCCGGTATCACCGCGGCTCAGATGCCAAAATATCTAAGAGCTATGCATGGAACACGGTATGGTCCAGGCAAACTGGTTCACAGGGCATGAGGACAGAGGAATCCTTCACAGAGCAACTTCAAGAGTAATGACACAGGACCCGGGATATAGCTCAGTGGCAAGGCTCCTGCCTGGCAAACACGAGGTCCTGAGTTGGATTCGTGGTACCAAAAAATCAAAAAGGAGTAGTGACACAGAAACGCATCTGGGCCTGACCATCCAGGAGGAAGGTTCCAATCCTCACTATCCAAAGTGAGGGCAGGAATGAGCCATTGCCCTCTGCACTTCTCTAGGAAGAGGAGGCTACAGTGTCCTTTGAGGTTGCATGTGGGACCCCAGTACCATAGCGTGTAGACCGGGGCCACCGGGGATTGAACTCAGACCCTTGCGCTTGCCAGGGAAGCACTTATTCCACTGAGCTATCTCCGCGGCCCAGCACCTCCTCCTCCTTGCCCCACTCTGGTTACTCCTGATTCTGAGACCCTCACGGGGTCTTCGGGTGTGTTAAGAGTCATGAGGACTTTCCTAGGCAACTGAAAAACCTGTAAACTCTTCATTACAGAAGAGCGTGGCCTACCCACTCTTTCTCCCACAATTTCCTGTGAAATGGGAATAGCAGCCTTGTTACCTCCATACAACGAAAGTGCTTCATCGGATGGGAAAGGCGACAAACCCAAAGCATTATAGCTGTGGACCTTGATGCTATTTTTTGACACATCCCACAGCTTCCAACAACATCAAACAACAAAGTATCCACTAAATGTGCTTCAAAAGCCGCAGCCTGCTGAGGCTAGCTGTCTAGAAGCTAGTTTAAAAACTAGGTCCCTGAGCTTGAATCAGACTCGTCTCAACTGGAAGCTCCAAGGGAAAGGCCAAGAGACCTACATTTTTACCAGGCTTCCGGGGGCACTGCCAGGATGCGCGGTTCACCAGGTCCAGGTCCCCTTGACCCCTATTGGTTCCATTCTATGCACAGAGCTGTGCAGCCTGCTTTGGAGGAACCGATGTGAGACACAGACCGATTCCCACACTTTTCAAACTTGACCAGGGGAGGTGGGTTATATGAGATAGGAAGTAAACAGGAGCTCCAGAGGGGTTAAAACTCCGGCGCACCCCAAAGTGGCCCTGCCGGCGGGAGGCGCGCACTCACCCACGATGATCCCGCAGGCGCTGACCAATCCGATCTCCTTCTTCAGGGCCACCCCGCCCGCCCCGGAGCCGGCCCCGGGTCCGGCCTCGCACTCGCCATCGGCAGGGGCGTTCTTCTCCGCGCTGCTGCGGTGCCGCGCTCCTTTTTCCATCTTTCTTAGTTGGGTTCCAGCCTTTCCAAAAGCAACCTGCCTCTCTAAGCGCGTATGTGCGTCAGTATGTGGGTGCAGGTAAAGAGAGACTTTTCAAATTTATACGCCCTTTTTCGAAATCGGGACCACTCCTGACCTCTACCCAGACGAGCAGAGAAAAGGGAAAAACTGAAAAATATTCCTTTGTACCGACCCGTCCTTGTCACCTGTGCTTACCAACAAGGATCGTGTCGCTAGAGGACATATATATTTAAGTGTAAAAATAGAGCAGTCTCGCTGGTCCAGCTGGAATTCTCCAGAACCAAGGGGCTCTTCGAAAGCAGGATGGCTCTGGTCCGTGCAAAAAGACAGCCTGGATTTCCCTGCAGCTCTCAGGGATTGCCTTGGCTTCCCCTTGGTCCTTTCTTTAAAGGAGGATAGAAGTAGTTTTCGCTGCCTGAGATGGGGGAAAGGGCAATCCTCAGGTACTTTCTTCTCGTCCACAAAAACAATGCCGTGGACCCAGCGGGTTGGCTCTAGATCTGGTTTCCACCTGCTGAGGCTCGCTTTCCCCTCCCCGCTCGGCTTCCGCTTCTTCAGCGCGGCTCTATCCCCTCGCCTCCTTCTCGCTCCCGGGTTGCTCTCGGGCTCTGGGCGCCAGCTGCTCCCTCGCTCCGGGCTGCAGGAGAGCGACTCTAGGCTGCGGGAGAGCGGCTCCTGCGCACTCGAATGTGCTTCCCTTTTAGCCACGGGCTTTATTTGCTGGTCAGGCTCCGCCCCCGATTCCTCCATCCTGGGCTCCTTCTTTTCCACCTCCTCCTCTAAACGTTAGCCCAGAGCCCCCAGAGATCGCAGGGGAAATGGATTAAAGTCCTTCTCTTAAAAATAAATAAATAAATGAATAACCCTTCTCTTTGTAATAATCGCTTTCTTCTTGTACCGAAGTGGAAGTAAAAATCCTTTCACATCAACCTCTCCCGGAGAGCTCCTTAGCTAGTATTGCATGATAGGTCGTGCGGCACTTGTGAGATTTATAAAGGGAACAGTTGTACACTTACTTTTAATGTCATCAGAAATAAAAGGGGAGGTGTTTTATTTAGGTATGGCTTATTTGAGGATATAGGAGAGAAGGTTGCAGGGGCATCATCTTAAATCACTTCGAATGGAAGGAATTAATAATGATGGCAAAGAGTTTCATTTAGTGACACAGTGAGCAATGAAGAATGTAAAAGAAACAAAATTTCCATGAAGAGACGGTAGCTGCTCTGTCCTCCGACCTCATGTGGAGTTGACTTGGGGGGTGGGCACCTCTGACCATGGTCCACAACTTTGCGTCCATATTTGTGTCTACGTTATTTGAAAAGTAGATGGGAGAAATGACCCGTCTTGTAGTGCTCATAAAGCAGATTTACTGGCTTTACGGGCTGGAGAAGTTGCCTCACATGTGGGAGGCCCTGGGTCCCATTCCTAGTAACCAACCAGGGAAAAAAGACGACTAACACATTATGTACTGGTATTGTACCTTCTCTTCCCAGAGGAATTTCACTCAGAAACTGTTTTGCTTTTCCACAAGAGCAGTGCTATCTCTAACTGTAAAGTACCTTGAAAGAAAGAAAGGAAAAAAAAAACCCAAAAAACAATAACTGATGCAATATAGCAGAGACAACCCCACAGGTTTAAAGCAATTTTGGATCTTAAAAATTTTTTTTATTTATTTGCATACTTTTCCAATACGTGGTAAATATGTTCGCGGAGAGAAATGAGTATATACGCACCATGTCTTGATCCTCTTTACCTCTCTGTCCACTCTGCTCCCTTAAATATTATCAAATGTATTATGCAACTTTTATTTATTTTAAAGTGGATATGAAAAATAAGGTTTGCCAACCTGATCATAAACTACAGAGATTTGGCCTCACTTTATAGAAGATGTTCCAAAAGATTTGAGGTTTCAAGGCAAATAAATACTTAATTTTCAATGGCTGAGCCAAATGCAAAACCATTTTCAAATAGGGTAAAGTCCAATCAGCAGTCTTCTTTTCAGTTTGCTCCTTGATTACTCAGCAAGGATTAAGAGGTTTCAAAGGTTGAGATTTTTTTCTGTTTTTTTTTTTTTTTTTTTTGGTAAAGGTTGAGATTTCAACTCCTCTTCTTCTGCTGGTTCAAGGTATAGTAAATTGAAAGCCTCAGAAAAACAAAGAAAAAAGTAAAAAAAGAAAAAAAGAAAGTAAAGGGTGGTATGTAAGGGATTTTTCAACGAAAAGAACAGACATGGCAGGGAATGAATATATAGCACAAAACTCCATAGGAGGGAATGAGTAATGGAAAGAAATTTGAACTGCCTCTGGTCTTTACTGACAACCTTAGGAAACAGGGAAAATTTGATAGATTCAGTTAGCCAATCTAATTTGAAGACTTCTACTCAGATTTCAATATCAAGAGATAAAACAAATCATCTTTCTTCTCAAATGTGAGTTCTTCCTTAATGTTTTGTGGTGCTAATTTGAATGGTTAGGCTAATTTAAATGGTTTTACTGTGGGATAAAATGTGACTTATGAAATTGAGGCCTCTCTACACAATCAGTGCAAATTGATAATCCAAAAAGCTTGAGCCCTCTCAATTTATAAAATAGGATGCTAAAGGCAGTTATGAGATCAAATATATTCTTGGGATAGAGTGTGCACCGAATTGGAGAGAAAGAGTTGTTGAAGATTAATATTGCTTTTTTTTTTTTTTTTAAGCACTTGCAATTTACAAGTGGCTTATGGCAGTCTATTAATGGTGCAATGTAAAAGCCAGGAAAGGAATCCCTCCCTTCCTCCAGAGGGACCATTATTCCCATTAGGTGCCGCTCTTTAGGTCCAGATCTTTTGCAACATAAAACTCTAAATGTGTCCTGTGATTAACATTGAACACAAGGCAGAAAAAGTATTAAAGTATGTTGAGAAAAATAATTAACTAAATCTTATTAAATTTTGAATACTAAGTTCTTTTTTATTTTTAGACAGCATCCTGCTAAATTGACCAGATTAGGCTTCTGCCTCAGCCTCTCAAAGTGCTGGGGTTACAGGCATGCACCATCGAGCCCTGCAGTACTCAATTCTTTTTTACCTATATCTTTTTTAAAAATTTTTTTTTTATTTTTAAACTCAGCTGTATTTATTACCTCTTAGCAGAATGTGACCTGGGCACTAACTTCCACTCACAGGCCTTGTTCCGAATGATTTTTGAAATAGCCTAGAAGTTGTCTCTCCCTTGAAAGAGTACTTTTCTTTGGAAAACAAGCCCGTGCAGCTCCTGCCGTCAAGTTTTCAGTACACCGTACTTCTAGAAGCCTAGGACATGCGGATCTGAAACTACTGGGGAAAGTTTAATAAAAGATCCTATAAGAAAACTCAAGCTATCTTAACAAATATTCCTTTAAACATGAGGGAATCTCAACACTTCAGAGACACAAGATCTGGTCTACTAAGCAATCTGGCTCTGCAGCTAAGCACTTCAGACCTCAGAGTTAACAGTTAAGTTACATCCTACCACAAACATCTCAACCTGTTAAAGTAAACCAAGGTGAAACTCGAGAAAGCACTGCTAGCTCTGCTTTAGTGCCTACAATATCACAGTATTAATTAAAAGTACAAAGAAATCTTATCTTCCCCTTAAAAGCAGTTATCATGCCACACAGACTGAACAAAAAAATCCTTGAAAATATATCTTTGTTGTACATTTGCCTTTTTTTTTAACTCAAGATTAAAGAAAATAAATTTTTATTTTTTAAATTTTATTTATTTATTTATTTATTTATTTGAGACAATCTCTCTATGCAGCTTAGGCTGGCCTTGAGCTCACTTTGTAGCCCAAGCTGATCTTAAACTTGCAACTATCCTCCTGCCTCAGCATCCTGAGTGCTGGGATTATAGGCATGGGCCACCACACCTGGCCAAATTTTTTTTCTTATTTTTCTCTACATTCAAATTGCTCTTGGAGCTGAGCATAGTGGCCTATGACTATAATCCCAGCACTAGGAAAACTGAGGCAGGAGGATTTGAGAGTTCAAGGCCAGGGTGGGCTAGTAGTGAACTCAATGCCAGCATGAACTATACCACATGTCTATCTCAAAAATAAATACATAAATATCAAATGTGCTTTACAGTTCACAACTTTTCTAAACAATATATTATTCCTCCTTCATCAAAGATCTTGAACAGATAAAGTAGTTATTCTAAAGATTTGTTTATTTTTATGGTGCTTAGCATCAAACCCAGAGCTTTCCACAAGCTACATAACAGTTCTATCACTGAGCCTAACCCCATCTCTTATCTTAAAGATTTTAAAGATCATAATACTAAGGCTCAAGGGAGTGTGTTACCTAAGGTCAAAGATCAGATATTTAATTTACTGGGCAAATAGGACACCAGTGGCTTACACTAAATGCTTTTTCCAGGCTATCATAGTTGATGGTTCAACTTTTCACTTGTAAAGAGAAGACTTTTGCTTGTTTGTTTGTTTTGAGATAGGGTTTCACTATGTAGTTCATGCTGGTCTTGAACTCACTACGTGGCAATCCTCTTGTCTCTGCCTCCCTAATGCTGGGTCTATAGGTACGTGCCACCATACCTGGCAAGAGAATTCTGATCTAGCCCTGTCCTCACATGTTCTTGAGCTGGTGTCATAACTGAATCTTTTGCAGGCCCACTTGATGTCAGCACTTGACAGTGGGGCTCAGTGAGACCTGCAGGACTTAATCCAGGTCGCCCAACATTTGCATCCTCTCCATGTCCTAACTATTTAGCATAACTCTATTTCCAGCTTCTGACAGACCATTCTCATTGTTCGGTAGTATGCTTAACATGGGGAGAAATTGATCCTTCTAACCAGGAAAAGGAGGGAGGCTTTGCTGTCCTACAGGTAGTGGTGGACCTACAAAGAAAGGCTGTGTGTGGCTGACACCTACTGCACAAAAAGGGAGATGGCCTGGGCAAGTGCTGCTTCTAACAACTAAGTAAAAACCGTCATGTTCTCTGTTCCCCTTTTCAAACAGCCACATTAATGCAAAAGAACAGAACGCAGAGTCACCCACTACATTGCAGTTTTTCCCCTGGAGCCAGGGGGCAGGACTCTATTCTTGCTTTCTGGAACAGAGTTTGTGTGGGCTGAGGTTGTTCCTGAAGGACCCAAATTCTTGCCCTGGAGTCATCTCCAGCTCAAACTACCTGTGCTCTTCTTTGTGAGCAAATGGAAACCTCCTTTCCACGGATGCCTGTGGCCTGCCAGGGGGCAGCTTCCAGAGCCAGTGGACCTAGGGTCCTTTAAACAGGAGTTGGAAGAAAATCAGTGAGAAAGAGAAAGGTGAACAGAAGGAAAAGCAACAATGGGTCAGAAAGAAAGCTGTTGAAACAAGGAGACTCTGGCAGTAAATCCTTTTCAAGTTGCCTCTGTTTGCCTTCTGGACACACTCATAAGTTCAAAGGAAGTTTTATCTTCTAGGGTTTATGCAGGCCTAAGAATTTGGATGGACCAGACCTCGTTTTGTTATGATGGTTAATTAATTCATGCTCTTCTGGAGATAATGATGGATCCCTGCTCTGACACTACAGAAGAAAATGTCCGCGGATTATCCCTGTCTGCTGCACTTGGCCGGACTCCACAGAGTCAGCCCAGCGTTAGTGGGAAAGAAAGAGAGATGCCTTCCCCACATCAGCCCCCACATGCTCACCTCCTTTGCTGTGCCCGATCTCTCATGTTCTCTTAGGGATTTAGGTGATCCAGTTCTGAGAACTTAAACACCAAAACTTTCATTCTTTGTTGGTTTTTATTAAATTTCCCCATGATGACAGCTTACTCTTTTAAACTGCAGAAGATAAATTCCTCAAAAGCAGAGATCTGCTTTCTCTGCCATTACAACCCCAGTATCTAAAACAGTGTCCAGTACTCAATAAATAAGAATGAATGAAGAGGGCCAGGGATATAGCTCAGCAGCATGAGCACCTGCATGGCAAGTGCAAGGTCCTGAGTTCAATCCCTGATACCAGAAAAAATAAAAAAGAATGAATGAGTAAATGGTGATATACATCATTGCATAATAAATGAATAATTATAACTGACAGAGACTGGGTTCTAGAAAGAGGAGAAAACACGGTCAATGTCTTCACTTAGAAGACCATTTCAAGTGGAGTATAGGTCTCAAGTAGGCCCTCCGCAGAGCCTAGCAATCCCACCACAATCTTGTCCTCAACTCACACTTCCACGTATCGTCTTTTTTTCTTACAAACAGCTGCTCTCTATTCCCAAATCTTCATTTCTGCAACGAATACAATGGGTTTACATCTTGGTGAGTGCAAAGCCAAAAAGTACATGCAGGGAATAAAAGGTAAAGTAGAGAGTTTTATTGTTTGCAGCAAGTAAGGAGAACCCAGGGGTCTTTTGCAGGCTGCTCCCTAGGAGCCAACATGGTGTGTGGATTTTCCTGGAGAGTTAACACATGCCTATAGGGGAAAGCACATGGAGGGGATGGACATGTTCCAAAGATGATATGTGTAAAAGGAAACATAGGGTTAAGGATTTAACTCAGTGTTTATCTAGTCACACAGGAGGCCCTGGGTTCATCCCCACTACTGCCAGAAAACAATAACAGCAGCAAAAAGAAATATGGTAGCCACATTCCCAGGCAGGCTCAGTTACAGCCGTAGATCACATGCTTGAAAAGGATCTAGACAAAACACTACTGGGCATGTTTGGTTCATTATCATAATGAGTCAAATTTATTCTAGGTGTGGTGTCACCACCTGTAATTCTAGCACTTTTGATGGCTGAGGCGGGAGGATCATAAATATAAGCCCAAGCTGGGCAACCTTGTCTCAAAATGAAAAATGAAAAGAGGGCTAGGGATGCAGCTCAGTGCAAAGCCCTGAATTTAATCCCCAGTGCCAAAACAAATAAGCCAAACAAGATTTCCCTTGACTCCTCATTTCTTTTCACCTGCCACCCAATTTCTCTGCTGTCCTGTGTTCCCTTCCTCACCTCCACTTATGTAGGTCGAAGATGTGAGAGATTGTGTCCCCACCACCCTACAGAAGCCATGTTGAGTAAGGTCACTGAGGGCCAGCACAGACCATAGTCCGACCTAGAGCTCACTCCTGTGCCTCCCTCTTATTGAATCACAGCAGCGTGTGGCCACTTAATTAGCTCCCAGGTACCCATTGTCTGGCTCTCCTCTGTCCCACAGCCTCTCAGGCTTCCTGCTGGCTCTTCTCCTCTTTCTGACCTCTCTTCTCTGTCTTCCTTTACTAGCTGGGTGATCACATCCAGCCCTCTGACTTTCTACACCGTGATATTTCCCAGATTTTTAGAACTAATCTCTCACATAAACTTTAGAGTCAGCTATTTAACTGCCTAACTGATGTCTCTGGATGTTTATTTTATTTTATTTTTGTCTTTTTGAGATGATTTCATTATGCAGTTCAGGCTGGCCTTGAGTTCACTTTGTAGCCCTTGGCTGGACTCAAACTCACAACAGTTCTCCTGCCTTTGTCTCCTGAGTGCTGGGATTACAAGCATGTGCCACCACGCACCATATTCTGGATGTTTAACAGGCTCCTCAACTTTAATATGCTGCTGAAAGAGTGTGTGCTTTCCCCTCCAAACTTGATCCTTCTCTGGTTTGCTTTCTTCATTTTAGTGGTTGGCCTTATGTTGCTGGATGCAGCGGTGCACACCTGTGATCTCAGCAGGCCACAGGCTGATGCAGGAGGCTGGAGTTTGAGGCCACAGCTAAACTACATAGGGAGTTTGAGACTTGCTTGAGCTATACAGTGAGACCTTATCTCAAAGAACAAAACAAAAAAGTAAGGAGCACTAGTTGATCAAGCCAAATATCTTGGAATCAATTCTGACATTTTTTTCTCACACACTGTCTGGCTAGTCAGTCTCGTTAGCTGAAGCTTCAGATCACTTCTGGAAACTCATCGCTTTTTACCAGCTCCATTACTGCAACCCCATTTCATCACCAGCTCAGGATCAGCTTTTAAACTATTTCCTTTTTGCTTTCTGTAGTGCCAAAGATCAAATCCATGGCTGTAAGCAATAACCCGCAGCCTGAGAAGGTTCATTGTAGAGACCAGAAAAGGTCAAGAAAAAATCAAGAACAAAATTGGTAATTTCAAAGTTATTTTCCCTGCCTATGATGGCACAGGCCTGTAATTTCAGAATTTGGGAAGTTGAAATGGGAGGATTGCTGTGAATTTAAGGCCAGCCTGAAGTACAAATTGAGACCCTGTCTCAAAATAAAACAAAACCCCAAATCAGACTCACTTTTCTTGTAAGACAGGAACAGGCAATAGAAGGAAAAAGGAAACAACTATCATCAGGTTTCAGGTGACTTCGTGTAAGGATTAAAGCCGAGGGAAAAATCTGGCATGTTGGGAAATTTTGACCATTATCTCTCTAATCCTGATTTCTTAAAAGTTCATATAAACAGTTTAATTTCAGTTTGGTAATGTAGGAACTTTAGCATGAGTGACTTCATTTAGATTTTAGCCTGGTGTACTGGGACACAGGGCAAGAATTTAGTCCAAAATAATGGCTTCCTGTAATTTTTATTTAACAAAAAATAATGCCCATATTAGTAAGATTATCTTTTTTAAAGATGGAATTGAATATTATGTTTATATATATATGGATAAAATCACCTGGCATCTTAGATTGATTTGAAAAAAGTTTGACTGCCAGATGTGGTGGTACACACCCATTATCCCAGCATTTGGAGGTCAAGGCCGGAAGATTCATGTGAATTCCAAGGTCAGCTTAGGCTACAAAGTGAGCACAAGGTCAGTCCGAACTATATAGTGAAACTCTGTCTCAAAAAGACCAAAAAAAAAAAAAAAAAAAAAAAAAAAAAAGCGTTGGCCAAATAGTTCAGGGGATTAAAGCTCCTGCTTAGGCAGACACAGTGGCTGGCTGGGGTTCAATCCCTGGCATGTCAGGGTGCAGTGCTGGCCCTGCCCCCTGGGCATGCCGAGATGGCCATTGAGACTGGGCGTGGTGGCGCACATGTGTATTTCCAGCTCTTGGGAGGCTGAACGCAGGCGGATCACTGGTCGGATCAATGTAGTAAGACCCTGTAGATCTTGTACTAAGTACAAAAAAAAAAAAAAAAGGACAAAAAAAAGACCAACAAAATGTGTGAGTTTAGGGCTGGTGAGATGGCTCAGTGGTCTAAAGCACCTACTTAGAACAAGCTAAGCTAAGCAAAGCACAGGGACCACAATCCCCAGCACCACATGCCAGCCAGCCCCGCCCCCTGGTGGGCTGAGCTGGCCACACACACACAAAATAAATAAATAAATAAATAAATAAATATTTTTTTTAAAAAATGTGTGAGTTTAAATCATTTAAACCGGATGATGAGTACTAGAAGTTC
This sequence comes from Octodon degus, assembly GCF_000260255.1. Taxonomy (NCBI): domain Eukaryota; kingdom Metazoa; phylum Chordata; class Mammalia; order Rodentia; family Octodontidae; genus Octodon; species Octodon degus. Next base: position 1,781,844 of record NW_004524852.1, read on the forward strand.
ATTACACTATCTTGAACTCTAGATCCTCCTGCCACAGCCTCACAAATGCCAGGATCACACACGTGTGCCATCATGCCTATCTTTTCTATTTCTGTATGTTAAAGTTTTTCATAACAGCAAGCAAATTTCTTCATGTTGCATGCTATCATCTCCATAATCCCTGGAACAGTGCGTGGCATACAGAAGTGAGACAGGAGACTAGGGTGTGGCAAAGTTGGTTGAGGAAATAACTGTAGAGAACATGAGGCGCAACAGGTCCCAAACTTCTGCCTATGGTCCTTCTGTGAGAACTCAGCAGGTTTTCAATAGGGTGGTCTAGGCCTGAAGTCAGCCTGAGGGATTCCAGCACCACTTCTCAGGACCTGTCTGTAGAAGTTCTCAAGGGTTTTCCTGGAGATATGGACAACATTTAATGTACATGTCTAAAAGGACATAGACACTGTGAAAAGTTCGCCATCATGGCACAGAAGATCATTTGGGTGAAAATTTATGGACCCAGTGACTTAAAACTTTTGAAAGACTATGATTGGGAGATGAATATTTTAGACTATAAAATCCATGGAAAGCCAGATGTGGTGATGCACACCTGTAATTCCAGCACTCAGGAGGGTCAAGTATAAATCTGAGGCCAGGCTGGGCTACAAAGTGAGCTCAATACCAGCCTGAATTGCAGTGAAACCTTGTCTTAAAAGGTCAGGAAAAAAAATCCATAGAAAAAGGCTGTGGCCTTTTAGGAGATTTCCAGTACTCCACAATTTATCAGACAAATACAGAAAGAAATTGTTTCATTAGGTTTTTTTCTGAGACAAAGTCTCACTATGTATTCCAGGCTGGCCTTGAACTCGTACTGGCCTCAAGCTCACACCAATCCTCCTGACTCAACCTTCCAGGCGCTGGGATTACTGGGATGTGATACCACACCTGGCTGAAAAGGTTTCTTCTGGCTCCCAGCAGTTTCCGCCCATGCCCTGCTGGTTGCAATATTTCTGGCATATCAGAGGGCAGAACATCATAGCGAGGAAATCTGCTCAACTCATAGCTGAAGGGAAGCAGACAGTGTATGAGAGAGCCTGAGAGGACAGGGTGGGAGGCTGGAGCCCCCAAGGTCACATCCCATAACCCCTACCTTCAGTTAGGCCCCACTTCTTTTTTCCATCACCTCTCAATAATGCCATTAAATTATTTCTCACCACTGGATTAAGCCACTGATAGTTAGAGCCTTCATGATGCAATCCCTTCCCCGAAGCCTATGGGCAAGTTGGCCTTCAACACAATGATCCCTCTGCAGGACACTTCATACCCAAGGCAGAACATGGGGTGTGTGGAGGAGTTAATGTCCTTACTTACCCAGGTCATCACAGTCACTGCTTACAATGCTAGAATTGGGGCTAAAATGATGGACAAAGGCCATCTGCCTCCAAGGATCTCAAGAACCTTAGAAACAAAAACTGTGTGTGTGTGTGTGTGTGTGTGTGTGTGTGTGTGTGTGTGTGTGGTGGGAACTGAACTGAGATCTTACACTTGCCAGGCAGGCATTGTGCCACTGAGCTATAGCTCCAACCCTAGAAACAAATACTTTATGACAACTTTCTTTTTCCTCTTGTAGTTCAAGCACATTTCAGTTAACTGGACTAATCAACAAAGGGTCACTAGGCTTTTGAGAAGGGCCACAGCATGAAAGTCAGAGATAACCATGAAGTGGACAACTCAGGGAGCAGAAGATGTCCCTAAGTTCCAAGTAGCATGTGTGTAGAGAAGACATTGCTTATATCAAACACAAATGGCAATGTTCAGAAAACAACAGGAAACTCTTTCATACGAAAATATGAAAACAGAAGTTAGAATATTCAGTTAGAAAATAAAGTTGAGGACAGAGGAGATAGCTCTGAGATCTAAGTGCCTGCCTGGCAAGCGCAAGGACCCAGGTTCAATCCCCAGTACCACATGCCATGCCAGCCATGGAAACTGGGTGTGGTGGCACATGCCTGTAATGCCAGTGCTGGGGAGGCTGAGATAGGAGGATCACTACAAGTCTGAGCTGCGTAGTGAGACCCTGGACAAATAAATAAATTAAATAAATAAATATAAATTAAGAAAATAAAGTTGAGAAATTGGAAAGCTAAGTTAAAAAAGTGAAGAGATTTGGCTGGGGATGCAGTTTTGTGGTAGAGTGCCTATCTAGCACCCTCAAGACCTGGGCTCAATCCCCACCATTGTAAAATAAATAAATAAATAAATAAATAAATAAAAATAGGCAAAATATAAACCAGGTATGACGGTGAGTGTAAGGAAGCCTAGCACTCTGGGAGGCTGAGGCAGGAGAATTGCAGTTCAAATCCAGATGAAAACAGTAATTTAATAAGATCTGTCTGAGAAATCAAAAAATTTATAAGGTAGCTGAGGATGTAGCTCAATGTGCAAACCCTGGAGTCAGTCCCTAGTAAGGCCAAAACTAAAAATAAAAATAAAGAGAAAAAGACAGAGATGGGGAGAGAAGGAAGAGGAAGAGGAGAAAAGAGAAGAGAGGATACAATAACCAAAGAAATAATGCAAAATATTTTCCTGGAACTATGGGTAAATGTCTGCGCTCAAATAGCACATGAGATGCCTAGTGCAGTAAGAGATAGAAAAGAAAGTTCCACCACAAGGCACATCAGCAAGAAAGTTGGTAACACCAGGAGCCCAAGCGAGGATCCTGAGAACCCCCAGGGGATAAGAAGGTGGTGGGAGTTGACCCTGAGTCATGTCGTCTCAACCTCCACTGCCTGAGTCACTTGCAGTGAGCAAAGGAGTATAGAATGAGATATGTTGATTTTTGGGTGGAACCGGGGATTGAACTCAGGTCCTTGCACTTGCCAGGAAGCACTTATTCCACTGAGCCATCTCCCCTGCCCCCAGAACCATATTCATAGTCATTCTTCAGTGTGGTGCTGTAATCCTTCTGTTTTCTTACTAGTTATTACTAACCTCTCATGGCATCTAACTTACTCTGATTTTTAAATTTTTATTGTTTACAATTCTGGGAATTAAACTCAGGATTTTTGCACTGAGCTACATTCCCGTACCTTATTTTATTTTGGTCTTTTTGAGACAGGGTCTCAACATGCAGCTCAGACTGGCCTTGAGTTCACTTTGTAGCCCAGGCTGTTCTGAACTCACAATGATCCTCCTGCTTCAGCCCCCCAAGTGCCAGGATTATGGGTGTGCGCCATCATGCTCAACTTATTTTATTTTTGAAAGAGTATCTCACTGAGTCACTAAATTGCCCAGGCTGGGGGTTGGAATTGATTACAGGCATGTCAGCACCGCCAGCATAATAAGTATTCCTGAAACAAATGTTTCTTTCCCCTGTTCTCCCCCTAATCTGTAGATAGCTGCAGGTTTTTGGTTTTTATTTATTTATTTATTTTAAGTCTGCTTTAATTATGTCTTCAAAATTCTAAAGGAGGGGCTGGTGAGATGGCTCAGTGGTCTAAAGCACCTACTTAGAACAAGCTCAGCAAAGCACAGAGACCGTGGTTCAATCCCCCAGCACCACATGCCAGCCAGCCCCGCCCCCTGGTGGGCTGAGCTGGCCCCCCCAACCTCCCCCACTAAATAAATA
>NW_004524852.1:1785662-1787751 GCF_000260255.1 Octodon degus
CCCTGTGCTTCGCCAAGCTTGATTCAAGTAGGTGCTTTTGACCACTGAGCCATCTCTCCAGCCCCAGGAAAGTTCTTAAATTATAAAATTATACATGCCTGTTATGCCTTGGATCTAGATGTCCCCCAAAACTTCATGCAGTCATAGGTGGCACTTTTTCAGAGGTGGCTGAATCTAGAGTGTGGAGTTAAGCGCGCGTGATTACTAAACCAGCACACTGATTGGTTCGGCACCCCCAATCCCAGTAACCTGGATACACTGAGACGGAAAGAGGCGTGTCTTGTCCTTTGCTTGCTCGGCTTCCTTTTGCCTGTCATAAACTGTTTCTCTTCTGCGATGCTTGTCTGCCAAGCCACCCTGTCAGAGCCAGCTGATTATGGACTGAAACCTCTACAAACTGTGAGCTTAAATCGACTTTTTCTCCTTTCACTTTGGGTGTTGGGTATTTTGTCCCAGCCAGGAGAAAAGTTACAGCCACAATACCTGTAATATCAATCAAATGTGGATATAGAATAAAAATCCCTTTCAAAACACAAGATGGCAAATTTACCTTCCTTTGTGTGTTTTCTTGGAATGCTACTGGAGAGCGGGTATCACCCAAACAAGGGAATAAGTAAAGGGGTACAGGAACAAGGTCTCCCAAACCAGCCCACCGAGGAGAATGCCAGGATGAGTGCAGGTGGGCAGGTGGCTGAGCCAGCTCCCCTGCAGAGGGAGCGCAGGATGGAAGATTCCAGAGGATACCAGCTAGGAGGGAAAAAAAAGGCAGCTTAAGGTCACCTGGGGTTTGACAGCTGGAAACATGTTATGTAAGGCCTGGATTTATGTTTTTATTAAACAAATCTAAGAAGAACCAGTGGTAGTAACACAGAAAACCAAGCAAATAAAAACATGAGGCAAGCACTGACTTCAAGACACGGTTTGGAAGCCAGACATGTAGCACTCACCTGTAAAGGCAGCAGTTGGGAGACCGAGGCAGGAGAATCTTAAATTCAGGTTCAGCCCTGATAGCTCAGTGATTTAGGAATATGTTCTCTCAAAATAAAAAGAGGGCTGGGGATGTGGCTCAGTGCAAAGGCCCTAGGTTCAATCCCCAGTACTAGAGATTTTAAAAATTCAGATTTAATGGTTATTAGCACACAAGTAGCTGCTGATATTATTACCCAGAAAGAGTGCTTAGAGTGAGAATATGGGACCCAACTCAGGCCCTGGTGGACCAGTTGCACAGTCAGCTGTATGAGTGTGGCAAAATACTTGATCAGCTTAAAGGAGGAAAAGTTTATTTTTGTTCATGGTTTTATAGTTTAGTCCCTGGGCACTTGGTGCTGTTGGCCCCAGTCTTTGGCAAGGGAGAACATGGTAGCCAGGCACCGGGAAGCTACTCACTTTGTGGCTCTAGGAGACCAAAGAGAAAAAGAAGATTGGGGGTCCAGTGCCACTTTCAACAGCAAAGGTGGGATGACCTGGCGTCTGCCTACCAGCCTCACCTACAGTTTTCCCACTTCTGACAGCAACACTGGCCAGGGACCAATCCGTAGGCCTTTGGGAGCATTCAAGACCCCAACTCCAGCACCACCTCAGCTCCTCTTTGTGCTGTGCTGCAACCATGACCACAGCACCATGCGCCCAATCATCCATGCTGGGAACGGTCTCACCCAACCTGTCCTCTCCCTTTGTGCCCAGGGTCCAGCTGGTTACCAACTGGTTGCACCTCTGAAAATCGCTCCCACCTGTACTCATTTTGGGATTCTCCTTGATGGTCTGGTTTGGGATGCTTCCTTATTCCAGAACTATTTGTCTACTCCCTGTCCTGTTGCATATGATAACAGATAATCTTGCCCTCTGTTACCTCAAATCCTTTAATTTGTCTCCCAGTGTTATGTTTTACCAAAATATGACTCATCATGTTTCTGTCCTACACAAAAGCTTTTCATGGATCTCCTTTGAATAAAATAGTGGCCCCCAAGATTGGCTAGGTAGCATCATAGTCACCTGAAGGACTTAGAATTAGACTTCTGCCGGACATGCTGGTGCTCACCTGTAATCCTCGCACTTGGGAGGCTGAGGCAGATTACCATAGTTTAATGCC
>NW_004524852.1:1788016-1789842 GCF_000260255.1 Octodon degus
AAAGCACAGGGACCGCGGTTCAATCCCCCAGCACCACATGCCAGCCAGCCCCGCCCCCTGGTGGGCTGAGCTGGCTACACACACACACATACACACACACACACACACACACACACACACACACACACACAAAGAACTAAGTTTAGCAAGGGCAGGAGATGTAGCTCAGTGCTTACCTAGTGCACACTAGGCCCTGGATTTGGTCCCTGCACAACAAGGAAAGAAAGCAAGAAAGACAGACAGACAGACAGACCCATTGTGAAGTGTTATTGTACGCAGGGTGAAAATAGGTAACAATTATATACTGTACATTTCAAAAACCTGAAATATTTGATTTTTGTCATTTCCTCTTTAACATGACCTAGGACAAGGAATGGGATTGGTAGCAATTTATTCGAATGAAAGAATTTTAAAAGTTTTGAGTGTGAAGAAATGGTAAAGCCAAGGGTGGTGGTGAATGCCTATAATCCCACCACTAGGGAGACTGAAGCAGGAAAATTTCAAGTTCAAGATCAGCCTGGGAAACTTAGCAAATCTGTTTAAAAGGAGAAAAAAAAAAAGATTTTTGTTAGTTTGGCTTTTTGAGACAGGATCTCACTATGTAGTCCAGGCTGGCCTCGAAATCATGGTGATTCTCCTGCCTCAGCCTCCTGAGTGCTGGGATTATAGGCATTCACCACCACACCTGGCAGGAAAAAGAAACTTAAAAAGATAAAGCTAAAGAAATGACGATTTTTTAAAGAGATATATTTTTCCTGATTGAAAGATCACAGAATGTTTACATGTATTGGAACATACATGTTTACACACATGAATGCATATATCCCACACATTTAATTTTAAAACAAGACAAAACTAGAGGTAGTCCTTCTCCTATGGTACCCTCTGGTGGCAACTTCCTGCAATGGCCAATTTTCATTTTCATTTTCTTTTACTTTATTTTTATTTTTTGTATTTTAGGGAAGGGTCTACAGGGTGTTCAGAGTCTCACTACTAGATTGGACTTGTAGTGATCCATCTGTTTACAGCCTCCCAAGAGCTGGAATTACAGGCACGCGCAGCACCACGCCCAGTCTCAATTGCCATCTCCCTTGAGCCTGCTTGTAGGCACTTTAATCAGCTGAGCTATTTGGCCAGCCCATGCCAATTTTCATTTTAACCCACAAAATTCTCACTGAAATTGGACATGCCATCTGCCTAAGAGAACTACTAGTTTAGAAATAAAGTTTAGGGCCCGTGGGATAGCTCAGCAGACTAAGTGCCTGCTTAGGCAAGTATAGAAACTGGGATTCAATCCCCAGCACCACATGCTGTACCGGCCCCGCCCCCAGGTGCGCTGAGCCAGCCCAGAGTCTGGGTGTAGCTTAACGTATTTGGTATAGTAAGACCCTGTACCAAATACATTATAAATAAATAAATAAGCAATTTAAACTCCTAAAAAAACAAAAAACCAAAATCTCCTACAGAGGAATTTCTGCCGAGTTCCGGGAACCCCCAGACCCAGCCCTAGCCCAGGTCCTGTGAGTGTGTGGAGAACTTCCTGCTACCCTGCACCGGCGGGACCAGTCCCAGCCCAGGCGCAGCGTGGGCCAGACCCTCTCCCACTCCCTTGGGCCGTCCCCCACCACTCCGCAGTACCTCCCCCACCCCGCCTGCCGAGTAGGAATTTCTGCCGAGTTCCGGGAACCCCCAGACCCAGCCCTAGCCCAGGTCCGGTGAGTGTGTGGGAGAGCTTCCTCTTCCCCCTACATCACCTTGCCCCCTCCAGGCACAGCTCAGGCCTGGCATACATGCCTGGGGTATAATCCTGCAGCTGCAATCCCTGC
>NW_004524852.1:1801540-1803350 GCF_000260255.1 Octodon degus
CCTTTGCTGATCCTGACCGGCTGTGGAAGAACTCTGCCCATGATGCGAGGGTGAAACTCGCATCGCTACAGGCTCCCGCAGACACCTGCCGAAGGCCAGCCGGCTGTCTGCGCGCTGCTCTTGCTGCCGCTCGCTGCGTCCTCAGGAAGCCTTCCCAGACCGTGTGCTCTTACCCTTCCCTGGGTGGTGTCTTTCGTGATGATACTCAATCATCAGGTGCTTGTGAGATTTAGAAAATAAACCTTCTCTCACTGTATTTAAAATACCTTGAAGGCAAGAGCCATAACTATATCAGTATTTTTGGTACATAACATGGAAGCTAAATAATATTTATTTCGATATTTTGTTATGTTTGTTGAGATAAGGTCTTGTTATGTAGCCCAGGCTGGCTTTAAACTCACAGTGAATCTCCTGCCTCAGCCTCCTGATTATACATGTGGCTTCAATAATATGACTAGGTATATTAATATTTTGGAAATTATCACATATTCTGCATTGTAATGTGTATAATTGCATATACATTTGGATTACCCATTAGGTCATAGGTTTTTTTTGTTGTTGTTGTTGTCGTTGAGATAGGGTTTTTTTTAAACCTTTTTTTAAGCACTTATTCCACTGAGCCACCTCCCCAGCCCCTATTTTGACCTTTTTGAGACAGGGTTTCACTATGCAGTTGAGGCTGAACTTGAACTCACTTTGTAGCCCAGAAGGGCCTCAAACTCACAGCAATCCTCTTGCCTAAGCCTCCCAAGTGCTTGGATTACCCATGTGTGCCACCACATTTAACCTTTAAGATAGGGTTTTGCCTTGAGCTAGCCCAGGATGGCTTCAAACACCAGGCAATCCTCTTGTCTCAGCCTCCCCTGTGCTGAGATTACGGGCATGCAGCACCACGCCCAGCTCAGATCATACACAGGCATTTAAAAAATATATATTTTATTTTATTATTTATTTGGTATAGGGTCCCACTACACAGCTTGGACTTATAGTGATGCTCCTGTCTCAGCCTCCTCAGAGCTGATATTACAGGCATGTGCCACCACACCCGGTTTTGGTGGTCAGCACCATGCATTCATGGTTGCAGGGCTGGCAAGGCATGCCATACCAGGGATTGAACCCGGGTCCTTGCACTTGTTAGGCAGGCACCCAGACTGCCAAGCTACTTCCCCAGTGCTAGACTTTTTTTTTTTTTTTTGGAGGTACTGGGGATTGAACTCAGGACCTCACGCTTGCCAGGCAAGCACTTATTCTACTGAGCTATCTTCCCGTCTCCCCAAGCTATCTCCCCGGCTCCCCTCCTAGGCTTTTTTTTTTCCGGAACCAGGGATTGAACTCAGGCCCTTGTGCTTGCCAGGCAAGTGCTTATTCTACTGAGCCATCTCCCCGTCCCCCCAAGCTATCTCCCCAGCCCCTCCTCCTAGGCTTTTTGATAGACAAATTGCTCCTTAACTGCCAAAGCTAGAACAATTTGAATAACAAAATAATAGTGTATTATTAGATTAAAATCCAACATACAAAATATAGTTATCTGTACTGATATAAATAAATGATTGAAGAAATCATCCAAATGGTGGAGCAGAGACTTTCTCTTTCTTATGATACTAGAGATTGAACCTGGGGCTGGAGAGATGGCTCAGTGGTCTAAAGCACCTACTTGGAACAAGCTTGGCAAAGCATAGGGACCACGGTTCAATCCCCCAGCACCACATGCCAGCCAGCCCCGCCCCCAGGTGGGCTGAGCTGCCCCCCCCCACTAAATGTTAAAAAAAAAATAAAGAAAAAAAAAAGAGATTGAACCTAGGGCTTATGC
>NW_004524852.1:1803450-1810804 GCF_000260255.1 Octodon degus
TTAAAAAAAAAATAAAGAAAAAAAAAAGAGATTGAACCTAGGGCTTATGCATGAGAGGCAAGCTTTCTACCCCTTCACTTCTAGCTTTCTTTATTTTACTTTGAGATGCGGTCCCACCGTGTAGCTCAGGCTAACCTCCAGCTCTCAATGCTCCTGTCTCTTTCCTGAGTAGCTGGGACCACAGGCATGTGCCATTACTCTCATCTGAGAAACAGAAACATTCCAAGTAACATGTGGCTACGGTCCATTACTCACCCATCCCCATCTCAGAATCTAGAGTCTGGCGTCTGAAGAGTAAGTTCTAGGAGGGGAAAAGAGTTACTCTTACAGGGAGAAACCTGGCAAACATCCTCTTCACCTCGTGATGTGAAGATAAGTGTGCCAGGCTGTCACGTGCATATTGTGATGAGAGAAGGACTGCGCCTCTTTTTAAAAACCTGTGATTTAGTTTAATCAAGACACGAGCATCATACAAGCCCAAATTGAGGAACGGTCCGCAGGATACCCCATCATTCTCCTTCAAAACTGTTAAGGTCCTGAAAAAGAATGAAAGGAGTAACTGTCACTGAGAAGAGAATGCTAATGGGACATGACAGCAGAATGCGATGTGACTGGATTAGAGCTCCAAATGATGAGGGGGCATCACAGAGAAAAGGGTGGAATCAGAATAAAGTCTGTAGTTTAGTCCATGCACCGGTGCCAGCTTCTCAGTTCTGATAACTGCACCCGGCCTGGGAAATAGCTCAGCAGCATAAGCGCCTGCCTGGAAGTACAAGGTCTTGAGTTCAACGCCCAGTACCCAAAAACAAAGCCAAACTGCTGAGAACTACAACATAGAAATATTTTGGCAATGCTGGGAATAAACTCAGGGCCTCATCATGCATGCTAGTCAAGTACTCTACCACTAACATATGTCCACAGCCCTTATACCACAGAAATGCAGCATGACAACATCAGGAGAAACTGGGAAATGCTATCTGGAAATGCTCTATCATCTTGGAAATTTTTCTGAAAATTTAAAATTATTCCAGAATAAAAGGTTTAAAAGAATAAGAGTTGAACTGGCATGGTGATGCATGCCTGTAATCCCAGCACTCAGGAGGTTGAGGCAGGAGGATAGCAATGAATTCAAGGCCAGTCTGGGCTATATGGTGAGTTCAAAGCCAGCCTGAACTATATAGTAAAACTGTGTCTCAAAAAAAAAAAAAAAAAAAAAAAAAAAAGAATAAGAGAAATTTAAGAACAATTTTATACCAATGAATTGGGCAAAGTAGATAAAAATGGGCAAACTCCTTCAAAGACATAAACCACCAAGCTCATGCAAGATAAAAAGACAACATGACTAGTCCTACATCTCTTAAAGTAACTGAATTTGTAACCAAAAATATTTTCACTCTTTTCATAGTACTTTTTGAAGCACAAAAATTTTTGACTTTAATTCAATCACATTTATCTACTTTTGTGTTGTATTGGTCTGTTTTTCATTACTATCATGAAATACTTGAGGCAAGTCACTGTATAAAGAGAAAGGTTTATTTTGGCTCATGGTTCTGATTGAGAGGCCACTTCTAGTGATGGCCTTCTTGGTGGCAGAGTCCTGAGACAGTGCAGGACATCACACAGCAAGAGACAGGGGTGTGCGTGCGTGCGTGCGTGTGTGTGTGTGTGTGTGTGTGTGTGTTCTTGCTTCTCTCTTTTCTTATATAATAACCAAGATGCAGTCTTGGGGTCTTTATATTCATGACCTTATCTATCCTTTATCACCTCTCAAAGGCCTCATCCTTAAATACCACAGCTGGATTAAGTTTTCATCCTCTTAATCCCTGGAAAAAGGGTTGAAATTTTAACACCTGATGCCTTCGGAGATACTCAAACTATATTCAAACTATATCATTGCCTAAGTGTTCATCACATTTAAGAAACCATTGTCAAAATCAAGGTTATAAAGCTTCTTTTGGGGCTGGGAGATAGCTCAGTAGAGTAAGTGCTTGCCTGGCAAGTGCAAGGGCCTGAGTTCAATCCCCAGTTCTGCAAAAAAACAAAAAAAAAACACTTTAAAAAGAAATTCTTCTTTTTCCAGTATTACTTCTTTTCATTTCTGTTGTTATTTTTTAAAATTTTTTTTCTTTTCTTTTTTTATTTTGAAACAGGATCTCACTATGGAGTTCAGGCTATGGAGTTCAGGCTGGCCTTAAACTGGCAGTGATCCTCCTACCTCAGCCTCTGATTGCTGGGATTACAGGTGGGAGCCACCATACCCAGCTCCCACTACTCTTTCTCTTTCTTTCTTTCTTTCTTTCTTTCTTTCTTTCTTTCTTTCTTTCTTTCTTTCTTTTTTTTATTAATTTTATTGAGAAACAGATAGCAATGAGACAGTTTCAAAACTGATTAATAGGATAGTTCAATAATTAATACATTGCATATGGTTATTTTCTTTTTCTTTTTTTTTTTTTTGCAGAACCGGGGATTGAACTCAGGACCTTGTGTTTGCCAGGGAAGAGCTTATTCTACCGAGCCACCTCCCTGGCCCCTGTTATCTTCTTAGTGGTTATTCATAGTACAAGATGCAGACATGATATCCTGTCCAAATACTATTAGTACAAATCTTTCTTTTTTCTTTTTTATATTTTATATTTTAGGGAAGGGTCTACAGGGTGTTCAGGGTCTCATTACTAGATCAGATTCGTAATGACCTGCCTGTTTACAGCCTCCCAAGAGCTGAGATTATAGGCACGCACTACCATGTCCAGTCTCAATTGCCATCCTTGCATGCTCTGGGGATGGGACCGGCACTGCAGGCCCAGGGGTTGAATCCCCGACCCTTCCACCTGAATACATCTATTCTTTTTTTTTTTTTTTATGAGCAGAATATATTGATTGAGAGAAAGAAAGCTCTGGTCCTGAGAGAGGGACAGGAGGGGGGACCCGAGCGGGTAGTTCCTACCAGAAGTTGTCTCTTATAGGGACGTTTATAGAGGAAAACCATGTGGTGAGGTGGGTCTAAGGTGGTGGAGAAGACATGGGAGCTTGTTTAGTTGGGCATGAGGTGGGACCAAACTATGGTCAACCAATGAGATTACAAGCACCATTGCTCAGGTAAAATTGATTAAATCCAGTATCAAATGGGAAAGTAGTCATGTAGCAAGCAAGCACAAATACAGAACAGGGTCTCTTCCTGTTGGGGGTTGAGCTAGTGACTCATTTGGGCTCTTTCAAGTTGATTGATACTATTTAGGATATCAATCCCTAATGCCCATCCCTAGGGAAGTATGTAGCCGTGCTTCCTCTTTTTGTCTTGGTCTTGAGGTGTGGCCCATATGGGAGTGTCTATCTCTTCCAAGTTGCAAAGTCACCTTGTCTTCCATCTTGTCTCCTTGAGGGCCTGGCCCTGTCTGACTGCCTATAATATTTCTGTCTAACTTGGCTGCCTGCAACATTCCCCCCTCTGAAGAAGTAACCCGAACTGCCGTGAGGGAACTATGGGTGATGACCACTCTGGCTTCTTCAAGCTGAAACAGGTTGTAGTTGTTGACCAGCAGTCAGATATATCCTTCAGAGGTTCTATCTAAAAACCCTCAATAGACACCACACATTTTCATTACAGCTTTGAATCTGAAGACAAAGGCAAAGAAACTATTAAACATACATTGGCCAAATAAAAACACTAGTCAGAACATTTTTTAGGTCCATTAGCAGAGATCTCTTAAATGTGGGGCTTAATCCTTTTATCTTCCATGGCCTTTGGGCACTGTCTCAAGCAAACTGACCTTTCCTTTTATTTCTGGGGAACATGAATTTCTGGGCATAGGGAAAACAGTATTTTCCCGTTTGCAAGTGGACCACTGGCTGGGTAACTACTGACAAATCTGTATAAGCATCTATTGAAAGTTTAACAGGATTTCTCCTTATATTGGCAGTTAACATGGGTTCCCTCATTTTGAGAGGGAAGACACATGACCACCTCAATCTGAAACTTCCTCTGACTCCATCATAAACACTTTCTTTTTCCTTCTCTAGCAGCTTTAGACATTTCTGCTTGAAATGTCTCTTCTCTCTGTCTGGCTTTCCTGTGGGCTGCTAGTATCCCCATTCTTATTTTCCATCTATAATTACACTCTGTATCCTTTTTACTATGAAACACATCAACTCAGATAAATTTATTTCCTGCAAACCCTTTTAACTTCTGTAGCTTGTGTCAGACATCTGGGGCTCACTGAGCAAGATACAACTTTTCGGTTTTAGATTTTCCCTGTGTGATTGCATAGGTTTTGGTATCTTCTAGGAAAGAATAAATTTTCTGAGAGATTAGAACATATATAATCAAAGCATGAACATTCACGCTAACAGGTACATTTATAAGCTTTTTGGAGACCTAGGAATTGTAACTCACTAGCTCTTAGACCCATTTCTTTATGGAGTCTGACAGTTTGCTATAAGCTCCTCTAGGTTTAGTTAAGAGAGGTCACACATATATTTACTATCAACATGAAATATCTGCATTATATCAGAAATCAACCAGGTTAACTCATATACTTATGAAATACACATCATTTAGTCAGATTAAACCAATGAAATACCTTTTAAGTCCTTGTCCTTGTACATGAACAACAAAATATATTACATTTGTAAAACATTAGTTTTAGCATCATTTGATTAGTAAGCAACCTGAATATATATTGCAATATCTCAGCTATAACTAAAGCAATATACCTTCTAAAGTCTGTCTCTATTGAAGTACAATGACTGGAAGGAAAGTTAGGGTTGGAGAAGGACAAAGAGACCTGTGCCAATGTCCAGCAATAGGCAGGGTTTTTTTTTTTTTTTTTTTTTCTCTATAGTCCTGATTACTCAGGGCTCCTCCGTGGAGATAACAGGTAGACTGTCTGGCTACAGGGAGGAGGCAGGCCCAGAGCCCTTGAGTCCTCTTGGACTATCTGGAAAGCTGAGTCTGAGCTCTGGAGCCTCCGCCTCAGAGTGCAGTCTCACTTTTAGTGGCTGCCTTGGCAGTCAGGGCCTGGCTTGTGGGCCTCTTCAGGGAGTCCTTCTTATGCTGGCCTTGCTTCTGACAGCAGTAGCAGATGAACGTCATCATCGTTGAGCTCTTTTTGGAGCTGAGAGAATCAGACTTAGGGTCTGTTTGGAGGCCGCAATAATGGCGGCCATTTTTATCTCTTTGCTTTCTCTCCTTGGTTTTCTCTCAGTTCCAATTATAGGAACTAGCAGAGAGAGAGAAAAAGTACAATAGGTAAATGGAGATCTTTCAGTGGTCAAGAGCCAGTTTCCACCAAGGAACCTTTGGGTTTGGCGCCTTATCCCCTCAGGCATTCTTGGTTTCTTTTGGCCCACACAACCAGAGATGTCTCCAGAAAGGAATCCAGCTATCTCTCTGGTGAACATTCCATCAGCCATAGGCTTCAATGGGGATTCACCAAAGAACAGCTGGGGAAACCTGTCCTCTGCTTCAAAGAGTGGCAGCTGCTCTAAGAGCATTCACTAGCTGGCAGAGTAACCACTGTTTGTAAGTTCTATAAGGGATAGTTACAAGCCTGAACAAGATTGCCTAGTACTTTACATTAAAGGCTTTAAAGTCCACAACTTATCTCTTATGCACAATGATAACTAGACCTAGGAGAAAAGTTTGAATCCTCCCTCACACTAAATGTGTTTTAGTCCTATAAGTGTGCTGCTTTTGGAGACAGCTCCTTCTGGTGTCACCCAGAAGTCAGTTCTCTCCACTGTGTCTCAGGTTTAGCCTCCCAAAGGAGACCTGCCCAGAACACTAAGCCGGGACACGGCTTTTATATGTGTCTTCCTGGACGAGCATAGTCCTCTTTGTCTCATCTGACCCAGAGACGGGGTATGTGTCCTTTTTCTAAAATGACTTCCCTGTCTTCGGTGTTAACAAATACTCATTTCCTAAGGGCTTCACTTAGTTGGAACGGTCAAAGTTCTCCTAATTTTACATGCCTCTAGAAGAGAAAGTACAAAGAGGTAGGAAAATTAGGAATAAAGTCAAAGCAAGGAAACTGAAACAGATCAGGCCTGACATATCCCAGTGAAACCCGTCCTCCAAGTCTTTAAGAACGGTTGCCAACCTAATGTCATTTAACTGGCAAAAGGAATCCCATGTTTCATATGCAGGCATGTATATTTTCTAAGTCTGAGCTGGCTAAAAGGTCCCATTTTTCCGAAATTTACATAAAATCCACTAGGAGGCTTACTAATGTTACTCTTTCGAGTACTGTTGTCTAAAGTTAAGCAAGGAATACCAGTACATTTAGTAACTAGTTCAAACACAACGTATAGGAATACACAACAGTCATAAAATGTCCCATTAATGAAATGTCATGAACTTGTAACATTTCCATATTTTAACTTAAGATTTACGGACAACATTTTGACCAACATTTTACCAACAATATAAGAGACAAAACAGAAGCAATTGTAAGCAATTTTAACAGTACTATGTGAAGCAAAACTGCATGAGGCAAAGCATGAACAATTATGAGCAATGGACAAAGACATATTAACATTTGAAACATAAATAAATTTGTTACCTGAGCAAGTCCCAATTCAGAATTTATGAAAGAAAAGCAAACTCATACCTCCGTCCAATGATCTCGGTGGGAAAATCCAAAATGATACAGGGAGAAAAACTGGTCTCGGGTGGGTGACCTCCAAACAATATAGGGAACCTCCAAATGACATAGGGAAAAACGATCTCTGGACCTGACCCGCACAAGTTCGTGTTCTCTAAAACCGAAGAATGAATTTTAGGAACATACGGAGGTTATGAGCAGAATATATTTATTGAGAGAAAGAAAGCTCCTGTCCCAAGAGAGGGACAGGAGGGGGGGCCCGAGCGGGTAGTTCCCCCAATACATCTATTCTTAATGCTCTTACTACATTATTTTGTTATGGTAGCTTTATAGTAAAATTATGAAATTGGAAAATGTGAGTCCTGAATTTTGTTTGCCTTTGGAAAGATTGTTGTGACAATTCTAGTCCCCTTCAAACTGCCCATGCATGTTAAGATAGGTTTTTCAATTTCTGAAAACAAACAAACAAACAAACAAACAAACCCAAAACCCCCACAGTTGGGATATTGATATAGATTGCTTGATTTCTGTGTATTGCTTTGCTTATTAGCAGTATTATGTAGTTTTCCAAGGAGAAGTCTTGTACTTCTTTGCTTATTATACTCAAGTACCTGGGTTCAACCTGTACTCCTATCTAAACAAGACATTGTGCACTTCTTGGTTAAAATTGTTCCTAGCCAGGTGTGGTGGTACAGACCCTCGGGAGGCTGAGGCAGGAGGATCTTGGGAGTTCAAGATCAGCATGGGATACAAAA
>NW_004524852.1:1811407-1815203 GCF_000260255.1 Octodon degus
GGGCAGGGCTGGCTGGCATGTGGTGCTGGGGGATTGAACCGCGGTCCCTGTGCTTTGCTAAGCTTGTTCTAAGTAGGTGCTTTAGACCACTGAGCCATTTCACCAGCCCTAAAGATATTTTCTAGAACAAAACATGAGAAAAAAATCTTTGTGACATTGGGCTGAGCCAACATTTCTTAGATGTGACACCAGAAGCACATTCATTAAAGAACAAATTGATTAAGTGGGACTTCATAAAAAAGAAAATCTTCCCTTTAAAAAACTTTGAAGAGACTGAAAAGCCACAGGCCAGAGAAAAATATGTATCTATCAGTCTTGTTCAGAAGATATTTCATATTTTTTGCAAATGTATTTTTGGGACAGATTTCTAGAAACAGGATTGCTAGGTTCAAAACAAACATGTACATAATTTTTCTAGATAGTGCCATTTGGTACAGGGCTGTCTCTACACAGCTCAGACTCATAGTGATCCTCCTGTCTCAGCCTCCCCAGTGCTGCAATTACATGCATGTGCCACCATGCCTGGTTTTGGTGGCCTGCATGGCCTGTGGCATCTGGGATCAAACCCAGGTTCTTATGTTTGCCAGGCAGGTTAGACTGCCTAGCTATCTCCCCAGCCCTGGATGAAAACTTCAATGGTGTTTTCTTCCTTTCCTTTTCTTTCCTTCCCTCCTTTCTTTTTGTGATATGGGATCTGTCTATGTAATCCAGGCTGGCCTTGAACTCACTCTGTAGTACAGGTTGGCCTCAAACTCCAGGTGATTCTCCTGCTTCAGCCTTCTAGGTCCTGGGATTACAGGCATGCACTACCACACCCAGCAATGGAGTTTCCTCTTGCATTTTTTTAAATTGTTATAAGTGAGGTTAAAATACATTCCCAGGCCATTTTAAAATTTTCTTTTATGAAAGTTTTCATATTGTTGTTCATATCTAGTTCATATCTTTTTTGTTAAAATTTCTATGAAATTATTGGCTTTCTTTTTTGAAAAGCTCTTTATAGACAAGTGTAGTAGTACACACCTGTAATCTCAGCATTGCAGGAGGCTGAAGCATGATAACAAGTTTATACCAAGCCTTAGGATCGGCCAGATAGCTCAGTGTAAAACACCTGCTTAGGCAGAGGGTAGAGACAGGGGTTCAATCCCCAGTGCCTGTAATCCCAGCGCTCAGAGGCTGAAAACAGGAGGATAACAAGTCTGATCTGCATAGGGAGACCCTTTAGACCCTGTACTAAATATATTTAAAAGATAGAAATAAAAAATAAAGCAAGCCTTGACAATTTAGGAAGATCTTACCTTTTTTGTTTTGTTTGTTTTTAAGACAAAGTCTCACTACAGTTCAGGCTGGCATTGAACTCATCATGTAGCCCACGCCAGCCTCAAACTGACAGGGATTTTCCTGCCTCAGCTCATTGATGGCTGGGGTTACAGGTGTGTGCCTCGATGCCAACCTACAATTTAAAAAAGTAGTAACAGTGAAGTGCAGAGAGTGTAGCTTAGTGCAGAGGTCCTAGATTCAACCCTCAGTACCATAAAAACAAACAATAAACAAAACAAAGCCTCTTTGTATTTAAAAACCTAATACCTCTTTATTATTTAAGTTGAGATTTCCCAATTTGTCAACTAGTTTCATGACTTCTGTGTGTGTGTGTGTGTCCATCCATGCCAAAACTTAAAACATTTTGGGGTAGGTGCTGGGGACTGGATTCAGAACCTCATGTATGATAAGTACACACTACATAGTGAGTTTAAGGCCAGCCTGAATTATGTAGAGAGACCCTTTATTTAAAAAAACAAAACAAAACTCCCTTTTCCATTGAATTCCACACCTTTGTCATTAATTAAAATTTCCAAATGTACCTTGCTCAATTTCTGGGCTTTCTGCTGTGTTCCACTACCTGTACGGTTCTGTTTCTGATGAATTGTTTTGTCATTTGGTGAATCTACCTGCTTTCTATTATGTTTCAAAAGAGATTACAGATATGCCAAAAAGCTATTGTTTTCACTAAATTATTTTTGTTTCAGAAAATATATTTTCCATGAGTTATACATCAACATTTAATGGTATATTACAGTTATTTTCAAATAAATTAATAAGTATCCTTAAATTTCTTGCTTTTAACTGCCCACACTATAAATACTGACCAATAAAATCCACATGAACAAAAACTCTTTGGAGGTTCTCCAACAAGTTTTATGCAGGGGCTTGGGGTTCGATCCCCAGGCCTGCCGTGCTGGCTCCACCCCAGGGGCACACTGAGATTGCAATTGAGACTGGGTGTGGTGGCGTGTCCCTGTAATCCCAGCTCTAGGGCTGTAAAGAGTCCCATCTAGTAGTGAGACCTTGAACACCCTGTAGACCCTTCCTTAAAATACATACAAAAAAAAAAAAAAAAAAAAGAAAGAAAGAAATAAAAGAAAAAACCCAAAAAATCCAACAATTTTTAAAGTGAAAAGGACTGCTGAGAATGACACTTTGAAAACTACTACTCCATGGATTCCTCAGTAAAAGTTTGTGGTAGCATTTTTTTTTTTTTTTTTTTGTCAGTGGCCTTTATACTTAAACACAGGTTGAAGGAGATACAATTTGTGGATCAAGGGGTCAGGGAGATGGCTCAGTGGAATAAATGCTTCCCTGGCAAGTGCAAGGGCCTGAGTTCAATCCCTGGTTCTGCAAAAAAATAAAAAATAAAAAAAATAAAAAATTGTGGAGTGTATGCTTTTTTTTTTTTTTTTTTTTTTTTTTTTTTTTTTTAATTTAGTGCAGAGTCTACAGGGTCTTCAGAGTCTCACTGCAAAGATCAGACCCATAATGATCTTCCTTTTTTCAGTCCCAAAAGCTGGGATTACAGGTGCATGCCACCAAGCCCAGTCTCAATTGCAGTTTCAGCGCGCTGCATCCTGCCTAAGCAGGTGCTTTAATCTGCTGAGCTATCTGGTTAGCCCTCATATTTTCTTCTCCTGACAATTTTTTTTTTTTAACTGCTGAGATTGAACCTAGGCCTTTTGCATTGAACTAGACTGCCAGCCCCTAGTATATTTTATTTTGCATTTTGGGCTTGCCCACGCTGACTTTAAGCTTGTAATCCTCCCGTCTCAGCCTCTTAGAGTGCTGGATGGGATTACAGGCATGCACCACCAGGCCAGGCTTTTTTCTTGAAAACTTGGTCTCACTAATAGAACTTGTAGCTTTGGAGAAACCTGATGCCAAGCTCATTCTCTCTTCCTTATAAATGACTAATACTTTTTTGTTTGTTTGTTTCATTTTTGTTTTTTGAGACAGGGTCTCCCTGTATATACTTCAGAGTGGCCTTGAACTCACTTTATAGCCCAGGCTGTCCTCCAACTCATGGTAATCCTCCT
This sequence comes from Octodon degus, assembly GCF_000260255.1. Lineage (NCBI taxonomy): Eukaryota > Metazoa > Chordata > Mammalia > Rodentia > Octodontidae > Octodon > Octodon degus. The sequence continues at coordinate 1,814,770 of NW_004524852.1, forward strand.
GCCTCAGCCCCCCTAGTGCTGGGATCACAGGTGGGTGCCACCACACCCAGTTGGACTAGTACTTTTTGTCTGGATGCTCAAAGAAGTCTTCCTTACCTTTAATATCTAGTCATTTTCCTGGAAAATTCCTTGGTTGACTGTGTTGAGTCATTTTTTTCCTTATCCATGGTATGCTCTTTTAATGCTGAGTCAAAAGGATTCAAGATTTTTTTTTTAACCAAGGTTTAGCTCTGCTGCACAAATTTTTTTTTTGTTTTAAAAGATATTACATCATTTATTTGTTTGTCATTGTTTTTTCTTTTTCTTTTTTTTTATTTTTCCATAATTTTATTGATAAATAGCGATGAGACAGTTGCAAACCAAATTGGTAGGACAGTTTCAATAATTAACACATTGCATACATTCTTCCTAGTGGTTATTTGCTGTACAAGATG
>NW_004524852.1:1817278-1818533 GCF_000260255.1 Octodon degus
AAAATTCCCAGTAGAGGAATAGCTGGTTTAAATGGGATTTCCAGTCCAACTTTTCTAAGGAGTCTCCACACTGATTTCCATAACGGTTGCCCCAGTTGTTGCACAAATGTTATATAAGAAATGTGCCAAGAACTCTCTATTGTCCAGCGTCAGCCGCCCACATATCTGTGAGTATGGGCAATGACCTCCACATCAAATCTTTTTTTTTATTACAGCAAAATTTTCTTAAAATAAATATTTGTTCCAATGTTTTGCTTTAGTTTTCTTTGGAGTAGTGAATGTGTATGTAAATTTTCTTGTTTGTTTTCAATATTTAGAAGGCTTTCAGCTATCATTATTTCTTTTTTCATTCTCTGGAAGGCTGAGCCAGGACAGGGAGCTGGAGATTTAGGCCAGTCTGGGTTACAGAAGAGCGTGCATGTTTCAAAAAAAGGAAGGTGGATAAGGGAAGAGGAAGTAAAAAGAATTAAGATATGTTATATACCTGTACCAACTCCCCACAGTAAATGAAATCATTATGTGCTACAAATGTGCTAATAAAAATTAAAAAAATAAAATAGCTTTCTTCTTTCAGCCCTCATTTCTTAGAAGTTTAAAAACTTTTCTCTGTTCTTTAATATCCAACTGTTCTGTCTATATCAGAGGTTTACTGTTGCTGACTTAGCTGTTCTTTGAAAGCATTCCTTCTTTCCTTCTTTTTAAAATATGTGGGAGAATTAAAAAAAAAGTGTTGGTGGGGGGTTGGCGGCGAGATAGCACAGCGGTTTAAAGCATCTGCTTAGGCAAGTTTAGGTAAGCTCAGGGACCGCGATTGGATTCCTGGCACCACATGCTGCACCAGCCCCCCTCCTAGGGCGGGCCGAGCGGACCACTAACTAACTAACTAACTAACTAACTAACTAACTAACTAACTAACTAAAAAAATATGTGGCCGGAGATGGTGGTATAATCCCAGCACCCCGGAGGCTGAGGCAGGAGGACTGTTGCGAGCTCCAGACCAGCCTGGGCTATAAAGTAAGCGCAAGGCCAGCCTGAGTTGGATAACGAGACTCTGTCTCAAAAAAATAATAAAGAAACAAACAAATTGGGCTGGAGAAATGGCTCACTGGTCTAAAGCACCTACTTGGAACAAGCTTGGCAAAGCACAGGGACCACGGTTCGATCCCCCAGCACCACATGCCAGTCAGCCCCGCCCCCAGGTGGGCTGAGCTGGCCACACACACACACACACACACACACACTAAATAAATGTAAA
>NW_004524852.1:1819391-1824244 GCF_000260255.1 Octodon degus
TTAGGATGCCTGCCTAGCGTGTGGAAAACAAATTTAAGAGGAAAATAATTACTAGGGAAAAATTACCTTTTGTTTTATTTTTCCAATTATCCAATTTCTTGAAGGAAATCGAATGAATGTTATATTGTTAGATAGCATATGCATTAAACTTACATTATAACATTACATTATAACATTACATTTCTGTGTTTTTATATCAATTTCGTTGTTTAAGAATCTCACAGTAACGTTTACTTATAGTACTTAAGAAATTATTTGAAATTGGTTTTGGCAGAAAATATAGGATGTATGGTTGTCCATGTCTAACATAAAGGTTATTTAATATGAGAGGAAGAACTTTACACTGGGAGTCATGACACTTGGATTCTAATCCTAGAATTATCAGTAACTAGCTATGGAACTTTGAGACTATTTAATTTAAGTGGAATCAGGTATATCTTTTGAAGAAGTTATAGTATTGGACAAAACAGTAAATGATTTTTTTCTTCCTTTCTTTTCTTCCCTTTTTTTTTTTTCTTTTTGATATTAGGAATTAAACTCAGGATCTTGTGCTTGACAGGCAGGCAACTATGTTGCTGAGCTATATTCTCTGCCCCCCTTTTTTAATTAAAATTTTTTGAGATTTTTCAAATGTGTCATCAAACCAAAATATATTTCAGTGAAGTGCTTTGCACAAAAATAGTTTTGATTTGCACTTGTACTGCAAGTGACAGCACATTGCTATTTGTAATTCTACCCCTTTTTCCTGTGGTTACATTTAACAGGAAATAAATTTGCCAATTTGTAAAATTTTTTTCTTCAGTCACATTACTACTAAAGAAAAATACTAAAGTAAATGATCTATAAAGCTTTAACATAAACACATACCTTAACACCTACAAAAGTAAATTATTTTCAAGGCCCACCTATGATTTTGAGTTTCTGTAGAATAGATGGGAAAATATATAAACTGAGACCTTATTATCATTCATCAAATCCTGTTTTCTTTATATAAAATGTGTAACATGAAATCTGTTTTTGGTCCACTGACTCCTTTTTCCTCTACTCTTTTTTTAAAAAATGTATTTAGTACAGGGTCTACAGGGTTTTACTACACAGATCGGATTTGTAGTGATCCTCCTGTTTTTCAGCCTCCCAAGCTCTGGGGTTACAGGTGTGCACCACCATGCCCAATCTCAATCACTGTCTCAGCCCTTCCCAGGGCGGGGCCTACATGGCATGTGGTGCCAGGGATGGAACCCAGGTCCCTGAAGTCTGCCTAAACAGGTGCTTTAGTTTGCTGAGCTATCTGGCTGGCCCTTCTTTTTCCTCCATTCTTGATGTGTCACAGAAAACTTATGAATGACTTTGTTTTTCTAATTACATATTTGTGCATGAATTAATCCATAAAATTTGGAAAATTAAAAAAGTAAAGCAACACACAAATATTCATAATCTAAAAAAAATTCAACCCTATCTTCCTGTTGTCTCTTTGTCTTTGTCTCTGTCTCACCCTGTGTGTGTGTGTGTGTGTGTGTGTGTGTGTGTGTGTATTCTGTAATCCCAGCACTCAGGAGACTGAGGCAGGAGGATCGTTGCAAGTTTGAGACCAGCCTGGGCTACAAAGTGAGCTTATGGCCAGCCTGAACTGCATAGTGAGACCCTGTCTTAAAAAAATTTAAAAAAAGTAGAATAAAGTTAAGTTCATGAACCAAGATATATATTAGCATAGCATACTCTGGAGTCTGATTTCTCTCATTTTGTGTGTACTTCCTTAGAACTAATTGGAATGTTCACAATGATGTCCTCATATTCCAATAAACTATCAGAAACTAAGTAAACAATTTTATATAGATTTTTGAATAGCTATAATTATACTAGGACCACCTCATTCTTTCTCTTTCTCTGTTCCAGAATGGATTGGTTTCATTGCAACCAGTGTTTCCGAAAAGATGGAACCCATTTCTTTGTCACCAGCTGTGGCCATATTTTCTGTAAAAAATGTGTAACTATGGGTGGGTAATTTGTTTTTAGATTCAATCAAAAATGTTTTTAATCTAGATACAGTGATTAACTATTTCTGTTTGACTTAGGATAAAAATTACTTGTTAGGCCAGTGGTGGTGTGTCTACTTTGGGAAACTGTCAATTTTGGAAATTGGAGCCCATTAATAAAAAATGGTGCTAAACAATTTAGCAAGCCTATTACTTGAATACCAACAGGTACTTATCAGTATTTTTGAAGTGTATGGTAGAAAAAGCCACAGTGGGTCTGAAATGATGGTGACAGCAATAATGATAATGATGACCTTGTAGTTTAAAAATGCATTTAGCTGGGTATAGTGGCACATACCTGAATCCCAGCACTTTATAGGCTGACACAGGATCACTATGAGTTCAAGGCTAGCCTGAACTACATAGTGAAACCCTGTCTCAAAACAAAAAAGATTTGTGAAGTCTTTTCACTTGTGCCAAGTCCTAGGTGAAATTATTGATATAGCTATTTTACAAGTGAGTAAACTAACTCAGAGAGAATAATGTGGCCAAATTCTTTTAACTATTAAGCCTTAAAAAGGAGATTTTAAGATTAATTTTGTTTTGTTTGCAGTGCTGGGAGTCCAGGCATGGTGGTATATGGCTATAATCCTAGCACTTGGGAGGCTGAGGTAGGAGGATCTTGAGTTGGAGGCTAGCCTGGACTATATAGTGAGTTCACAGAAAACAAAAATGCTTAGGAGAGCCTGCAGATTGGATGTAATAATATGTACCTGTCTTCTAGCTACTTAGGAGACTCAGGCGGGAGTGTCATTTGAGCCCAGGAATTCAGGGCCAGGTTGGGCAATATAGTGAGACCCTGTGTAAAAAAGAAAACAAAACAAAACCAAAAAACTTACTAGGGAGCTGGGCATGGTTGCCTGCCTGTTATCCCAGAACTCAGGAGGCTGAGGCAAGATTATAGCCACAAGTTTGAGGCCAGCCTAGGCTACATAGTGAGTTCAAGACAAGGCTGGAATAGTGAGATCATATCTCAACAAACAAAACAAAACCCTCACAATATATGTAGTTACATACATCCCCAGAAGACTCAGGATAGTGTGCTTTAGTCAAGGAAGACTTCACAGAAAAAGATATCGATGGAGTATTTTTTGGATAATGAACTAGAGTTTGCCAAGTTTATAAGATAGGAAAGGTCATTTCAGTTTCAGACAACAGCAGAAACTGAAAAATGTATCATGAAAGCATGGTAGAGGTGAGCACAGTGGCATACTCCTGTAATTCTAATACTCTTGAGAGACTGAGGTAGAAGGATTCCATGTACAAGCCCAGCCTGGGAAACTTAGCAGCTTAACAAGATCCTGTCTCAAAATAAAAAAAAATTTAAGAAGGCTGAGGCTGTAGCTCAGTGCCAAGCCCTAGGTTTAGGCCCTACTACTGCAAAACAAAACTGAACTATAGTGTAGAAAACTACACATAGTTGAAATTATTAAAATTTTTAAAGAGTAAAGTAAGAAATAGTAAAAGTTGAGGCTAGAGAAGTAGACACTAGCTAGATGATGGAAGTCTCTGTATACTAGGCTAAAGATCCTGAACTGTATCCTGTAGGTTATCAAGAGCTATGAAGGTTTGTTTTCCTTTTTTCTTTTTCTTTCTTTTTTTTTTTTTTTTGGTGGAACCAGGGATTGAACTCAGGCCCTTGCTCCTGCCAGGGAAGTGCTTATTCTCCTGAGCTATCTCTCTGGCCCCTGTTGTTTTTCTTAAAAGAATGAATTGTACTTGCTGGCTTACATAGGGAGCTATATGGAAACTTGAATGGGAAAAACCTTTTTTCCCCAAGGAAATAACATTCAGGTTAGCTACCCTCTGGAGAAGCTTTTTCCCTTTGTGTGAATCTCATGGCCCTCTTAAGTTATCATCTAACGTAATGAAGCACTTCACTATGGTAACAGCAGCTCACTTTGAAGTGATGTGTCTCTGAAGCATACGCTCTGTGATATTTTCCCCTGATGTGGCATGTGTCTTCATCAGTAACCAGCATCACTACTAAAATTGTACTTCACAAGGAACGTTAAGGAGTTTTATGTTTTCTTCTTTGAGATTGGAATAACTGGAGACTGAGAGAACATTGAGGCAAAATTTAGGAATATTAGTAAAGTGAAAAGAGGAAGGAATAACTAGGGAATGTCTTATAATACCAGCATATGCTTGCTGTCAGGTAGCTAGGATAAAAAAAAAGTAGAGTAACTTAAAGCTAAGATCATTGTGTAGAGGATGAGGGAAGAAGAATGGAAGAATGTGAATAGTTCAGAAAGAAGGAAAGAAAAAGGAGATAAGAGATAGGACTTTGGTGACAGCACTCAAACTTTAGCCAAGAGAGAAATACAAATGATACAAGTAGGAAAGAAAGAAGTTAAATAGTGCTTACTTGGAGATGGCATTATCCTTTACATAAAAGACCCAAAAAATCTCTACCAGAAGACTCATGAAAGACTCCTTAGAACTAGTAAATATAGCAAGACATGCTGGCGCATTCCTTTAATCCCAGCACTCTGAGGCTGAGGCAGGAAGACTGCAAGTTCAAGGCCCACCTGGGCAAGTAAAAGACTTAAACCTTGTTTTAAAAAGAAAAAAATTGAGGGGAGGCCGCAGCCGGGAAAATGGCGGACCGAAAGGCGGGAGAGGAGAAGCCTGAGAAGTCGAAGCGAGCTGGAGCCACCGGAGGACCTGAAGAAGAAGCAGAAAAACCTGTGAAAACTAAGACTGTTTCTTCCAGTAATGGAGGGGAAAGTTCCAGTCGCAGCGCTGAGAAGCGATCAGCTGAAGAAGAAGCTGCAGACCTCCCAACAAAGCCTACAAAGATCTCCAAGTTTGGATTTG
>NW_004524852.1:1825959-1836292 GCF_000260255.1 Octodon degus
CATTTTACTGTTTGTTAACATAACATCCCTCTCCTACATACTCTTTTCTTGACCCAAATGAAATACTAATGTAAGGTCAAGATGAGAGAGAAATGACTGAGATGAATGTCTTTACTAAAATAACCAATAAATTTTGTCAAACTCAAAAAAAAAAAAAAAAAGAAAAGAAAAAAATTAAAAGCTGGGGATGTAGCTCAGTACAAAGACCCTAGGAATTCCCAAGTACTGCTAAAACAACTACAACAAAACCCCCAAAACAAAATACAAAATCCTAATTCAGTGAATAAAAGGACACAAAGTCAACAGGAGTCTGGTGTACCAGTAATAAAATCACCAAGAAATCAGAATTGTCTCATTCACATTAGCTTTAAAAAAATTAAATAACTAGGAATTAGCCTCACCAAGGAAGTGAAAGAGTTCTACAGTAAAAACTATAGTACTCTTTAAAAAAATTGAAGAGAACATTAGAAAATGGAAAGACATCTCCTGCTCTGGGAGAGGCAGAGCAAAAATTTAAAGTGGTCATATTACCAAAAATGATAAATAGATTTAATGCAAGCCCAATAAAAATACCAAGTGTTCATCACAGAATTAGAAAAAAAATCCTAAAACTTACATGGAACTGGAAGAGACACAGGTTAGCCAAATCAGTTCTGAGAAAAAAAAAGCAAGCAGGAGACATTATAATCTTAGATTTGAAGTTACATTACAAAACTACAGAAATAAAAACAGCATGGAAATAAATGCAACAAATTATGTGTTGACCAATAGAATAGAACTGGGGATGCAGAAACAATCTTACCCACTTTCAGCCATCAGATCTTTGACAAAGTGCCAAAAATATATGCTGGAGAAAAGATACCCTTTTTAACAAATGATGCTGGGAAATTTGGTTATCTACTTGAAGAAGAATACATCTATACCCATTTCTCTCACCTTATAATAAAATCAAAATTGAGCAGCTTAGATACAAAACAAGTGATCACTCTGTTGGAAGACAAAATAGGTATAACTCTTAAAGACATAGCTAGAGGTAAGGACTTTCTGAACGAAAACCAAATTGCACAAGAAATACCAAGAATCAACCAATGGGACTATATCAAATTAGAACGCTTCTGTACAACAAAGGGCACAGTGAACAGAATGAAGAGATAAACTACAAAATGGAAAACAAAATTTGTTAATTACTCCTCAGGTACAGCACTACTATCTAGAATATATAAAGTACTCAAAAATATTAGAACCCTCCCAAAGAAACCTGATCAAGAATGGGTATCCTAATTACTTTCTTGTTGAGACACAATAGCCAACACTTACAACTTAAAGGAGAAAATGTTTATTTTGGCTCATAGTTATTAGAGGCTTCAATCTATAGTCAGTGTACTCCAAGCTAGGATAGCATGGCAGAGCACAAGCAGCTAATGGCATGGCAGGTAGGAAGCAGAGAAAGGAGGGAAGGGGATAGGTCCTTCCAAACTATGCTCCCAGTGACCCACCTCCAACAAGGCTTTACCTCCCAAGTCACATTTAGCTATAAACTCATCCTTGCACTAATCAGCTGATCAGTATCACATCCCCATGATCCACTTGCCTTCCTAAATCTCCATTTACAAGTGCATGAGGCTTTGAAAGCATCTAGATATAGATCATAACAATGAATAATTGAAACGAGTAGACACTTCTCAAAAGAAAGTGTACAAATGACAAATAAGTACATGAAATGTACTTATAATGTTAACCATCGTTGGCTATTACGGTAATGCAAATCAAAACAACATTGACATTCTGTTTTACTCCTGTAAGAATGACTATTGTCAAGAACTCAAAGGGCTGGGGAGATAAACCAGGGTTTGACCCTGAGTACCACATGCTGTGCTGGCCCTGCCCCTGGGCCTGCTGAGCTGGCAACTGAGTCAGGGCGTGGTGGCACACCCTGTAATCCTGGCACTAGGGAGGCTGAAAATAGGAGGATCACTACCAGTCCAAGCTGTGTAGTGAGACCCTGTACCAAATACATAAATTGGAAAAAAAAAAAAAAACCCTTAAAACACCAACTTAGGTTAGGCAAAGTTGTGGGGAAAAAGAAAGCTTTATACATTGTTAGTGGGAATGTAAATTAGTAAACCAGAATGGAGATCAGATTCCTCAAATAACTAAAAATAAAAATTTTTTTTTACCCAGCTGTTCCTCTTCTAAGTATCTTTCTGAAAGAGTTGTCATACTATGATGATATATGTATAGTCATGTTTACAGCAGCATAATTCACACTAGCTAACTTACAAAAATAACTTATATGCCCATCAGTGAATGAATGGATAAAAGAAAGGGTGGTGTTCATATACAATGAAACACTACTTAACTAAAGAAGGATGTACTTTAATCATTTATAGGAAAATGGGTGAATTTTGAGACCACAATGTTTAGTGAAACAAGTCAGATACAGGAGGAAAAATACTGCATAGTTTCTCTTACATGAGAAACCCAGACTGTAAATAAAAAAGCAAAATAAGAGAGAGGTGATAGAAAGCAGGGAGGTAGACTTTGGAGAGATGAGAAGGGATTGTAGGAAAGAGGGAAAATGAGGAGGGAGGAAAGGAAGTAACAATGATCAGGATGCAACATGTACAGTAAATGTACCAAATCCCCACAATGTAATTACTATGCATTGTAAAGATCACCCCAAAATCACTGATATTCTTGTACTCTTGCCAGTCCCCTTATAAATATACTCTAGTATTCCTGTTGGGTATTTAGAATGATCCCTTCAATGAGCCTTCCCCACTTTTGGTGGGAGTATGGATTAGTGCAACCACTGTGGAAATAAATGTAGAGATTCCTAAAAAAAACCCTGAGATTAGAGTCCCATTCTACCCAGCTTTCCTCTTCTGGGTAACTTCCCAGGAGAATTAAAAACAACATAGAACAGTGATATTTGTGCCCTTATGTTTACAATGGCAGTTTGTCATAGCTAAATCTTGGAAACAACCCAAATGCCAATCAAATGAGAAATGGATAAAGAATATGTGGTCTTTTTATACAATGGAGTACTATTCAGCCATAAATAAGGATAAATTTGAGACTTTTATAGGTAAATATAAGCAACTTAAGTCCATATTCATAAGTGAAAATAAATCAGATTCACATGTGTAAACATCATAATATCTTCTTGGTGTAAGAAACTGAAAGAGGGGCTGGGGATATAGCTCAGTAGCATAAGCACCTACCTGGCAAGTGCAAGTTCCTGAGTTGGATCCCCAGTACCTGGAAAAAAAAAACTGAAAGAGTAAATAAGGTTTAAGGTATACAATAGATCTTATGAAATGGGAAAAATATTTTAAAAGGAAAAAAGAATTAGGATGTATAAAAGAGGAAATGATAGTAGAGAAAAGGTAGAAATGCAAGTCAGTTATGCTATTAGCATCTCTTAATCCATTAGTCTTGTTTTTATATCAATTTAAGAAAAAAAATTATGTCCATATCTTGTACCCTGAGCAACTACTTTTAGGATAACAACATGTAATGTATTAACTATTGTTACTCTCCTATTTTTATGATTTTTTTTACCTTTTTTCCATAAAATAAACTATTTTGAATGAATTATGTAATGCATAGAAAAATATTTAAAAAATAGAATTGGGGGCTGGGGAGATGGCTCAGTGGAATAAGCGCTTCCCTGGCAAGCGCAAGGGCCTGAGTTCAATCCCCAGTTCCGCAAAAAAAAATAAAAAAAAAATAAAAAAAAAATAAAAAATAGAATTATCTCTTCAGATTCAGAAGAAAGCCAGGAATTCTTTTTAAAAATATAGGAAGATGAGGTAAAGTGAGAAAGCCTTACTTATATTACAACTTATTAATTTAGAAATATGGGGAATTCTTGAATTATTGATTTAGAGACCAGAGCTTAAATTGATGTCCTGGTATAACAATAACATCCTACCTTTAGGAAGAAGTCTTTTTTTCTTTTTCTGGCTTGCTTATTAACATCTACTTTACAAAAATCTTACTTCATACTGAAGAAAACCGAACACTTTTTCCCATTTTTCTCCCAGAGAAATGTGCTATTTGTGGAATTCCTTGCAAACATCTGGCTCTTTCTGACAATGTAAGTTTCCCCTTGCCACAAACATTTTACCTCTTTCCTGGCCTGTAGAAAATATACAGAAGGTATATATGGTGAATTTTCAAAACAGATATAGTAGTATATGCCTGTAATCCCAGCATTCTGGGAGGCTGATATATGATGGCTGAAAGTTTGAGCACAGCCTAAACAACTCAGTGAAACCCTGTGTCGATAATGATGACGATGATGACGATGATGTTGATGATGATGATGATAACAACAGTAAAAATAAAATGAATTTTAAAAGGGCTGGGGCGGCAGCACATGCACCTGGCAAGCACAAGGTCCTGAGTTTGATCCCAGTGCCAAAGGAGGGAGGCTGGGGATATAACCTAGTGTGAAGGCTCTGGGTTAAATCCTCAGTACCTATAAGATGATGATTTTATTGATGATAGTCAAAGGAAAGAAAAGGATCAACAAATTTGCAGATAGAGATTGTAAAAGATAGAAGAATTATTTTATTTCATTCCAATATCAATATTTTATTTCACTGTGGGTGTTCTTACTATGGGTCTTAATTCTCTATGTAGTTGAAACCTCAGGAGAAGATGTTCTTCAAAAGCCCTGTGGAGACAGCTGTGCAATATTTTAATCATATTTCTCAGGTATGTTAAAAGTTAAGAAAATATTATTTTTCAAGCAAATTCTAATTACATTTTATTTCTTTACCAAAGTTTCTCTTTAGGCTGTGTTTGTGCAAATAGAAAGCCAGTCTCAATCAGTTAACTATGAAGTTTTGTTATGTACTTCCCAGTTCCACTGATTCCTACAACTAAATTTGTATTGCCTACAAATTCCACGACCCTGTAAACACTGTATTTTTACTCTTAACCTTTTGCTTACAGATCTAAGTTCATTGAAGTATATCATTTTTTGTTTGTTTTTTGATGCAGGGTCTTACTATATAATGCAGGCTATATATAACTCAAAATGGCTTTGAACTCACTGTGGTCCCCCTGCCTCAGCCTCCCAAGTGCTGGGATTGCAGGCATGTGCAACCATACCTGGCATTTGTTCTTCATTTTTTATTTTCAAGTTTTACTTTCTAGTAATGTTTAATTCTTAGAATTTACAACAGTTTTCCTGAATTTTAGATAATAATTGTATTTTTCTTTTTTAATTTTTTATTAATTTTAATGAGAAAGAAATAGCAATAAGACAGTTTCAAAACAGGTTAGTAGGACAGTTATAATAATGCATTGCACATTTTTGTCTTCATAGTAGTTATTCAGAGTACAAGATGCAGACATTTATCTTATCTAAACAATATTAGTACAAATCTTTCTTCTCATTGAAGAGAAAGTAGCTATATATCTATCCTACCTATTGTGTGTGTGTGTGTATATATATATATGTATGTATGGTCCTGCTACAATGTTATATATGGTTGGATTTCTAAATTTTTGTGTAAAAATGTATTATTTTTTCATTCTATAGGGATTTAAAGTTTAGAATATCCATGGTTGTTGGAAAATACCAGTTCCATGTTATGTCTAAGGCGTTTGATATTCAGACAGACAGTGGTGTTAAGCTCACCTGCCTCTGTTACAGGGTAATAATATCATTAAGCTTCTCTTCTGGAGGGTTAACAACTAAAGTTTGCAGACCAAAAATTAGAGAGATAGAGGGGCTACAAGGACAGCCAACATTCTGGCCCTAGCCCTTCAAGGTCAGGGAGGACCTAGGACACGTTTGTACTTCTCTGATGCCTCATACATTGGAAAACCGTTGCCTTGGTCAGGAGCAGTAGGAGATAGAAGGCGGCAAAGAGAAGGCAGGACCATCACTGAGCATTCCCACCTTGTGAGCACTTCGTGTTTTGTGTTCTTTTTTTCTTTACATTCTCTAGTTCTCTGCTGAGATTATGAGATTCCTATCTTGCCATATGTCTTGATATTTTATTATTTCTTTTTTGTACTTTTTTTTATTTTAGGGAAGGGTCTACAGGGTGTTCAGGGTCTCACTACTAGATCAGACTCATAGTGATCCGCCTGCTTACAGCCTCCCAAGAGCTGAGATTACAGGAGAATGCCACCATGCCCAGTCTCAATTGCTGTCTCAGAGCAGGCCCAGGATCGAACCCCAGGCCCCTGCATCTGCTTGCAGGTGCTTTAATCTGCTGAGCTATTTGGCTGGCCTTTTCTTTTTTTTTTTTTAATTCTTATTATTAATTTTGTTTTCAGTGCTGTGGTCAAACCCAGGGCTTTGAACATGCTGGACAAGCCCTCTACCACTGAACTACACCCTAGTAGTTCTTATTTTTATGAGAGTATACCTTTTCCAAGAATAAAGGTGATACTTAATCATTTTCTGATGGAGAATAATAAATTTATTTATTTACCTACTTATTTAGGTGTTTTCTCTTTTAGTCCTAACCCCAAAGTTAGAGTAAGGGGAATTAATGCGTAGGCTGCATCCTGTCTTTAGTTACTTAAGTGAGCCATTATATTTGAGATAACATGTTTAACATTTTGAAGAGATAAAATCCAGCTGAGGCTCAAGGAGAAATATTTAAAAAGATCCCATGAACAAGAGAAAGAGCAGGTCTTTGGTTAATAACTAAACACAGGGTTAGTTAATGATCAGTAGGGAAATTATGTGTAGTCTGCCTAATCACGGGACCAATTACACATGGTCAAATACTCAAGATAAAATAAATAGAAGTGTTTAGTTAATCATCACTTTAGTGGAAGGCCAGTTTGGTGAAGTCAGCAAAGTCTGAAAATGTGTTTTCTTAATCTCTGAAGCTGAATAACTGATCTGCCCAATACCCAGGTTGCTTCATTCAGCTCAAAACTTTCTCAGTCAAACATTTGCTAACTCTAATATCTCAAAAGTAGCCTCAACATTCTGTCCTCCTTCCCTACCTTATTTTTTATCATAGCTCTTAGCCCTTCATATTATATTTATGTATGTGCTTATTATCAGAATCCAAGACTGGAATACAGTTTTGTTTATTGGTCTCTTTGAATACTTTCTAACATACAATGTATAGTTAAAATTTTTTTTATGTATTTTAGTACAGGGTCTACAGGGTCTCACTACACAGATTGAACTCATAGTGATCCTCCTGTTTTCAGCCTCTCAAGCACTGGGATTACAGGTGTGCACCACCACGCTCAGTCTCAACACATCTTGGGGGTAGGGCTGGCATGGCATACTAGGGATCGATCCCTGGTCCCTGAGCCTGCCTAAGCAAGTGCTTTAGTCTGCTGAGCTATCTGGCCGGCCCGTACAATGGATACTTAATACATTGTCATTAAATAAAGCAATGGACTGTCACTCTAAGTGTCCATTTATATTTTAAACATCCCCAACCTTTGTAATGACCTAGCAAAGGCATTTTTCTAATGTACTGTCTTCCTGAAGTTGATCAAACTAATCATTTTGATTTTTTTTTCTTATGTTACTGGAAATTGCCTAGGACCTTTTCACTGAACTATGTTCTAGCTCTTGAAGATTTTCTATTTTGAGCATTGGGGATATAGCTGGGTGGTCTAAGTGCCTGCCTGGAAAGCACAAGGACCCAGGTTTGATCCCCGGTACTGTATGCCATGCCAGCCTGGGAACCCTGGACGGGGAGTGCCAGCTACTGAAACCAGTTGTGGTGGTGCACACCTATAATCCCATTGCTGAGGAGGCTGAGACAAGAGGATCACTATAAGTCTGAGCTGTGCAGTGAGATCTTGTACCAAATAAATAAATGATAAAAAAAATTTTTTTTAAGATTTTTTATTTTGAGACAGGTGTTTTAGCTAAGTGGCAGAATGAGTACTTAGGATGTACAAGGCTTCAATTTCCAGCAAGGAAGGAAGGAGAAAGGAGGGAGGAAGAAGGAAAGAGGGAAGAAGGAAGGAAGGAGAAAGGAAAGAAGGGAGGGAAGGGGGAAGAGAGAGAAAGAAAAGGAAGGAAGGAAGGAAGGAAGGAAGGAAGGAAGGAAGGAAGGAAGGAAGGACAAGCCAGCAAGCTAACCTTGGAAGTAAATTAGATCATCTAAATTCTAGACCGAGTTCATTTAGATGTACGTTAGTGGAGAAGGAGATGACAGGCACCTGCAATCAGAGGTAAACATAGTGTGGTAGCCTAAATATTAAATGTTTATAATTAAATGTTTATATGTAGTTGTTCCTTAAAAGCCTAATATACTCTTTTTCCATTTTTATTTTTTATTAATACATGTTTGCAGTAAATGATTACATTCCTTGTGAGGAGTTGGTACATGTACATAATACAGCTTATTTCTTTTTCATCCCCTTCTCCTCCCCTTTCCATCTATCTCTCGATCTTCTTCCCATTTGAGATTTATCTCCCTACTTCTTATTATCTGTTATTTTGTCATATATGAATCAAACTCAGAACCTTACACTTGCCAGGCAGGCACTTTGCCACTGAACTGTATCTCTGGCCCTAAACCATGCAATATTTAAACTGTCTGCTTTACGTCACTTAGCATTGTGGTCTCAAGGTACATCTTAAGTGGGGCTTTTGAACAGTGATTGAATCATGGGACAGTGTAGCTAAATATGATGTTAGCAGTTGAGGCCTTGTGAGAAGAAGTGGTATGGCTTGAAGAGCATAGCTTCCCCTCAGATCATCCCTTCTTTTGTTACTGGCTGTCACAGTGTGAGTAACTTCCCTCTGTACCACACCCTTGTAGCATGGCACCAAGCAGTCAAGGACTGAAAACTTCTGAACTGTGAGCCAAAATAAACCTTTCCTTTAAGTTGTGGGTGTCAGATATTTTTATCCCAGCACTGAATAAAGTGACTAAGACATAAGCCAAGGAAGGAAAAAGTGTTTTAAGAAAAAAGAAATAATGATCCGGGTCAGATACTGTTGAGGGACAAAATAAAGTGAGGGCAAAACAAGGTCAACTGGATTTGGCAATTTGTTGGTTTCCCTCATAAGAGCAGACTGGAGTCTTGAGAAAGAACCCTACACTGGAGTGCACTGGTGGGTGTCCATCCATGTTCAGTCTACACCTTTACCTCCCAAACCTTTCCATGGCCCTCTACAGCCCAGTTTCTGTCTCACTGAAATTGCTCTTGCTAAGGATATCAGTAGCATCCTTATCAAATGCCCTGGATGGTTGTTCTCATTCTTTTCATATTTGATCTTTCAGCAGCATTTGAAGTTTGCTCTCCGCGTACTTTTTGGGTTCCTTTTCTTCTGATCATCTCTTAAATAGCTTGTCTCAGTTACTTTTTACTCATTGCTGGGACAAAATACTTGACATCCAAAATGAAGGAAAAGAGCCAGGGAGATGGCTTAGTAGAATAAGTGCTTCCCTGGCAAGCACAAGGGTCTGAGTTCAATCCCCGGATCCATTAAAAAAAAAAAAAAGGTTTATTTAGCTCACAGTTTGTGGAGGTTTCAGTTTATACTCAGCTGGCTCCCAGGCAGAGTGACATATGGCAGAGAGCAACAGTTCATGGCAATAGAAAATAGTAAAGAGCAAAGTGGCTTCTAGCCAGTCTCTCTCCCCTCCTCATATTATAATCAAGCTACCCTGGAATGGGCTTGTAGAACTCACAGTGTCCATGAACTCCTCTTGCACAAGATAAAGATGTTTACAAACTAAGAATCCTGACTCTCTGTTGTCACTTAATTAAACTTCTAAACTTCTCAAGTTGACACAATGTATCAACCAGTACATAGTTGTATTTCTCAGAGTTCTCTCCTAGATACTTTCCTTATTTCTTGTATCCCCATGGATAATCCCATTCATTCTCATGGCTTCATTTATTTTACTTTATTTTCTGTACTGGAGATTGAACTCAATACCTTGCACTTGCCAGGCAGGTGTTTATGCCACTGAGTTATCTTCCCAGCCTATTTATTGTTGACATAAGATGACTTCCAACTCTATTATCTCCAGTAAAGATCCCTTTTTTATTTTTTATTTTTTTTTATTTTTTCGGAACCAGGGATTGAACTCAGGCCCTTGCGCTTGCCAGGGAAGTGCTTATTCCACTGAGCCATCTCCTCGGCCCCTAAAGATCCCTTTTTTATTGTTTTGTTTTGTTTTGCTTGGAGACAGGGTCTGGCTGTGTAATTTGATTGGCCTTGAATTCTTGGTGACCCTCCTGCTTCAGTGTCCTCAGTACTGGGACCTTACCCACCAAGATCTCAGTTTAGTTCTTTTTTAAAAAAAACTCTTTTCTTCTCTCTCTCTCTCTCTCTCTCTCTCTCTCTCTCTCTCTCTCTCTCTCT
>NW_004524852.1:1837447-1852404 GCF_000260255.1 Octodon degus
TTTTTCAGATAAAGACCAATAAACTTATTCATCAAGAAAAAATAAATAAAAATAAATAAATGTAGCCTCAGAGGAGACTTTTCTGCCCACTATATTTAAATTAGTATCCCATTTATTCTTTTATAAAAGTATATTGTTCCTCTCATTTCCCTTCTCCTCCCCTCCTCTTTCTTTCCCTTCCTTCTCTTTGCTGGAGATTGAACACAGGGCCCTGCACATCTTGGCAAGCACATTACCAGTAAGCTGTATCACTGGCTTTAGGAATCATTTTTTATTTTAATTCCTTTGTATATATAGTCCTTCACTAAATCATGTTAGTTGTGGCTCTCTGAAATATCTTGATGTAGAGAAAACATTCTCTCAGGCTTTCACAGAGAGCAAATTGGTCAAGCAACGGCCGTGACTCATCCACATGGTTGACACTGACAAAAGATCTACAAACTGCACTACAGGGTTTGAAGTAGAAACACTACAGTTTTCTCAGGGCAAATCCTGAGATAATTTGACTGAACTTGTCAGATACAATAGTTACATTTTTTGTTATATAGGTCTTGCTTTATCTTGATTTTAACCATTCAGCAGGAAGGTATAAAAACGAGCTATAAAAAGTAAAGCCATATTAATATGCTGAGCTGTAAAAGACTCAAGTCAACAACTTATGACATTGCCAGTCATGCAGATAACCCACTACTATTATAGACTGCTGGACTATATTGGATTACTTTGCTGAATTCACACACCTACAATATATGAATGGCAATGGAATACCCATCTCTGACAAAAGTAAACAAAAAAGGGGGATATAAATGAAGGTCCATTTTGTAGTGAAAAAAATATATATCTGTATATGCAAAATAGTTAGCATAGATATAAGCTACTTTCGCTTGGTTCAATGAGAAGAAAGTTTTGAACTAATAGTGTTTAGACAAGATATCATGTCTGCATCTTGCATTATGAACAACTACTACAAAGACAACAATGTGCAGTGTATTAATTATTGTAACTATCCTACCAACCTGTTTTGAAACTGTCTCATTGCTACTTCTCAATAAAATTAATATTAAAAAAATAAAATATCTTGAATTTCTTTACCTCCAGCCTAGCTCAGGCCATCATAGTTTCCTATTGAATTACTATAGTAGCTTTCTAATAGATCTTTTAACTTCTTGAAACCTGTGAGCCAAAATGAACCTCCTTAAATTGTGGGTCTCAGGTATTTTGTGCCAGTGATGGAAAAATGACTAATATACTGTTTTTAAATTATTTTCATAGATAGTTGTCTCTTTTGCCTCTGGGACTTAGTATATGATAGTCTATCTGGAACATCTGTGATTTCAATACATATAAAATCAACATATAAATTGCATTTATCGATGATTATATCTATGTTTGCGATTTTCTTGTTACTTGTCTGCATCTACCCTTAAGGACAGGGACAATATCAGTCTTACTCATACTATATATATATCAGCTTTTTTTTTTTTTTTTTTGTCTTTTTGAGATAAGGTCTTGCTATTCAGTTCAGGCTGGCCTTGAGCTCACATTGTAGCCCAGGCTGGTCTTGAACTACAATGATCCTCCTGCCTCAGCCTCCCGAGTGCTGGGATTAGAGGCATGCACCACCATGCCTGCCTCTGTATATCAGCTTTCAACAGAGTATAAGGAACATAGAAGGATTTAACAAATACTTTATGAAAGAACAAGAATAGTCTTCTCTATTCCTTTAATGTATGTGAAACATAATAAAGTGGTAATACTGATAAAATTATTAGAGTAGGATTTTTTTTTTCTTTCAGAACTGGGGATTGAACTCAGGCCCTTGTGCTTGCCAGGCAAGTGTTTATTTTGCTGAGCCATCTCCCTGGCCCTAGAGTAGGAATTTCAAGATCAAATCTGCTTGATCGTGTGTAGCTTCATTTTCTGAACCAGTCATATTCCCTTCACATGTGATATTTATGCCACTCCTTGTAAAGATCTATCCAGGAAATGTCTATGAAAGTGAGATAGCTCAGTGATCTAAAGGTGCCTGCTTAGGCAAGCTGAGGCAAAGTGCAGTGACTGGTTCAATTCTCAGCACCACATGCCACACGAGCTGCACCCCCAGAGCAGGCTGAGCTGGCCACACACACACACACACACACACACAAGACCAAAAAAGAAAACTGCCCTCAAACAAAAAAAGTTCCAAATTTTGGTAGTAATGATCACAAAATTCTCAAAACTGTGCCTGATTTAAAAAAATCTGAAGGAAGGGCCAAGGAGATGGCTTAGTGGAATAAGCGCTTCCCTGGCAAGCGGAAGGCCTGAGTTTAATCCCTGGTTCCACCAAAAAAAAAAAAAAAAAAAATCTGAAGGAAATTCATAGAAGATTATAAAAGATCACAAACCCACAAAAATAAAGACCCTACAAATAAAAAGAAATATGTATTTTTTGTTGTTTTCAAAAGGAAATATAAAATGTCCCATCTACTTTTTTTTTTTTTTTTTTTGTGGAACCAGGGATTGAACTAAAGCCCTTGCACTTGCCAGGCAAGCACTTATTCTACTGAACTATCACCCCAGTCCCCCATCTACTTTTTAAATAACAGTTTTATTAAGATAAACTTTATACACTATAGAATTCACCCTTTGAAATATGCAGTTCAGTGGTTTTTAATAAATTCACAGAATTTTGTGATCATTACTACCAAAATTTGGAACTTTTTTTGTTTGAGGGGGGTTTTCTTTTTTGGTCTGTGTGTGTGTGTGTGTGTGTGTGTGTGTGTGTGTGTGTGCACGCACGCACATGGCCATCTCAGCCTGCTCTGGGGGTGGGGCTGGTTGGCGTGTGGTGCTGGGGATGGAACCAGTCACTGTGCTTTGCCTCAGCTTGCCTAAGCAGGCACTTCAGATCACTGAGCTATCTCACTGGCCCCTCTTTTTTAGTCTTTTTGAGACAGGGTTTCACTGCAGTTCAGACTGGCCTTGAACTCACTATGTAGTCCAGAATGGCTTCAAACTCCAAGTGATCCTCCTGCCTCAGCCTCCTGGGTGCTGGGATTACAGGTGTGTGCCAGTATGCCCAACCTTTAAAAAAACAACAAACAAAAAACAGGTCTCGTTTGTAGTTTACACTAGCCCTGAACTCATTAATTAAGCCTGGGCTAGCACTGAATTTACAATCCTCTTGCCTTAATCTCTTTGGTGCTAGAAATACAGTTGTACATCAACACACCCAACTGATATGCTAATTTTTATATGGCATATATTTTCATTTCTCTTGGTTAAATATGTAGGTGTGGAACCACTGGGTCAAATGATATTTCTATGTTTAACTTCTTTTTTTTTTTTTTTTCCTTTCTGTGCAGGAGATTGAATCCAGAGCTTCATTGCATGCTTAGACAGGGACTTTACTTCTAAGATACATGCCCAACCCTTTTTTGCTGTTGTTTTATTTTGAAATGGCATCTGTGTTCCCCAGGATGATCTTGAACTTCCTGGCTCAAGTGATCCTCCTGCCTCAGCCTTCCCAATGGCTGGAAAGGCATGCATGACTCTGCCCAGTTTTTTTTTTAACCTATTTATGTACAATGAGGACCTCATTCATGCTAAGCAAGCACTGTACCACTAAGCTACATTGCCAGCCTCAGTTGCTAAATTGCCTAGACTGGGCTCAAAACTGCAATCTTCCTACCTCAGCTTCCCAGAGGGCTAGGATTACAGGAGTGCATGATCATGCTTGGCTACTGTTTAGAATTTTGAGGAACTGCCAGATCGTTCATCCAAGTAATTGGGCCATTTATATTCTTACTGGTAGTTTTAATCTGTTTATGCTACTATAATAAAATAGCTTATGCTGGACACTTTATGAATAACAGAAATGTATTGATCACAGTTCTGAATCCTGATAAGCCCAAGACCAAGGCATCAGTAGATTCATTGTATAGTTGGGGGATATTTACATGTAGGATGGTACCCTCCTGTATGCTCACAGGGCAGAAAGCCCAGTCTAGGCAATTTAGCAACTGAGGCTGGCAATGTAGCTTAGTGGAACAGAAAAGATCCCTCAAAGTAGTACAGAAAGGATCCCTCAAACCTCTTTTATGAGGCCTCAATCTCATCCTAATCTCCTCCTAGGTCCCATATGTTAATACTGTGGTATCAAGGGTTAAGTTTTAACATATGAATTTGGGAACATAAACATTCAGACAGTAGCAGGCCATAAATATTTTAGGCTTTGCTGGCCATGCAGTCTCTGCCACTTTATTTACACAAATAGGCTGTGAGTCCAATTCTACCTGTAGTCTGGAGTGTACCCACCTTTGTGTTTGATTATAAGTTTTTCTAAGATATGAGCTTTGTCTTCAGCCCACACAGTCTTGGCAAACTGTGAGCATTTGTTAAAATAAATTGGAGGTTGTTGATCTTTGCAGTTTATGTCAATGATAACTTCCCATTTGGATTGTTGAATCAGTAGTTTTCTGACCTTTCATCTACTTTATTTCTTTGAAGACTTTGAAGCCATGTTTATGCCAAAATATGCATAAATAATTATCATGTATACTTTTTTTTTGTATTTAGGATAGGATCTACAGGGCCTCACTATGTAGATTGGACTAATAGTGATTCTCCTGTTTTCAGCCTCCCAAGAACTGGGATTACAGGAGCACCCCACCACGCCAGTCTCAGTCTCAGTCAAGCTGTCTCAACACACGCTGGGGGCAGGGCCAGCATGGCACACTGGGGATTGAAATCCAGTCACTGTGCTCTGCCTAAACAGTTGCTTTAGTCCACTGAGCTATCTGGTTGACCCTGATTGCTTTTTTTTTTTTTTTTTATTTTTTTAAGTCTTTTTGAGACAGGGTCTCACTATGTAGTTCAGGCTGGCCTTGAGCTCACTTTGTAGCCCAACTGGTCTTTTTTATTTTTTTTTCCATTTTATATATTTGGTACAGGGTCTCACTACACAGCTCAGACTCATAGTGGTCCTCCTATTTTCAGCCTCCCCAGCACTGAGATTACAGTCTGTACCACCATGCCTGGACTCTGTTGCTGGAGCCCTGGAGGACGGGGCCAGCATGGCATGTGGAACTGGAGAGTAAACCCTGGTCCCTGCACTTGCCAAAGCAGGCACTTAGTCTGCTGAGTTATCTTGGTGGCCCACCAAGCTGGTCTTGAACTCGCAACAATCCTGCCTCAGCCTCCTGAGTGCTGGGATTACAGGCATGCACCACAACAACTGGCTCATGTAACTGCTGTAAAATAACAGAAACACCATTGGTGGCTTCACATCACCTAAATTTTAGACTCCTAGAATACCACATAGTTTCCTTAGTGGTTTGGTTCCTCCTAACTTCTCCCATTTCAGCCATAACCTTTGCTCCTTATAGCTTACATATCAACACATGATGTATGTTGTTATCTAATCTATTAGGTAGGTGTAGTTTGTTGTAGTTCTTCCTCTGCTTCACTTTGAGTTTTTTTAAATGTCAGGTCCTTTTTAAGAAAAGGACTGTCACTTTTGAAGGTGACAGAGCACATATGATGGTACTAATATAAGTGTCCTCCTCTGAAGTGGCTTGCAAGTCTTTTCTGCAGTAGTGGGCATTGAACCCAGAGCTTTTTTTTTTTGTGGAACCGGGGATTGAACTCAGGTCCTTGCGCCTGCCAGGGAAGTGCTTACTCCACTGAGCCATCTCCCCGGCCCAGAGCTTTTTTATTGAGCTACTTCCTCTGCCTTTTTTGAGACAGGATCTACTTAGTCCCCATAGGATTAAAACTTATGATCCTCCTGCCTCAGCCTACCAAGTGCTGGGATTACAGGTATGCACCACTTTGCCAAGCCAT
This sequence comes from Octodon degus, assembly GCF_000260255.1. Classification (NCBI taxonomy): domain Eukaryota; kingdom Metazoa; phylum Chordata; class Mammalia; order Rodentia; family Octodontidae; genus Octodon; species Octodon degus. Next base: position 1,843,274 of record NW_004524852.1, read on the forward strand.
TCTTTACAACTAGGGTACTAGTAGATTCCTGTGTGCACCTATGCTTTCTTTGTTTTTGTTTTGTTTTGTTTTGTTTTGTTTTTTTGTTTTGTTTTGTTTTGTTTTGTTTTATTTTGCCACATAGTTGTTTAGCTTGCATGTCTTCCACTGTAAGGTCTTACTATTTCTCTAGGGGAGCAATTTTACCAGAGTATGCTTGTAACCTAAGGACTTCTATATCTCTCTGAAATGTGGCAAGCAGAGAAAAACTTTATGAGCTATTATTTTGATGAAGCAGAGCAACATGACAATTAGATTCAGGCAAGGAGAACAGTTGAGATACAATAATTCCTTAAGGTCAGGTTCCACACATTGTTCACATATAAAACAACTATTATATATAGTATCAGACATTCTATGATACAAATCCTCAAAATCATGAGGCTTTAAAATTGAGTCTGATTTGCTGAAGCATTCCTCAAATAGTCATTGAGGCTTAGTATGTGTTGATATTCAGATACTTTGTCAAGCAAGCAAAGATGTCTCCTTTCTCTGAAACTAAAAATAATTAACATCCTCTCATGTGATCTACCTGTGTATTCCTGAGGTAAAGTACCACTGCAGTGTAAGATACAACTGGAGAAAGGTCCCAGAGTTATGTTCAAAAGAGGAATAACCTTTCCTTTTGGAGGCATGCAGCAGAAAGATGGCAGTACAGATTTCTAAGAAGAGGAAGTTTGTTGGAAGTTTGTCACTGATGGCATCCTCAAAGCTGAATTGAATGAGTTCCTCACTAGGGAGCTGGCTGAAGATGGCTATTCTGGCATTGAAGTCTGAGTTACACCCACCAGGACAGAAATCATTATTTTAGCCACCAGGATACAGAATGTTCTTGGTGAGAACGGCTGGAGGATCCAAGAGTTGACTGCTGTTGTTCAGAAGAGGTTTGGCTTCCTTCCCTGAGGGTAGTGTAGAGCTTTATGCTGAAAAGGTGGCAACAAGAGGTCTCTGTGCCATTGCTCATGCAGAGTCTCTGTGTTACAAACTCTTAGGAGGGCTTGCTTTGTGGAGAGCCTGCTGTGGTGTGCTGCGGTTCATCATGGAGAGTGGAGCCAGGGGCTGTGAAGTCATGGTATCTGGGAAACTCTGAGGACAGAGGGCTAAGTCCATAAAGTTAGTGGATGGCTTGATGATCCACAGTGGGAACCCTGTCAACTACTGTGTTGACACTGCTGTGAGCCATGTGCTGCTCAAACAGGGTGTGCTGGATATCAAAGTAAAGATCATGCTACCCTGGAATTCAGTGGTAAGATTGGCCCCAAGAAGCCTCTGCCTGACTGTGTGAGCACTGTGGAACCCAAAGATGAGATCCTGCTCACCACTCCCATCTCAGAGCAGAAGGGTGGGATACCAGAGCCACCTGCCATGCCCCAGGTGGTCCCTACCACATAACAGGGTGTTCCTGGAAGCAGTATCTGAAAATTGAGGCTGCTGTGAGGAAACATTTAATAAATCTTGCACAAAGACTAAAAGAAAAAGAGTAATAACAGTCTTCCTAGATATTCCAGACAATTTGTAGTCATAGTATTCCATTCATTGAGCAATGTCTATAAATCTATAAAAGTTTTCAAGTTTTCTGGATGGTTCAACCCCTTTGGTGCTCTTTATCTTGTGATCAAATTATCAGGATAATTATTTAATTAACCAACACTTTGTCTTTCTTGCCCAAATAACATCATTAATCCCTAACATCTTTGTCCATCTTTATATTTGATGGCACATCAGGCAGTTCAGTACAAGGAAGTTGGTTAAATCCCAGTACCTACTGCCAAAGAAAGGAATACCAAAATATCAGAACTAAATAAGAAAAAAAATCACAAAAATATTAAAATACATATAGTGACTAGATTGTAAAGAAACTGTCTTTCTAGATAGAGTGTAGTAGAAATTTGAACAATTAGGGGAAAAAAAGATATCCTTAGTGACTGGATCAACAAACATAACAAAAACTCTTAAAAAAGCATACTGGAAGTCTAATCCCAAGGAAATACATAGAAAAAAGGATACGATTTTAAAAAAAATATTTGTAAGGGAAGTTAATACTTTAACAGATCTAAAATATCTTCCTGTGCAAAAATTTAAATGGAATTACCAATTTTTTGCATTGCTATAGTTAATGTGAATTTATAAGCAAAGAGGCAATATTATCATAACTTTTCTTTAAGCTTGAACACATATAAAGGAGCAATACATTTTTCAAAACCTTGTTGACCTGAAAGTAATTTGACTTGATTTTTACTGAAAGTCCCTCCAGCAGTCTTCAGCCCAGCTGGGATCACCAGGTAGATTTCCAGGACAGGCCTGTATCACTTCTGTCTCCAACAGGCCGGAGAAGATAGTCTCTGATAACCATCAGGATACCATCTCTTATTCTGAGCTGCTTGGCTGTCATTTGGATTCATATTCCAAAAGTATCTCCTTTGTGCATAGTCCTCTCCAGCAGGGCCAGGAGGAGGGACATGGCCACTCTGGTAAACATTTTGAGTTTGTGAAAATTTTCTGACTGATTGTTGCCTGTTCTGGGTTTGGGTATGAAAATGCTGAGAAATGGGGGGATTTTTCAGGTTATACCTTGATCCATGGTTAACAGACTTGTTATTGTTGTGGACCAGTTCCAAAGAGTCTTCAACACCACTTGAACTGGATACACTGAAATTCTAGTTCTTTCTGATAGGACCATTCTGAAGATCTTCAGTGTAGTTTTACCTTTCCATGCAATGTCCTCAGCACCTATTGAATAATTTAATTGCATCATCTGGCCTCACACCATCTACATCAATCAAATATCTGCAGATGAGGTACCCAGTCCTGTTTAAACCATGGGTACAATGAACACCAATAAATTTGTCATTATCTTTATTTTCTTTCAAAAATTTATTAACAGCACACTTGAATTTAAAAATAGTGCCATCACTAGGCACTTGATGCCATCTATAAAAATTTTTATTTATTTATTTTTTTTTAATTTTTTTTTAATTTATGTGTGTGTGTATGTGTGTGTGTGTGTGGCCAGCTCAGCCCACCAGGGGGCAGGCTGGCTGGCATGTGGTGCTGGGGGATTGAACCGTGGTCCCTGGGCTTTGCTAAGCTTGTTCTAAGTAGGTGCTTTAGACCACTGAGCCATCTCACCAGCCCTATAAAAAATTTTAAATAATAGTTTTTGGCAAATCCTCTCATTTAAATAGCACTGAGGATATGTTAAATCAATAATCAGTCCAAGCTCTTCATTTTCTCTTGAATTTTGTTGAAAAGATCCATAAGAAAAAGAGTGTTCTTCTGAAGAAAGATTCACTTCAAAATTCTTTTGCAATGGTACTTTAAGAGCAATGAAGCAAGTCCCAAGCATCAACTGGGAGATAGTCTTTATACCTCTCTGGGATGTGGTTTTCACCTTCCTTCTTCGATGAAGGGCATTCAGAAAAGTTGTGCCATCAGCCTCAGCCACTGCAGGCATGATGCCATTGGCTCACATGGGTCCCAAAAAGCCACCCTCTGGATACCAAGCAAGTCAGAGTCATGGCCCTCTGTCTCCACTTTAGATTTTTGAGACGGTGTTGCTATGTAGGTTGTGCCGGTCTTGAACTCATAATGTAGCCCAGGTTAGCCTTGAACTTGCAGCAGTCCTACTGCCTCAGCCTCCTTAGTGCTGAGATTGCAGGTGTATGCCACAATGCCTGGGCTGCTGTTCTTTTATAGATCATATAGTTTCATAATTAGTATACTTTGTACATACTTCTGCATATAACCTTATATTTTATTTATTGGTTTACATGTCAAAATGCCTGTTCTAGTATATGAGGAGTTACTAAAAGACAAGAATACATGCCATTCATCTTGGCACCTAGAATTACTATATTTGTAATAAAGTTATTAAGTAGGGCCAGGGAGATGGCTCAGTGGAATAAGCGCTTCCCTGGCAAGCTCAAGGACCTGAGTTCAATCCCCAGTTCCACAAAAAATATATATAAATAAATAAATAAATATAAAGTTATTAAGTAGAGGTTAAGAGAAAGTAGTGAATAATCTTTGCACTATATATTATCTCTTTGACCCTGCATGAAATGTTTTCTGATACCAGTCAGTTCTCTGATACCAACGAGGTTCTCCAGCAGTTCAATTTTTTTTTCAAACATTCAGGGTTTTTTTTAAATGTATTTAGTACAGGGTCTCACTATGTAGATTGGACTTGTAGTGATCCTCATTTTTTCAGCTTCCCAAGTGCTCAGATTATAGGCACACACCACCACACCCAGTCTCAATTGTCAGCTCAGTGTGCCCCCTGGGGTGGGGCCAGCACAGCTTGTGGTGTCGAGGATTGAACCCTGGTCCCTGAGCTCTGCCTAAGCAGTCACTTTAGTCCACCGAGCTATCTGGCCGGCTGTTCAACATTTTTTTTTTTAAATGGGAACATCACTTTTACTAACATTTTCAGGCCACGATGGACAGTTTCACAGTGAACAATCTTAGAACAATGGAGTACATATAAGATGGCAAAAGGCAGATAAACACTGTGTTTGCCCTAATCTTTCAGCATCTCAGTTCCTATGATACTGGCCTCACTACAGATGTCAGCAGGGTACCTGGGCCATCTACATTTCAGTCCATAATGGGGAGATAGCTCAGCGGCATAAGTGCCTGCCTGGCAAGTGCAAGGTCCTGAGTTCAGTCCCTGGTACTGAAAAAAAAAAAAAAATTCACATTTCAGCCCAGTAACTACAAAATCAGAAGTCCACCATCTGCTTCCTCTCCTCATCCCAACTTTGCTAACTTAAAAGGACTCACAGAATTCAGAAATATATGTTACTTATTACTTCTCAACTATAAAAGATACAACCCAAACATAGTCATATGAAAGAGATATGTAGGGTAGAGGCACATAGCTCCCATACCCTCTTTGGGCATCCCATTCTTTCTAGCACCTCAATATGTTCAACCTAGAAGCTCTCCAAAACTCCTTGTTTAGGGGCTATTATTATTATTATTATTATTATTATTATTATTTTAACTTTCTACAAAGCTTTTATTCTAGAGGGGTTCAGTCCTTCTTGGCAGCTGCCTTCCTCATGGTGGCCAGCACATTGCTCAGCTCCTCTTGCTTCCTCATGGTGCGGATGTGTCCCCGCCCTTTTCTTGATGAACTGAGGGCACGCTTGTCCATGGAGACCTTGAGCAGCTCCATGGCACACAGCTCGTAGGGTGCGAAGCCGCACACCTCCCGGATTATGTCCCACACGAACTTGGGGTGTTTGGTGAGGTGTCTGCAGTGACAGTTGTGCCTCAGTTTACTCACATTCTTAGTCACCGTGTGGCCCTTGTTGAGGCCCACGGCCATAGGATAGCAGAGGGCCATGGCCATAGGATAGCAGTGGTTGCTGTGGCAGAAGCTTAGGGGCTTTTATGAAGGTTCTATTACTTAGACATGGTTGATTAAATAATTGACCTTTACTGATTGAATCAGCCATTAGTCCTTCTCTTTTCCCCAGATCTAGGGAGGAAAAGAAAGGGTGTGTTGAAAGTTCCTGTTCCTCTAACCAGTTGGTTCCTCTGGCAACCTGCTCCCATCCTAAAATTTTCTAAGAGCCCACCAAGAGTCATCTCATTAATACAAAATCAGATGTGGGGGCTGGTGAGATGGCTCAGTGGTCTAAAGCACCTACTTAGAACAAGCTTAGCAAAGCACAGGGACCGCGGTTCAATCCCCCAGCACCACATGCCAGCCAGCCCCGCCCCCTGGTGGGCTGAGCTGGCCACACACACACACACACACACACACACACAAATAAAATTTTAAAAAAAAAATCAGATGTGGTTAAAGGGGTAAGTTTGTATGAATAACAAATTTTTTCTATGGCTCAGGAAATTTCAAAGGTTTTAGAATCTTTGTTAGTCAGTTTTCCCATGCTATGACAAAATATCTGATAAAATCAACTTAAAGGAAGAAAGGTTTATTTTGGCTCATGGTTTCAAAGGTTTTTGGTTTGTGGTTGGCTGGATCTTTTGCTTTGGCCTGTGGCAAGGCAGAAACACCACGGGGGAGCACATGGTAAAGAAAGCTTCTCACTCCATGGTGGCCAGGAAGCAGAAAAAGAGGAGGGAGGGGGCAGGGTTCTAATATGTTCATCAAGGACCTGCCCCTAGTAACCTAAATTTCTTACACTGAACTAGCCTTTCTCCTAAAGTTTCACCACACCCCAGTAGTGCCACAGGCTGGTGACTAAGCCTTCAACACATGAGCCTTTGGGAGAAAGTTAAGATCCAAGCCATAGCATTCCACCCTGGACTCCCAAAGGCTCATGTTCATCTCATAACACAAAATGCATGGAGTTCATGTTCATGAATCCCACAGTCTTAACAGTTCTGTCCTTGCTCAAAAGTTCAAGTCCAAAGTCTCTGAGACTCAGGGCAAACTCTTAGCAGTTGACTCCTAAAAAAATCAAATAAAGTTAAATATTTTCAAGATATAGTGATAGAGGGTTGATATTCCTATTTCAAAAGGAAGGAATAAGGACATAGAGATGGAGATGTTGTACCAAAACTGAGCAGGATATACATTAGCTCTTGTAGCACCATGTCTGGCATCCAGGGAACAATGTGGTAATATTTGGGCCACCAAGGGTTTGTGTTCCTCTGCCCCTGTATCTTGGGTGGCTGCAGCTCACATGGTCATTCTCTTGGACTGATTCTGTTCACTGCCAGCTATTTCCTTTAGCAGTAGTTCTATATTCTTGGCATCTGTAATTTCCCAAAATATCCATGGCAGCTGTAGTTTCACTATCATAGCTTCATGAATTGCTCTGTCAGAGTTTTCTTGCAAGGATTCTGATTCTACCTAGACTTTCCTCTGATATCATGATGGAGGCCAGCCTAGGCTAGCTAGTGAGTTCAAGGACAACCTTGAACTTTCAGCAATCCCTTAGCCTTAGCTTCCCAATTTCTGGGATTACAGGTAAGTACCACTACACCTGGCTGTAGATGGAACTTTAAATGTGCTCCTCTTCTGGACAAAAGGCAAGTTTTTCAAATATTTCCTCTTTGCTTTTTGCTCTTTATTCTCACTACATACAGTATCTAGCTAAAAGAAGCTAGTAATACCCATGCTGCTTCCTGAATGCTATGCAGCCTTAAATTTTCTGCCACCACTTAAAAGTCTATCACTTTAAAATCACAATTTCCCACAAAGTCTTGGGGCATTGACAAAGTGCAGACAAGTTATTTACTAGAATGTTCCATGATTAGCCTGCATTCTAATTTTCAACTAAGTCTTTATTTCCATCTGAAACTGTTTCATGATCACAGCCTTCACTGTCCTCATTTCTTTCTGCATTCTGGTCTTCAGAGTGCCATCAGAATTGCCCATTCAGATCTGCTGACAACAGTTTGAAGTTTTCTCTAGGTTACTTCTATAAACTTTTTCAAATTCTTCCCTCAAATCAACTTCAAAGGCTTATGAATGACAGTACCAGTCTCAGCAATGACACCAGTTCTCAGTTTCAGATTTCTGTTAGTTGGCTTTCCATACTATGACAAAATACCTGAGATAAACAACATATAAGGAGTATGTTGTTTTGGCACATAATTTTGGAGCAATTCTGTGGTTGGCTGGCTGTGTTACTTTAGAGAATATCATGGCAGAAAGCATCTATCAGAGCAAAGCCACTCATTTCATGGCATTGACAAAGTAGGAATATAAAAAAAGAGCAGGTGAAGGCTTCCAATAACTCCTTCTAGGGGCAAGCCCTGAGGAGCTAACTCACTTCCCCTGTACCCTCCTTCCTAATGGCTCCACCAATAGCACCATCAGCTGCGACCAAGCCTTCAACATATGGCTGGGGAGATTTGAGGGTTGAAAGCATAACAGAAACTTTGGGCTAAGAATCAAGGGAAAAGACCAAATGTTTTTTCTTATTTTTTTCTTTTTCCTTTCTTTTTTTTTTTTTTTTTTTTTTTTTTTGTGCAGGGTCTCACTGTGCAGCTCGAACTCATAGTGATCCTCCTGTTTTGAGCCTCCCCAGCTCTGGGATTACAGGTGTGCATCACTACACCCTGACTTGGTCACTGGCTCAGCGTGCCTAGGGGCAGGGCCAGTGCAGCATGTGGTGACAGGGATCGAACTCTGGCCCCTATGGTAACCTAAGCGGGTGTGTAGTCCACTGAGCTATCTCACTGGCCTTCAGATATGTTTCTTATACCACACGTTACTTTAAAAATATGCCAAAATCAATTTTAAAATAGTTTTAAAACTTTTTAACTGAGCATGTTGATGCTCACTTGCAATCTCAGCATTGTGGGAGGCTGAGGCCAAGAGGATCCCAAGTTTAAACCCATCTGGGCAATTTAGTAACTTAGCAAGACTCTGTCTTCAAATGAAACAATTTTTTAAAGGGTTCGGGATATAGCTTATTACAAAAGCCTGGGTTCAATCCCTAGTACTGCAAACAAAATAAAAACAAGCAAAAACATGCCGTCCCTCACATGAACCATTTATGTCCATAGACAAATTTGATCATCTAACAATAGAGAAAAATTTAAAAATTAACAAAAACAAACACAGAAAATAATAATGTGCACATTATGTAATAATTTTCCATTTATTTACAATCCTACTTCAACAATTATCAGCTGATGTCCAATTTTTAGCATTTACATTTCCCCAGTTGTCTCATAATTGTTTTAGAAGTTTGTTTGAATTAGATTTCAATAAAATACACGTATGGGCTGGGGAGATGGCTCAGTAGAATAAGCACTTGTCTGGCAAGTACAAGGGCCAGAGTTCAATCCCTGGTTCCGCAAAAAAAAAAAAATAATAATAATAAATAAAATATGTATATTCAGTTGGTGGTTGTTCAGTTAAATTTTTTTTAATGATACAAGGGACTGAACCCTGGTAGCACTAAGATATATATATATACTGACTAACACTAAGATGTGTGTGTGTGTGTGTGTGTGTGTGTGTGTTACCGAGACTCAAACTTAGGCCCGTGTGCTGATATTAAGGTGCTGTGCCACTAAGCTATATCCCTGGCTTCCCTTTCTATTTTATTTTTAAAATTTTGAGACTGTCTTGCTAAATTGCCTGGGCTGGCTTTGGATTT
>NW_004524852.1:1852504-1855212 GCF_000260255.1 Octodon degus
TTTTTTTTTTTTTTTTTTTTTTGTATTTTAGGGAAGGGTCTATAGGGTATTCAGGGTCTCAGTACTAGATTGAACTCATAGTGAACCATCTGTTTACAGCCTCCCAAACACTGGGATTACAGGTGCGCGCCACCACACCCAGTCTCTATTGCCTTCTCAGCACGCCCTGGGGGCGGGGCTGGCACTACAGGCTTGGGGATTGAACCCCTGGCCCCTGCCAACTTCTTCTTTATAAGTTTCTTCTCTTTTTTAAATTATTATTGAAGAAAATAGCCTTTTGCCTTATAGAATTGTTCTTCATGTAGATTTTGTTCATTTATCCATGGAGTCATGTAATACAGTAGTCTGTACTCTATTTCCTATGAATTGGTAGGTAAATTGAGGCTTAATCACCATCATTTAGTTTATGGAGCAGTAACATAATACTATTTTTTAAAAATGTATTGAGGACAGGGTCTTCAGTGTCTCACTACGTAGATTGGACTCATAGTGATTCTTTTTTCAGCCTCCCAAGCTCTGAGATTACAGGCGCATGCCACCACACCCAGTCTCAATTGCCATCACAGTGCACCCTGGGGTCCTGAGTTCAATCCCAATATCACACACACACACACACATACACACACACACAAAAAAAAAGCCATTCTTTGTCTAGGGAGATAGCTCAATGGCTTAAGTGCCTGCCTAGCAAGTGCAGTCCTGAGTTCAATCCCTGATACCAAAAAAAAAAAAAAAAAAAAAAAAAAAAAAGAATTATCATTGTCTATGAATTTCTAATTCATTAGAAATCGTGAAATACTACTATCTTGACTATCATTTCTTCTCAGCTTTGGACTTTAGAAGTTGGACCACTTCTAAAGAAAAAAATTTCCTTCTCTTAGCTAATGATTTCCCTGAGACATAGTTTTAAAATACTAAGACTTGTAGATACTATGCAATGAAGGAGTCAGTTTCATAAGTGATAAAGCCAACTAATAGGTTTTGAATGTCAAAGGGATACTATAAGCTTACCAATAACTTTAAAGGGCTGGGAAGACAGTTCAGTGGCATAAGTGCCTGACTGGCATGTGCAAGATCCTGAGTTCGATTCCCAGTACCACAAAAAGAAACAAAACAAAACAATAACTTTAAAATAAATTTTTAAAACTTAGCAATTCCTTTATAAATATTCAACACATTAAAACTGCATGAGAAAGTTCTCAAAAAATCTTTGAAAATAAGAATTTCAAAAGCCATTCTTGGGGGGCCAGGGAGATAGCTCAGTAGAATAAGTGCTTGCCTGGCAAGCGTGGGGTCCTGAGTTCAATCCCTGTACGAAAAAACAATGAGTTATCATTGTCAAAGCATGTACTAATATTCATTTCCAAGGTGCATACTCCTTTATAAATAGAATGCTTTTGTTTTTGATAACACATGTTAAACCAAAGTAACTTATGTCTCATAATAAATCTACTGAGCTTCCACTTTGCTTCCCTTACTGTGCCTTTCAGTACCTGCTCTAGTTTGGATCTGGAGTGGTCCCCAAAGGCTTGTGTGTCAAGGGCTAGATCATCATCTTTTGACACTGCTAGAAAATGATGAAAGCTTCAAGAGGTGGTAGGACCTTGTGTTGATAGGAAGGAAGTTCTACTGGAGATATGGCCTTGCCAGGGATGTTGGCACCCTGGCCTCTTTCTTTCTGCCTTCCTGCTGTCATGAGGTGAGGGCATTCTTGACCACATACGTGATACACTGCCTTATCACAGGCCAAAGGTAGCAGGGTCAAATGACCATGGGCTGAAACCCCTGAAAATATGAGCCAAAATAAATTGTTCTGTTGGGGGCAGCAGAGCTAGTATGGAGCCAAAACCACAGAGCACCCAAGGAACCCCTGAGGGCTTGGAGTGCCCCAGGCAAGCAGATGTTCCAGCCTGAGGACAGGGGTGTAAGAGGCAAGCTAGTTAAGTAAAGGGGCATCATAAGAACATATATAAATAAATGCATTGTGGTGGTTGAGCTGTTCCCTTCCTCCCATCCAGAGAGAGGGCTCTACTTGATCTTAACTTTCTTTTATCTTTATTTCTCCATCCTTTCACTAACTTTCCCCCAGGGAACTTTGAGAGCTGCACTGGATGTCATATATTGGCTCCTGAACATGGGAGTGGGGTAAGAAGAAACAGTGGGTGAGAGGACACTTCTCATTGTGAGCACAAAAGGGAAAGAAGCACATTGATAGTTCAATATTAATCACAGAGGTTGTATTGATACTGATATCATCAGGTACACCTGGGGTAAAAAAAGAAATGGGATCACTAGGGCCAAAAAAGGAAAACAAGCTTTTAAATGACAAGAGAGTGGTGTATTGACTTTATCAGGGATAAAACATGTAGTAAATAGATTTTTAAGAACTACAAATACATACAGAACTTTTTCTCATATTCTTGATTTCTATATTTATTTTTACAGATTTTCATCAGAGAATGGTGGGGGGGGTTGTTTGTTTTCTGGGGGTTTTTTTGGAACCGGGGATTGAACTTGGGCCCTTGTGGGAGTGTTTTTTTGTTTTTTTTTTTTAATTTTATTTATTTATTTTGTGTGTGGCCAGCTCAGCCCACCAGGGGGCAGGGCTGACTGGCATGTGGTGCTGGGGGATTGAACCGCAGTTCCTGTGCTTTGCTTGGCTTAGCTTGTTCTAAGTAGGTGCTTTAGACCACTGAGCCATCTCACCA
>NW_004524852.1:1855506-1859550 GCF_000260255.1 Octodon degus
GAAGAAGAAGAAGAAGAAGAAGAAGAAGAAGAAGAAGAAGAAGAAGAAGAAGAAGAAGAAGAAGAAGAAGAAGAAGAAGAAGAAGAGGAGATTTGGTTGGAAGCACTACTTTAAGACCTAGTCCTAAGCAGAAAAATATGGCAGAGCAGTAGCCTCCAATAGAGTTTAAACCCTATGACTTTGTTCAATTTGATAGGGAAGGAGAGGTGGGAGCCAGAAAGGATCCTTCTTCACTGGAAGAGTAGTTCGTGGTGAATTCTGTTTTACACTGCCCAATGAATTTAGCTGAGCCACAAGCAGCATTTTCTGCCTTTCGGGCTTGGAGAGTTTTGTTGCAGCACAGGATGAAAATTTTTTTCTCAGGAAGTAGAGCTATTTTCTCTCTCTCTTCCTTCAATTGGCATTCAAGGAAGCCAGATGGATGGAGAGTCTATGAAGGGTTTTCAACATACATCAAGCCCCAATAACCTGGAACTAACCGTCTTCATGAAGCTGTACACTTTAAGGTCCTAAAGGAATTAAAACAAGCTGCCACTACCTATAGTTCCACAGCCCCCTTTACTCTAGGTTTAATTTTTTTTTTATTTATTTGTGTGTGTGTGTGTGTGTGTGTGGCCAGCTCAGCCCACCAGGGGGGCGGCTGGCCAGCATGTGGTGCTGGGGGACTGAACCGCGGTCCCTGTGCTCTGCCAAGCTTGCTCTAAGTAAGTGCTTTAGACCACTGATCCATCTCACCAGCCCCTACTCTAGGTTTAAAGAGCTTCTAGAGCAAGAAATTATAGCTTCAAAGTATTGGAAAGGAATAGCTAACGTGTATTTAAGTGTGGGGAATTATTTGTTGTGGAAAGGAAATTTTTTTGGATCGTGCTCAGATTAGGCCTGCTCAGTGCTACTTATAGCATCGCCATTACAAAAAGAACATGTTAACCAGAGGAGGTACCTTTGCTGCTACAAATACTCAACTTACTTTTGAATTGCCAGAGGATGAGCAGATTAAGATAGCTGCCACAGGGCTTGGAGGGGGAGCTTCCTTCAAAGGGCGAGACATGCCTTGATATGAGTTCCATTCGTCAGGAGCCTGAGGAACCTTCTTAAGTTTTTGTGATGTTCTTGTTACAGGCTAGTAGGAGGATTATAAGTGATACAGAGACTAGCAAGTTGATAGTTCAAACTGTCTCATTGCTATTTGTTTCTCAATAAAATTATTTTTTTAAAAAGTCGATAGTTCAACAGTTGGCCTTTGAAAATACAAATAAATGGTGTAAGGAGGCTGTGAGAGCCCACAAGAAAAATGGGTTACACTGGCTCAGATGGCTAGGATTTATGTAGACAACAGCACATTGCACACTGCAGATACTGTTCCTCCTGAAAGTTTATTATTCTAAGTGTTTTGTCACAGCAATAGAAAGCTGACCAGCAGTATCTTTCAGTGGTTTTTTTTCCCTTAATCTCTCTTGCCTTTTACTGGACCTAATTGACAACTAAAATTTAAAAATATTCTCTTCTGGGATTAAGCCTATGGGATTAATGAATCCACTGAATGGTCTGGTACCACCCTAATTCAGTTGATTAAACAGAGCACAGAAGGGACAGAAGAGGGCTGCCAAGGCTTCTTGCCTGCTCTGCTCCCTTCTGCCTGCCATGAACTGTTTCTCCTTTGTGACACCAGCTCACCTTGGAGCCAGCTGATGATGGACTGAAACCTCTACAAACCGTGAGCTAAAAACACGTTTGCCCCGTTAACTTTAGGTGTTGGGTAGTTTGTCATCTCAGCAATGAGAGAAAAGTAACTAAGATAGGGGCCAGGGAGATGGCTCAGTAGAATAAGTGCATGCTTGGCAAGCACAAGGGCCTGAATTCAATCCCTGGTTCCAAAAAAAAAAAAAAAAGTACCTTGTGTGAGTCACTCTCTATCCAAAGCCCCGCCCCCACAATAGTTGGTGTGCTCTCCCACAACCATATAAGGATTATGATGCAATAAGTATATGTATGTAGGACTTCTCTACTATGAATGTATTTAATATACTGAAACCCCCACTAATAAAGTACATATTTATGTTACTATCAATACATTAAAAAATTACAATTAACAGCAACAATTAGAAAAGAACTAAATTCCTATCAAATGAGACCTGATTTTAAAGCACAACACAGAGATGCAAAGTATATGTAAATACTTAGAACACACAAATTTATCATATGGGTTGCCCCCAGAGAGAGAAAATGGGTACATATATTCTGTCTTTCATGCATGACTTTTGAATTTTAATTGCAACTCAATTTGTACTACCTGGCCAGTTGTAGTGGCCCAAGCCTGTAATCCCAGCATTTGGGAGGCTGAGGCAGGAGAACTACCATGAGTTTAAGGCCAGCCTGGGCTACAGAGTGAGTTCAAGGCCAGCCTGGATGACACAGTGAAGCCCCAATTCAAAAACAAAACAAAATATACTACCTGTTTTAAAAGAAAATAAAACCCTTAAACAAGCAAAAAATTAAAAAAATTAAAAAATAAAAATATTCTCTTCAGTAAATAAAATAGAAATTATGTTTTATGTGTTAAATAAAATTTATAGGAAGTCATTATTTGAGATTGAGCTTCTACACTAGGCCCAGTTACCCCAAGTAGCTTTTTTTTTTCTTTTTGGCTGGCTCAGCTTACCCTGGGGGCAGAGCTGGCATAGCATGTGGTGCTGGGGATCAAACCATGGTCCCTGCACGCTTACCTAAGCAGGCACTTTAGACTGCTGAGCTTTAATTGTCGGGGAGATGGCTCAGTAGAATAAGTGCTTGCCTGGCAAGCACAAGGGCCTGAGTTCAATCCCTGGTTCTGAGAAAAAAAAAAAAAAAAATAGACTGCTGAACTATCTTGCTGGCCCCAACGTAGCTTTATTCATGCTGAAATTCTTCATGATCAAGCCCAAACTGTTTTACCTCACTGTCCAACAAGTCAGGGGAGAGAGAGAGAGAGAGAGAGAGAGAGAGAGAGAGAGAGAGAGAGAATAGCCAGATCTCCAAACAGGCTAGTTTTATCTTTAACTGTTATAAGGAAATTTATTTTGAAATTATTAATGTTTTGTTCTCTGTTTTTGTTTTGTTCTACCCTTTGGGCCTCCCATTGTGTAGTCTGGCTCCCTAGGGTTCCACAATAGGTAGGGTCTGTTCTGTGTGTACTAAAGAGGCTTGGTGAGCTCAAAAAGAAATGTAACTGATTGAGAGTAAGACTTGGGTGCTAGCCCTACAACTTAATTTCATCACAGAATGATCCCAAGGGTAGGATTAGAATGTTAGGAATACTGTATCTTGGCTGTTATATCTACTTAGTATCTGTTGCTCCTCAAGGCTCCTCCCATAACTTTAGCTAAGTCCTAGGATTCTGAGTGACTTTTTTCTGCTGCTGCTTTGGCCACATTTTCTTTTTCTTTCAATTTTATTAATGTTTTTTTGATTTTTCATGTCTGGTAATATTTGTTTTACATATTTTTTTTTTTTTTTTTTTGGTACCGGCGATTGAACTCAGGACTCTGCACTTGCCATCAAATCTTTTTTTTTTTTTTAAGCTTTTAAGAAAATACCTTATTTATTCATTTATTTATTTGGTTCAGGGTCTCACTATGAAGCTCAGACTCATAGTGATCCTCCTGTCTCTGCCTCCCCAGCACTGGAATTACAAGAGTGCACCACCATGCCTGGTTTTGGTGTGGTACCAGGGATCAAACCCTGGCCCTTGTGCATGACGGGCAGGCACTTAGACCGCTGAGCTATCTCCCCAGCCTGGCCAAATTTTCTAAATGAGACATACTTTTATAAAATGGTATCTTTATATATTCTTGGTAGCACTTGCCTGTAATCCCAGCTACTGAGGAGGCTGAGCAGGAAGATTGAAAGTTTGAGGCCATCCTGGACAACCTAGTAAGACCCTGTCTCAAAAATAAAAAAGGGGGCTGGAGAGATGGCTCAGTGGTCTAAAGCACCTACTTATAACAAGCTTAGCAAAAGCATCAGGGACCGCGGTTCAATCCCCCAGCACCACATGCCAGCCAGCCC
>NW_004524852.1:1859772-1864490 GCF_000260255.1 Octodon degus
TTTTTTTAAGGAAGGCTCCACAGGGTGTTCAGGGTCTCACTACTAGATCGCACTTGTAACGATCCACCTATTTACAGCCTCCCAAGAGCTGGATTACAGGCACATGCCACCGCGCCCAGTCTCAGTTGCCATCTCCATGCGCCCTAGGGGTGGGGCCAGCATGGCAGGCCTGGGGATCCAACCTCCAGCCCCTGTGCCTGCTTACAGGCGCTTTAATCTGCTGAGCTATTTGGCCAGCCCTCAAGACCTAAATATTAATATTTGATCTGATTCAGCAATCCCATGATAAATACTATACCTCAGTATAGGAAATGGTAAAATGATACAAAAGATACGATTATTTGTCCATTCCAAAAATAAAATTAGGAATGGGTACTTGGGTGCATCTTCATCCTTCATTGCAGGAGCATGGACCACTTACAAATGCCTATATACCTGTTTTAGGGAAAGTAAGTTTGTCACCACTGTCTGTAATTGAAAGACTATGGAAGCTGAATCTAATCTAATTTTTTTAAACATTTATTTATTTATTGTGGGGCGGGGGGGCAGCTCAGCCCACCAGGAGGCGGGGCTGGCTGGCATGTGGTGCTGGGGGATCGAACCGCAGTCCCTGTGCTTTGCCAAGCTTGTTCCAAGTAGGTGCTTTAGACCACTGAGCCATCTCGCCAGCCCCTCTAATCTAATTGTAGGTAAGTGAGAACCAATTCTGAGAGGATTAAAATATTATATTTTTAAAGGGCCACTTTGTTACAATATTAGCATTAAGAAATTAGAACGCCAGTGTTCTGGAAATGAAAAACCTTTCCCTACTGCTGAGCTGTGTATTTTTTGGAGTTATAAATGAATCCAAATGTTCCAAAAGTAAAAGAATAGTAATAAAGTATGAATTGATAGATTTCCCTTTTTTGCCAAAGTTGAGGGAAAAGGAGTCATGGAAATGCATGACAAAGGCCTGTTTTTTCCTCATAGGTGTGGAGTTTCCAGAAGAAACAAACAGATCTCCTCATTGCCTTTTATAAGCACAGAATTACAAAGTTAGAATTAGCCATTCAGGAGGCACAGAAAACAGTGGCCGATCAGGACAAGTGAGTAACAAGTAGAATCCACAGATAGCTCCCTACCCTCCTGAGACATCATAATGCTTATATCCTTATGTCTGAAAGATCAAAAATTTTCCCATGTATGTTATGTTTGTTTTGAGAAAAGCAGGTACAGAATTTTTGATTGGTCCACTCAGTCCCCATTTTGTATTTTTTTTTTCTTTTCTCTGGGCCCTTCTTACTTTATAGCTTCTTTTAACTTCCTTGTATCAAAGACTACTTCTGTCTTTTATTACACTGATAACAGAGACATAACATTTAAAACATTGTCTCTGGGAGGGTGTATTTGGAAATCTTCAACTAAAAGATGAAGTCCTTGATGGAATTTTTAGACATCAGCAGTCTGATTATGTGAAAGGAAATGGAAGTCTATGCAGACTCCCCTGAAATCATACCGAGTGACTTCTCGTTTTGTTCACTTGATTGTTCTCACCATCAGTACCCTGCCACTGTCCCTCAGAATCACCAGATCCCAGGTGAAAATACTCTATATCCAAGTCTCTCACTGAGCATTAACTAGATGTTGATCATAATAATGATGATGATAATAATAGTTATCCTACTGACTTGGAGTTTACTGTTTCCATCTTTTGCTTAGAGAGCTGTCAATCTTGAGAAAAGAGAATGAAGAAATGAAGAAACTTATAGCTTTCCTAAAGGTGAATGAAATAAATTTTCTTTACTATTATATATTTTTTTAGGCCAGGGGTATAGCTCAGCACCTTGAGCACCTCCCTGGCAAGCACAAGGTCCTGAGTTCAATCCCCAGTACTGTAAAAAAAAAAAAAAAGAAAATTGAATTTTTTCTTTTTTCCATCTGTCTAGCTGACTTCCTAACCTATTCCATATCATAATACACATGGAGACTGATAATATTTTTATTCAGATGGACTGTAGTTAATAGATGAGCCCCCCCAAAAAATATATATATATATAGATGCGGCCATAGAAAATCTGGGAGGGCTGAAAGGATTGACCAGTATTTAGAACACTTGTAAACAATTGTTGCATATCGATGAAAAATGACATGCCAGTTATAAAGTCTCTCTCTTCTCTCTCCTTTCCCCCATCTCTATGTCTATGTCTATCTATATCTCTGACTGAGTTTTTGTGTCTGTCTGTCTGGTTTCTCCCTCATATGCCTGGGGATTGAACCCAAGGCCTTTATACCAAGCTGTATCCCCAGCTGTTTAAGTTTTTTTAATTTTTGTTTTGAGACAAGGTCTTGCTAAGTCCCTAAATTGCCCAGGTTCCCAAAGTATGTGATTATAGTGTGAGATTACAGTATGTGCCACCACACCCAAATAAGCAACTCTTTTATAGACCAAACATGTGGCAATTTTTAAAATTCCTTTTCAAGAAGTTCAAGAAGACCAGGCATGATGGCTCATGCCTCTAATCTCAGCATCTGGAAGCTGAAGTAGAAGGACAGTAAGTTCAAAGCTAGTGTGGGCTGTACAGTGAGACCTTGTCTCAAAAAAGAAAAAAAGAAAAAAACCCAAACAACCAAAATATTTATATAATTGTCCTATTGATCCCATTCCTATGACTATTCTAGCACAATGTAATCAGTTCCCAGAGACTTCCTATTTCTCTAAACCAGGGGTGGTGGCACATGCCTGTAAGCCATGATACTTGGGAGGTTCAAGTGGGAGGAATGAAAATTCAAGGCCAAGATAGGCAACCTCAGTGATACCCTATCTCAAAAAGAAATGAAAGAAGGGCTGGGGGTGTAGCACATTCTCTAATGTGCATGAGCCTCTGAATTCAATCCCCTGTATTCAAATATGGTAATAAGGGCCGGAGAGATAGCTTAGTGGAATAAGCACTTCCCTGGCAAGCACAAAGGCCTGAGTTCAATCCTGGGTTCTGCAAAAAAACAAAACAAAATAAAACACGGGGCTGGTGAGATGGCTCAGTGGTCTAAAAGCACCTACTTAGAACAAGTTTAGCAGAGCACATGGACTGCGGTTCGGTCCCCCAGAGCCACATGCCAGCCAGCCCCGCCCCCGGGCGGGCTGGGCTGGCCACACACACACACACACACACACACACACAAATAAAATAAATAAATTTTTTAAAAAATTAAAAAACAGAACAAAACAGAATTTAAATCAAATACAGTAATAACATAGAATTTCCAATGTGCTCTTATGAAGAGAAACAAAATTGTGTTCTCTCAAAGCTAACAATTTCCTATTCCTAAGGAACACTACTACTTTATTTTCTTCTGCCGGGAATCTTAGCAACCCCTAGCAGGGGACACGGCAACTGAGTTATTCTAGCTACTAGACCACCAAGAAAAGGTTACAGCTCAGTTACCTAACAGGTAAGATGGGGATCCTTTGGTTAGAACCTTTGATCTGTAGCTTCCTTTACCCCCCCCCCCTTTTTTTTTTTTTCTTACCTACAGGAATCTCCAGGTCGGTACCAAGGAAGAAGGTCAGTTTTCTCAGTAACTGCACTAGCCCCGCAACCTTGAAAATTTGTGTGCTTCTTAAATTTTTAAAAATTGACACCTAATAGTTGTGTGTTTTTATGGAGTACAGGGTGGTAATTTGATACCTATGTACTATGTATAGCAATCAGATCAAGGTAAGTAGCATTTGCTACTCTTTAAACATTTATAATTTTTTTGCATTGGGAAGCTTTGAGCCTGTTCTTTCTGGACTCCTAGCTTTATGGGGTCCGAGATGAGAAAAGTGTTTGATGAATTTATCTTTTACTTCTCTAATAAAGAATTACTGATCTAAGGGCCAGCCAAAATAGCTCAGCAGACTAAAGCGCCTGCTTAGGCAGGTGCAGAGACTCGGGTTTGTGCCGGCCCTGCCCCTGGGCATGCTGAGACAGCCACTGAGACTGGCCATGGTGGTGTGCACCTCTAATCTCATCACTTGGGAGGCTGAAAACAGGAGGATCACTACGAGTCTGATCTGTGTAGTGAGACCCTATAGGCCTTGTACTAAATAAATTTTAAAAAATACTGATCTGAAGATGGTACAGTATTTGCTTAGTGTGTGTGAGTCCCTGGGTACACACACACACACACACACACACACACACACATTGCTAAAGAATGTTAATGTGAAATGTTAATTGTAAATGCTTGCCTTTGTATATTTTCTTATGAAATCCTACTCATCTTTCAAAATTCAATTCACATCATTTTCTTTAGAAAGACCACATTAGGTAGAGTTAGATGTTCAGGGCCTGGGGAGATAGCTTGGCAGTCTAAGCACCTGCCTGGCAAGTGCAAGGACTGGGGTTTGATCCCCAGTGCCACATGCCATGCTGAGTTGGCCACTGAAACCAGGTGTGGAGGCACATGCCTATAATCTCAGCACTGGGGATGCTGAGACAGGAGGATCACTATAAGTTTGAGCTGCATAGTGAGACCCTATACCAAATAAATTAATAAATAAATATTTTTTTAAAAGTTAGATGGTCAGGGGCTGGAGAGATGGCTCAGTGGCCTAAAGCACCTACTTGGAACAAGCTTGGCAAAGCACAGGGACCGCGGTTCAATCCTCCAGCACCACATGCCAGCCAGCCGCGCCCCCTGGTGGGCTGAGCTGGCCACACACACACACACACAAAACACACACACACACACACACA
>NW_004524852.1:1869640-1872925 GCF_000260255.1 Octodon degus
GCATCTTGTACAGCAATTAACCACTAAGAAGAATATATGCAGTGTGTTATTTGTTGAAACTGTACTTCCGATTTGATTTGAAACTGTCTCATTGATGTTTATCAATAAAATTTTGGAAAAAAACACACCAATATAGACAGTAAAAAGTGGAGATGTGGGCTGGTGAGATGGCTCAGTGGTCTAAAGCACCTACTTAGAACAAGCTTAGTAAAGCACAGGGACCGCGGTTCAATCCCCCAGCTCCACTTGCTAGCCATCCCTGCCCCCTGGTGGGCTGAGCTGGCCACACACACACACACACACACACACACACGCGCGCGCGCGCGCGCGCGCACACACACACACAGAAATAAATAAAATTTTAAAAAAGTGGAGATGTCATTTAGGGAGTTGAAGAATGAAAGGACTCATGTGGAACCTATGCTTTTTTTGTGATATACTTCATGTGATACATGAGGGTAAGCAATCTGTGCTACTATTTCTATGAACAATGATCTGATTAACCCATAAAGTGGCATTTAAATTCTGCTTAATGAGACTAGAGCTGCCTTTTTCTTTCTTTTTTTTTTTTTTTTTTTTGTAGGTTGACTACACCTCGGCCAGTAGGCATTACTTCCCCATCACAGTCAGGTAAAGAATAGCTTTTCCCTAAGTGTGAGATGAATAAATATCCTTTCCCCATATGAAAGATGACCTCAGAGACTGTGTGATTATTCCCTTAATCTTATGTATGATATAAGAAACATAATATGACTAGATAACCACTCACAACAGATTGACTAGCCAAGTCAGAGGATGCCATTGGTGGCAACATTTTAAAAATGATTTTTCTGGTAATTTTTCAGTATACATATTTATCATAGGGAATTTTTACCTGTATGATATAATGTTTCTTTTTTTCTCCATTTCCCTACCCTCCCTCCAAACTGGTGGAAACTTTTCACCATGAACTTTTTTTTTTTTAGTTACACCACGACCCAGTTCCCAGCATAGTAGCCAGGTGGTGAGGTGAGTAAAAAGCCCATAAGCAAATTTAAACACTGGAAAAAATGGAAAATGAAAAGGAATATTTAGATATAGCTCAGATTGGGCCTGAAGAGAGTTTAAGTCTTTGTCCAAGTTTAACACCAGTTTTGTTTGCTTTTCTTGCCATTCTAGTCGGTCCTCCTCTGTGGAATCTATCCCTTCTAGAGTGCCTGGCTTTGGTACTATGGGACAAGTAAGTAATATTCACCTTTCCTTTCTAGACTGAAGTTTCTAATGCATAATGGAAGCAAAAAATTAAGACCAAAATCTTAAATTTTTGTTGTTTTTGGCATACATTATTTGATGTTATACAGACCCCATTTTGGTTTGGCAATAGAGACCAGATGTTCAAACCAAAAAAAAAAAAAAAAAAAGATGTTCAAAGCTAACAGGATAAATAGGGGTGGAGGTGATATAGGAGAAATGAAACTTCCAACCTGACAGGTACCTTGGATGAGTTTGTGTTTTCTAAAACCAAAGAATGAATTTTAGAAACAAACGGAGGTTAAAAGCATCATAATTACTGGGGAAAGAAATCTTCTATCTAAGAGAGAGGAACAGAAGAGGAGCCCAAATGGATATCCCTGGGATGCTGCCTCTTCCAGGGACTTTTGTAGAGTAAAGCCATGCGGTGAGGCGGGTCTAAGGTGGAGAACATGGGAACTCACTTAGGTGGTCTTGAGGTGGGACAAAACTGGTCAGCCAATGAGATTACAAGCACCATTGCTCAGGTAAAATTGATCAAATCAAGAACTGATTGGGGAAGTAAGTCACGTAGCAAGCAAGCACCAATATAGAACAGGAATTTATTGGGTAGCCAGCTGGTAGTGGTTGGATTAGTAACTCTTCCTGACTTCCTGAAGATGATGATTAATCCCGGATGCTTATCTTTGGGGAGGTCAGCATTTGTTTGATTTTTGGTCTTTAGGTCTGACCCACAGCAGGAGGTCTGGATCCCTCCCACTTACAACATATCTTGTGTTCTGTGCTGTCTCCCTGAGGGCTTAGCCCTGTCTGACTGCCTATAGTATTTCTATCTAATTTAGCTGCCTACAACAGAAGGAGTGAACATGTTGAAGGGCAAAGTAATGGTATTCATCATGTTCCTCTTCTTTTGTTTTCTTAGACAGAATCTTGCTGTGTGGTTAAGGCTGGACTTGAACTCTTCAACCTTCTGAGGGTTGGGATTATAGGCATGCAACACCACTCCTTGCTTCATCATTTTCAGTTTAAAAATAGTAAACTATAGGTCCTTCTTGGACTAGTATCCCCATTTCTGAGAACAATGTGTGCTTGAGAGTGTAGATATAAAGAAATAGCAGGGAATAGGGAAGCTAGACAACAGGATATATTTACTAATGTATACTATTTTTCCATCAGGAAGGCCGAGTCCTGCAGGGAAGAAACACTCCCAGAGACTCTACTATTGGTGAGATGCTGTGGGGAGTGTCAGAAGTCCACATAGCCAGGCATGGTGGTGCACGCCTGTAATCCCAGCTTCCTTATTCTTTGTAGCCTCATCAGCATGTTATTGTTTGATTTCTTGACGACAGACATTCATTCTAGAGTAAGATGGAATCTCAGTCAGGCATGGTGGTGCACACTTGTAACCAAGGCTGAGGCAGGAGGATTGTTGAGAGTTTGAGACCAGCCTGGGCTACAAAGTGAGTTCAAGGCCAGCCTGAATTACCTAGCAAGAGCCTGTCTCAAAAAGAAAAAAAAAAAGTCCACATAATCTGTGCAGAGACCAGCAGATTTCTGATTCTCTGTGAATCATGCCATTTTATTTTGTTTTTTTTCCAGACATTGATACCATGTATTAAAAGGTATTTTTTGTTGTTTTTTATGTATTTGGTATAGGGTCTCACGCAGCTCATACTCATAGTGATCTGTTTTCAGCCTTCTTAATGCTGAGATTACAGGTGTGTGCCACCACTCCTATACTAGGTCACCAGCTCAGTGCACCCAGGAGTGGGGCTAGTGCGGCATGTGATGCTGGGATGGAACCCCAGTCCCTCCGCTTGCCTAAGCAGCCTGCTTAGTCTGCTGAGCCATCTCACAGGCCCTATAAAACTTTTCAAATACTGGGGCCTGGGAGATGGCTCAGTAGAGTAAGCACTTCCCTGGCAAGCACAAGGATCTTAGTTCAATCCCTGGTTCTGCCAAAAAAAAAAAAAAAACCTTTTCAAATACTATTTTTGTTATTAAACTGACAAAGGGAAAATAAAAAGTTGAACAATAGAAATCTAAGGGAAACCT
>NW_004524852.1:1873025-1874618 GCF_000260255.1 Octodon degus
TCCAGCACCACATGCCAGCCAGCCGCGCCCCCTGGTGGGCTGAGCTGGCCACACACACACACACACACACACACACACACACACACACAATAAATAAATGTTAAAAAAAAAAAGTTAGATGGTCATTCAATAAATATTCAGTGCCTACTGTTTATCAGGAAGTATGTTATATGTTGGATGTATAGCATCAGTTCTTTCAAATTGGTTCTGTGTCCTACCAACTGTAAAATACTTGTACTATCAGCCCTGCATTGGTGGATTGAAAAACATGATATCTCTGCACTCACATAAGTTACTGCCTCACATTCTTTATGGCTTCTGTACTTTTTTTTTTTTTTTTTTAACATATCCTGCCTCAGGTTTATTTGTACAAAGAGCACAGGAGGGCACCAGCCTCCACAGATGGCACCCCAGGGATCACACCAGCCTTTCTGTTCTTACATCAGCAGATAAGAGGCTTTTACTGTGGAGCCTTCACGGGAGACTGGGCACCTTTAGGAGTCTGGACTGGAGCAGAAGCTAGAACCTGGGCCTTGGCTGGAGCCTGGGCCTTTGGCTGGCAAGGCCTGCAACCCTTGGCAATGCAGGCACGATATGCTTCCCAAGCTTGGGGTGGGTAATATAGGCAAGTTAAGTGAGCCTGCGGTTTACTCCCTTTGGAATGATCTTGGGCTTGCCCTTCTTAGACTTGAGGATGGCCTTGATAGCCTCGGCACATGCATTCATGGCCTTGGCATTGTTTGCTTGCATTTTCTTGAAGCCCTTCTTGTTGTGCTTCTTGGAAAATCGCATATTCCTAGAGAACTTGGGATCTACCCCCTTCAGAGCTTCGTTCTTTGTGACCAAGGTCTCTTGATGCTATTTCTGTGCCATTTTCAGGACTGGTTGTACATGGTGTGGTTCTTGGACTTGGCCATAACTGCACTGTAAACCATGGCTGGAACCGGAAGAAGAAAAGGTGGCTTCTTATACATCCATTATTAAACTCTATTGTGATTTTCTTTGTGGTTCTGGAGGTTGAGCCCAGAGCCTCATACATGCTAGTTAAAGTGCTCCACTACTGAAATATATACCCAGCTTCTGACTATTTTTTGTTTTTCTCACTAGCGTGGAAGGCTCTCAAAGAGAAGAACATTATTGTACTTACCTTTGTAATCTTAGGACATAGGTAATATAGATATTATATGTGTTGGTTGAATAATAAATTAGAGATGAAGGGATGTATGACTGGATGGACAGATGTAAGGTTGAGAGTACTTAGTAAGGTACTATGGGAAAGAACAAAGAAAATATATCAAAACTTCTGTTATGACTCTGGCAGGCTGAGGCAGGATAATCACAAGTTTGAGCCTAGCCTAGGTGACTTTAAGTAATTTAATGGAACTCTATCTTTAAAAAAAAGAGTTAGGGGTATAGCTCAATACAAAGAGCCTGAGTTCAGCCTCTAGTGCTGAAACAAAATAAAACACCAATATAAACAGCCAGTGAAATATGAGATGTAATTAAAAACCTACCGGCAAAGAAAAGTCCAGGTCCGGATGGATTCACAGCTGAATTCTACAAGACATTTACAGAAGATGTAGTCCCTATACT
>NW_004524852.1:1874718-1875872 GCF_000260255.1 Octodon degus
CTGGCTGGCATGTGGTACTGGGGATCGAACCGCGGTCCCTGTGCTTTGCCAAGCTTGTTTCAAGTAGGTGCTTTAGACCACTGAGCCATCTCTCCAGCCCTGACAGGTAGAGTTTGTTCTTTGTGTGATACTGGAGAATATCGATCAGAAAATGTTTTGTTTTGTTTTGTGTGGTACTGGGGATTGAACTCAGAGTCTTCACACTGAACTACATCCGTAACCCTTTTTTAAAATTTTAATTTTGAAACAAGGTCTTGCTAAATTGCCCAAGGTAGGCTCAGACTTGCATTCCTTTTGCCTCAGCCTTCCAGAGTGCTGGGGTTACAAGTATACGCCATTGTGCCCTGCCAGGAAATATGTTCTTTCACAGGAGGAAATTTTGAAATTTCCAAATCTTTTTCATTTAAAAAATTCACCAAAGAGCCTCCAATTCATCCCCATGCACCCTTGAAAAATGCAGATATTTTAACTCTGTTATGTTGGTAGTTTTCTTCTTTCATTCCTGATTTTAGTTAACAGGGGTCTTTTTTTTTTTTTTTTTTCTTGGTCATTCATGTCAAAGAACCAACTTTTTATTTTCTCTATTGTTTTCTATTTTGTAGTTCATTTGTGCTTTAATCTTATTTCCTTCCTTCTGATTGTTTTGGATTTAGTTCTTTTCCTAGTTTCTTAAGGTGGAAGATTAGAGTTTTTTTTTTTTTTTAAACTGGGGATTGAACTTAGGCCCTTACACTTGCCAGGAAGCGATTATTCCACTGAGCCATCTCCCCGGCCCCAAGATTAGAGATTTTTAAACATAGATACCTAGAGTTGTAAATTTCTTATGTATTTTATTAGTATGTGTTAATTTTGCAAAATATTGGGTTTAAATATGGTATTTTCATATATGCATGTAACATTTTGATGGTATCCAGTGCATACTGCCTAGCCCTGCATCCCCTCCACCCTCCTCATTTCCTTCCTCTCATCTAATAATTTTTTCATATACTTTATGTTTTGGCATATACTTTATAGTCCCAACACTGCAAGTAGGAAGATCACAGCTTTGAGCCCAGTCTAGACATTTTAGTGACTTAGCAAGAGCCTGTCTCAAAATAATTTTTTTTAAGTGCTAGAAATATAATTCATATGACTCAGTGCAAGCCCTGGATAAA
>NW_004524852.1:1876371-1880759 GCF_000260255.1 Octodon degus
ATATATATATATGCATTTGGTACAGGGTGTGTAGGGTCTACAGTGTCTCACTATGTAGATTGGGGTTGTAGTGATTCTCCTGTTTTCAGCCTCCCAAATGCTGGGATTACAGGTACACACCATCATGCCTACCCAGTCTTAATCTGTTTTAGCACACCCCAGGGACGGGGCCGGCACGGCACAATGGGGATGGTTCTGTATCTTGGCTATTGTGAATTATACCACAAGCATAGGTAGGCAAGAATCCCTATATTGTTTAATTTCTTTGTGTATATATCAAAGAGTTAGCTGGGTTATATGATAGTTCTATTTTTAGTTTTTTTAGGTATCTACTGAATTCCATAGTGGTACACTAATTTATATTCCTACCAACAGTGCAGAAACTTTCCTTTGCATTCTCACCAGTATTTACTTTTTTTTTTTTTTTTTTTTTGGGTTGGGTTTTTTGCTGTTTTTGTCTTTTTGAGTAGAGTCTTGCTATGCAGCTCAAACTGGCCTTGAAATCACTTTGTAGCCCAGGCTGTTTTTTATTTATTTATTTATTTTTAATGTATTTAGTGCAGGGTCTACAGGGTCTCACTATGTAGATCA
The DNA here is from genome assembly GCF_000260255.1 of Octodon degus. Classification (NCBI taxonomy): domain Eukaryota; kingdom Metazoa; phylum Chordata; class Mammalia; order Rodentia; family Octodontidae; genus Octodon; species Octodon degus. The sequence continues at coordinate 1,876,963 of NW_004524852.1, forward strand.
GACTCATAGTGATTCTCCTGTTTTCAGCCTCCCAAAAGCTGTGATTATAGGTGCTCCTGCCACCATGCCCAATCTCAGTCGCCACTCAGCACGCCCTGGGGGCGGGGCCAGGACAGCACACCAGGAATTGAACTGGACACTGCGCTCTGCCTAAGCAGAAGCTGTAGTTCCCTTGAGCTATCAGGCCGGCCCTTGCAGAAAATATTTTTTTTTTTTTTAAAAATTTATTTGTTTATTTAGTGTGTGTGTGGCCAGCTCAGCCCACCAGGGGGCAGGCCTGGCTAGCACGTGGTGCTGGGGATTGAACCGTGGTCCCTGTGTTTTGTTTAGCTTAGCTTGTTCTAAGTAGGTGCTTTAGACCACTGAGCCATCTCACCAGCCCCAGAAAATATTTTTGAGGAAAAGATTTTTATGTGTTTAATGAACTTTAAGTTCCAAGATCTTCTGAGCCTTCCAACATTGCCAGTCATGTGGATAACCCACTACTATTATAGACTACTGGACTGTATTGGATTATTACTTTGCTGAATTCATGTACCTACAATATATGAATGGCAATGACACCTCTGACAAAAGTAAACAAAAAAGGGGGATATAAATGAAAGTCTATTTGGTAGTGAAAAAAATATATATATATCTGTATATACAAAATAGTTAGCATAGATATACAGCTACTTTCTCTTAGTTCAATGAGAAGAAAGTTTTAATAGTGTTTAGACAAGATATCATGTCTGCATCTTGTACTATGTATAACTACTACAAAGACAACAATATGCAATGTATTAATTATTGCAACTGTCCTACTAACCTGTTTTGAAACTGTCTCATTGCTATTTCTTTCTCAGTAAAATTAATAGAATTAAAAATAAAATAAAATAAAAATAAATAATAAATTTCTCAGGCTAGGCTCAAACTTGTGATCCTCCTCAGCCTTCCAGCATGCTAGGGTTACAGGTTGTACTCCGCCTGGTTTCCCACTGCTTTTATGGAAAAAATACATTTAGTACATTTAAATACATTTTAGTGCTCTGTCCCACCATTTTTGCTGATATTACTCCTAGCTAATTTAATGACCTTGGTCTTTAGTTGTGCTTTCTGGTAATCTGCACCTTAGAGGGGAAACTGAGAGATACATTAGAGCACATCAAGACAGTAATGGATCCTGACCCAGACTCCTGAAATGGAGAACGCATCTTTGTAAGCCACTGCTATGTGATTTAGGAGCCTTTTCATCTACCCTTAACCCCCAACCCTCATGTATACACTAAATCTTTGATCCCCATTCCTTTAGCCCAGCTCCTAGTATCTTGAATCTCTTCTCTAGTTCCTGGATAATCTTACAGGCAAATTTTGTTTTCTAGAAACTCCCTCGCCAGCTTCAGCCCACAACTTATCTTATAGGTGAGTAACGTTACACTTCCTCTCAGGGGATCTGTTCACATTGACATTCTGCCGGCAGCCCTGGGGTTACTTCTAGGCATTACCACTAAAGTTTATAATATGCTTTACAAATAAAAGAGCTGGGGCTGGGGGATGGCTCAGTGGAATAAGAGCTCCCCTGGCAAGCGCAAGGGCCTGAGTTCAATCCCCGGTTCCACCCAATAAATAAATAAATAAATAAATAAATAAATAAATAAATAAAAATAAAAGAGCAGGTTGAATAGCATAGTGTTAATATACATCTGAATTATTTAATTTTGTTTTTACAAGGGATTTTTTTTTCTTCTCTGACCTAAATGTTTGGGCTCTTCTTTTACATATGTATTTTACTTTTATGTTTCCTTTTCTGTGCTTATGTTTTTATTTCTTCTCCTCAGAACTTCAACTGCCTCTTCTGGGCAGGGAACTTTTTGTTTGAGACCATTTCTAAATGGGGAGTCAGGACACACAAGAGTCCTTACCCCTAACAATCCCGGTAAGTTAACATTCCCAAGGGAGTGAAGTTTTAACAACTGACACAAACCAAAATGAAGATTTCCAAGCTGACAAGAAGTTGACATTTGCCCCTTAAAGAGCATTGTTCCCAGCTTGGTTCCTTAATTTTTTGTTTTAATTAATTATCCTGTTTCCTTACAGTGGAGAGATTTTGCCTGTATGACACTCATCATGTTACCGGTTGAATTTTACTATTGAGCCAGTTTGACCTATAGATTTAGAATGAAGTAGGTGTTTTGTTTTTTGAGATCCCTATGTTGAACATCCTTATTTTGAACATGCTGGGAGTTCAATTCTGAGGATCATAAAATAAATATCCTTTTTTCTCTCTTTTTTTTTTTTTTTTTTGGTTTATTTTGTTTTGTTTTTTGGCAGAACTGGGGATTGAACTCAGGCCCTTATGCTTGCCAGGCTCTCCATCTTTTAAAATAAGAGTACCTCTGCTACCAGCCCTCTTGTTAAGGGGCTGCCATCTTTTATAGCTTATCTAAATATATTGCCTGTCTTTCCAGTCATAGCTAAGCTGAAATGTCAGACTGCTTTGTTGGCATCCCATCCTCTCAGGAAATAATGGACTTTATAATCTACCTCTGATGTTGCTTACCTAATAGTATTTTCCTTTTTGAGTAGTGTTCCTTTGTTTTAGGAACTACCTAATGACTCTGGCCACAGTAGCACTGCCGAGCAACCACCCAAATTGTCCCTCACCATTTTCTTCTGTCATCAGGTCACCGGGAGAACAGAACCCCTCTAGAGAGTTTTTCTGGCTTCCAACTACCAGTCATGCAGGTAAAGGCCTGGCTGGTCTAACATGGCTTCGCCAGCACGCTAAAGGCTTTCTGGTTTTGTTAAAGTTATAGAATGTAAACAGAGCAAAGTGACATGGGTTCCAGATGGTGTAAATTATTTTTTTCCATAATGGTCTTTTTTTTGTTTTGTTTTGGGACAGTCTTGCTATTTAGTTCAGGCTGGCCTTGAACATGGCAATAATCCTGCCTTAGCATCCTATGTGCTGAGTACCACCATGTCTGGTTCTTAGTCTTATTTTCTAAGATTCTGTTCTCTCAGATTAGCTTCTTGGTTTGAGATTTTTACTGTAATTTTTTTTAAGTGCTCTACCACTGAGTTACATTTTCAGCCCCTTTTTGAGACATGGTCTCACTAAATTGCCTAGATTGGCCTTGAACTTGTGATCTTCCTGACCCAGTCTAACTAGCTTAAGATTACAGGTTTGTAGCTTAGAAGATACTTGTTTTTTGAAACAGGTCCTTGCTATGTGGCTCAGACTAGCATTGAACTCACCATGTAACCAAGAATGGCCATGTTATATGGTACTCACAGCAATCCTCCCCTCTGTCTCCCAATTTCTGGAATTGCAGGTGTGCACCACCATACTCTGCTTGGAGTTTTTTTATTTTTATTTTTTGCAGTACCGGGGATTGAACTCAGGATCTTGTGCTTGCCAGGCAAGCGCTTATTTTACTGAGCTGTCTCCCTGGCTTGGAGTTGTTAAAAGTCAAATAGTAATGAGAGATATCAATCAAGTGGGTTTAACTAGTGACAGAAAGGCAGTGCCCAGTAGTTCCACAACGAAGTATTTTCAGTGGACTGTTATCTTTTGGGTGAAGGTACTACTTGAACTAAGAAAAACTGTAGTTCTCCAAAGCTTGGGGGAATAATGCTTTGTACATTTATGGGTGTATAGTTCTTATCCAGGCAAAAAAAGAAAAGGACATGGCAATGGGAAAAAGTTTGTGAGCTGGGGAGATAGCTCAGTAGAGTAAGTGCTTGCCTAGCAAGCATAAGGTCCTGAGTTCAACCCCTGGTACCACAAAAAAAAAAAAAAAAAAAAAAAAAAAAAA
>NW_004524852.1:1881039-1907503 GCF_000260255.1 Octodon degus
CAGAGTACTACTCTGCTATAAAGAATAAGCTTGAGACATTTCTAGGTAAATGGATGCACCTTGAGATCATACTCTTTAAGTGAAATAAATCAGATGCCTGTGTGTAAATATCATATTGTTTCTCTGGTGTGAGAAACTAAAAATGTAAGTAAGGACCAAAAGTGTATTAGGTATTTTGAAATGAAAATGTTCAAATCAGGAGGGAAACAAGAGAGGAGAGTGGCTGGGAATGAGAGAGAAAAGGAAAGAAAGGAAAAGTAAAAGATGAGAAAAGGAAAAATGGAAATAAAGCTTCTGTAAATGGGAAGGGGAGGAAGGACTAAAGGGAGAGTAGGAATAGATTTTTTTGGGGGGTGGGGACTGGCTCTAAAGGGAGAGTAGGGGAAAGGGCATAAATCAAGTTATATCATGTACAGGTACAAATTCTCTCTGATGAATGTGATCATTATATATAGCTAAAATGTACCAATAAAATCTGATTGAAGAATAAATACCGTTAGACATTTGAGGTTTTTGTTTTGTTTTGTTTTGTTTTTGTGGCAGTACCAGAGATCAAACTTGGGACCCAGCCCAAGACATTTGACATTAAAGAATTTTTCACATTAGACATTTTTTAGGCATGATACTACTTTTTATACTTTGTAGATGCATATAAAATTTTATAAATGGAAAGTTAATGATACATGGATGTTACCTTAGTATAATTTAGTAGATAGAATCAATGGAAAGTAGAGATAGAGAATTGGCCATGAGTTGTTAGAAGTTGGGTGATGGGTATATGAGTTCATTATTATAGTCAGCCTTTTTTAAAAAATTATTGAAGAAAGTACCACCTCCTTTGAGGCATTAAGTATTCGGCTTCCCTGGCAATTAACTCTGCATAATCACATATTTTAGATCTTCCAAAATAGTTTGATTTTCAAGTATTATTGTCACATCATCCTTAGCCACTGAACTATTTCAGAGCTTTGTAAGCAGCAACTAGCCTTGTCACACAAGATATGTGAAGTCTGTATCTGTAATTATTATACAGTAGGAAAAAATGGGAAAGCAACCATGGTTATGTTCTGATAAACTTCATATAATGGCTTGCATGGATCTTACTAACCTTTTTTTGTTAGAAACAAATCTGCATTCCTGTTCTCTGTTGCAGACTCTTTACCAACAGAGACAAATGGCATCAGCCAGGGAGAGAGAAGCCTACACCACTTCCAGATAGACCACCACCAAGGTCTGATTTATACATACTACTGAAATCTGACTGTAGCATCCAATGCTGATCCAGGGAGATGGCCTTGGAAATGGACCTCTATTTTGTCTCCTGGTCTCATTCTGTAGCTTTATCATACCCACCAGGTCTTCCTTAAGGCTAGTGCTTCAGGAAGATGCTTCTCTCCCCCTGAAGACATATGTAGCTTCTTTCATATCCTACAATATGAAACCAAAGTTGTAAGAATAATTCTTAGCATCATACTTTGGGAGACTGGATAATGTATTCACCAGCTTCTTTCGTTTCTAGATTTCATTCTTTAACTTTGGATATACTATCCCATTACCAATGTTAGCAAACAGCAGCTCTCTGTTCCTTGTCCTAATTTATTATACTTTTCCTATTTATCTATTGTTTCCTGTGTGCCTTGTTACTGTTAAATATGTTGATTTTCCTTTGCTAGAAATATTTGGAAATACAGATTTTCAGTTTACTACAATATGCCCCTTTATGATTGCTGCACCTGCTACTATTAAAAACTACATGGTGGGATGAGCAAATGGATTTACCTACAAGCTTCTGCTGAAGCTTCAGAAATTTTAATTATTGTTGTATGACTTCTGGAAAACTGTGTGGTGACAGATGCTGACCTATTGCATTACAGTTTCTGTTCTTTTAAGTTACCTCAACAAAGCCTTCAAATAATAAAAAGTACACCACATCAGAAAAAAATTCTGATTGGTGCTGGGAATCCAACCCAGGGCTTCATATATGCTAGGCAAGCACTATGCCACTGAGCCACACCATAGCCTGTAAATTAGCACTATTAATGCATTTGACTTCATTCCTAAATGATAAGAATGGCAAAGTGGAAAAGAGAGAAACAAATTAATTTGGGGCCTTTTATTATTATTCTAGGAATGCAGGGTTTCCACTCTTATTTTTAGAAGGTTAACTGATGTTGGTTTTTATAATCTCAATGGATGAAAACCATTCTAAAACATCAATCATTAATTCAGTTCAAGACCATTGTCCCTCTGTTCCCAAGACAGATCCTATAAAGAGGGAAAAGTCTCTTTTCTGGTCACAGATTAAACATCAAAAAACTGATACATCAGATTCTGTCAAGCTAGACAGGAGGAACTGTCAGGTTTGTAAAACCAAACCTGGTACTGCTTCTACCAACCACCCTTTGACCAGGAAACTGTCCTTTCTTGATCACTTTGTAATGTAATTCTAGTTTTTGTAAAGGACATCTCCCCTAACTCCCAAATCCAATAAATATCCCGACTAAATATTCACGACTAAAAGTTTCTAAACTTTTGTACACTGTGAGGAAGATTTACCCTGAGACAGTGAACATAGAGGGGAATTTGTAGCAATAAGAAAGTAGGAAGCAAAGTGGTCCCAGTATCAGAAATGAGAACACTGTGCTATCTGTGATTCAATGATTAAGCAAGTGATCCGTCACAGATTATCTAACTGGTATGAAGAACAAGTAGTATCCGTGACACACTGCTAAGGTTCCATTGAGAATCTTAGCTCTGTTATGTACTGCACTCAGAAGGAAAGGGAGGGATGAATCCAGGGAAAATGATGGGATCAGGGTGTACTAGAACCATCAATTGAATCACAAATCTTTACTCCTCCTTTCTGTGGGGATGAGGCCTGGCCTCTAGTACACCAAGGGAGGATACCAGAAAAAAGGAGAACAAGTGCCATTTCTTTGCTCATTGTCAGATATTCAGCCCTCTCTACTTTTAAGGCTCGAGGACTTTTGGTCATCCTCTCCCATCCACCCTCAATTTACTACATCCCCATCACCCACCCTGAAAAACACAAAGCTTTTTGGTTCTTTGCCACAAAATAACTTTAAAAATGTGGTTTCTTTGTTTAGACAGTTACTAAGTCATTCATTCTTTAGTAACAAACCTCCCCTTTCCTTAGTCCCCCTTTCAGTCCTGTATAATCACATCATCATAGTCATCCTCCTCCTCTTCTTCCTCCTCCTCTTCCTCACCATCTTCTGGCAGTTCTTCCTCCTCCTCTTCCTCTTCTTCATCCAAACAAACAACCACCTCAGCTGGCTCACTTAACTGAGTGTCAAACCAATTCCTAACCTGCTGGGTGTTCAGCCTTGAGGCCTGACACAGCTGAGGGATATCTGTTTCCCAGAGCTGATGGTGGGTAGCCCAGTACTTCTCCAAGGGCCGGATATCCTGTGGAGGTGGGGGTGCTGGAGGCGGTGGTGTTTTGGCCCATTCTTTCAAGGAGCGAGTTGATGGTGGTGTGGGAGTTGCTGGGTCTTGGAAACTAGGGGCACCAGGCACTACATTGTCCCGAAACCATTTTAGTTGCCCATGCTTCAAAGCATAGCGTGTATCACCAAACCACTGAATGATCTCAGGGCGAGGTAAACCCGTGATCTGTTCTAATTTATGGTAATCCTCACGTCGTGCCCATTGGCACTGTAGAAAAAAAGATTTGAGGATTGCCAACTGCTCTTTGGTTTTGCGCTTTATCTTTCGCTGGCGTTGCATATCGGAGGAAAGGTATCCTGTGGGGCTGGCCCTACCTGCTAGTGAGTTAGGCCGTAATCTTTGGGACCAGCTTGCTTCCATAGGTGGAGGTTGTGTCTGTTTACTGGGTGAGAGTGACTGGGAGACACAGCCCAAGTGCTGGAGAGGTTTAGGGCTGGCAGTTGCTCCATTAGCCAGTACCTGGAAAGAGGAAGAGGTAGAGGAAGGAGGAAGAGTTACATCAGTTGCAGTCTTCTCTTTACAACTACTGGCCAGTGAGGTTGGTGGAGGTTTGTCCGGAGGGCATGTCTGGGAAACAGCTGTGGAGTGGTTCCAGGAGGCTATACCTACATCTTGTGAGTGGTTGGAACCCCTGCCTGCCTGCTCCTTAGAAAGGCTACTACTTTGACAATTCTGCCAAAAATCTTTTTGATGGGGGAATACTCCACTGCCAGGTGTCAAGAGAGGTTCCTTTCTTTTCTGGTGACTTGATGGCAGAGGCAGATTCTGAGATGACTCCTCAGGCTCTATCTTCAGTCCTTTTATCTGGGTGGGCTCACTAGGAGTCTGAGGACCTATTCCAAGGCCAGTTTGTTCTGAGGGTGGCATTTGAGAAGACGGTACCTCCTCTGGGGGCCGCACTGCATGATGAGTAAAAGACAGAAGAGATTTGAAATGTAGTTGGTCCTGATGGTAGACCACTCGAGCTCGAGTCTCTTCTATTTCTTCAGATGACCAGCTAATGCCACAGCGGAGGCGCTGGGCCATGAACCATGTCTTGACTTTCTCCATCTGCAGCCCATAACGTAGGCAGAGAAGGGCAATGTCTGCTAGACTGGGGTAGGGAAAGTAGCTGAAGGTTTGCAGCAGGTGTTCATTGCTATCCAGCTCACTGGTCTGGGCTGCTTGGGTCCACACCAGCTGCAGCTCCTCAGAGATTGGAGGGAGGCAAATGAGCCCTGCTGGTGAGCTATGAAGACTGCTGGCCTCTTTGCTAGGAGGCATGGCTCTTGATTTGTGCCCTTCAGAGACAGCTGTAATAAGAAGAGAGACAGCTCAATTCATGTGCCTCTTCTGGCACAACACACAATTTCTACAAATTGTTGGATGTTTGAATAATGCTATTGTAGGAAGTACTTTTAGGGCTGGCCACATAGCTCGGTGGACTAATGTACCTGCTTAGGCAGACACAGGCCAAGGTTCTATCCCAGGCATGGTGTGCCGGCCCTGCTGAGATGGCAATTGAGACTGGGCGTGGTGACGTGCATCTGTAATCCCAGCACTTGGGAGGCTGAAAACAGGAGAATCACTGAGTCCCATCTACACAGTGAGACTCTATAGACCCTATACCAAATACATAAAAAAGTACTTTTTTTTTTTTTAATTTTATTTATTTATGTGTGTGTGTGTGTGTGGCCAGCTCAGCCCACCAGGGGGCGGGGCTGGCTGGCATGTGGTGCTGGGGGATTGAACCATGGTCCCTGGGCTTCGCTAAGCTTGTTCTAAGTAGGTGCTTTAGACCACTGAGCCATCTCACCAGCCCCAAAAAAGTACTTTTAAAAGTAGTCATGGTATATTGCTTATAAGGTGTTCATTTTATTACTGTTTAAAAATGTTGCCCCCCCCCGAAAAAAAAATGTTGCTAGTGTTGAATTCCTGAGCTCAAGTATTCTCCCATCTCAGCCTCCTGAGTAGCTGGGATTATAGATGTGTATCACCACACCCAGCTGTCATATGGTCTTCAAAAGCTTGCAAGGTCCTCATAGCCTGCTATAATTCTTAATTTTTGTATGAAAAAAGTAAGTTTCAAAAAGTTATTTCAAGTCACTTTAACTAGTGAAGGTTGTTACCAAGGGAAAAAAACCTGTATGCACAGATTAAGAAGGGAAAATTATCCCTTTCAATTAAACTGGCGTTAGCTTTCAAATTCAAACTTGTTTGTGAGGGGCTAGAGAGATGGCTCAGAGGATAAGTGCCTCCCTGGCAAGCGCAAGAGCCTGAGTTCAATCCCTGGTTCTGCAAAAACAAACAAACAAACTTGTTTGTGGAAGCTATCCCCAATTTTCACCCTCTAAATTCATGTAATAAAAGCCACAAAATAAAGACAGCCACAAAAGACAAGAAGAGCAGTAAACAGTATAGGATTACCCCTAGACTATGGAGGTAAGTTAGGAAAAGTATCTGGAAGGTAGGACAGCACCATCCTCTGTCCATCCCAGAGCACTTTTACCCCCTTCTCCATGGCGGTGTGTTGGGGGGAGGGAGATGATAGTAACTGCAACCTCTAAATTCGATTGAGATGGCTCTACCCACCCATCTGTCAGGTCGAGATACCAAGATCTGGGATAAATTGGGCCCACCCCCCGGGTTTATAGGTCATGTGGACAGGAGAATGCTTCCTCTCCCAAGTCAGCCTCAGAACGAAGGTTATCCCCTCCCCCAGGCTTTGTCTTTTCTAACAGCCCAGCCTCTCTCCAGGGAGCCCAAAGAGCTCCTTCAAACGTTAATAGCCCCCTCACTCTGGGTGAAAGGCCTGAAGCTCTTATCTTTGCAGCCCAGCTTTCCTCTCAAAGCCAGGTGCACAGCTTTATTATAAATTGCAACCAGATCATGCAGTCCACTCAGTACAACACTGTTCCCAGGTTAGGGGTGAGGGACTCTAAGAACAACCTCCAAACTGAAATATGCTACCTGCTCGTTATTTCCCAGAACATTATTGAGTTTTAATGCAGCTCCAATGTGAGCACTAGAGATCGTTTAACACCTGTTACCCTTTACTCTTAAGGGATTACAACTGTTTATAAATCTTCTGATCTGTTAATGTTAAGACTCAAATATGTAAAGTTCAAACATTGTAATATCAGGGATATTTATTTATTTGCAGCACTAAGGATTGAAGCCAGAGCATTGCACAAGCTTGTTAGGTGTCCTACCACTGAGCTATACCCATAGCCCCAGAAATATGAATTTTCAGTCAATAAGACCAACTTTGAGTGTGAATCCTAGCTCTGCCATTTGCCAGCTAGCTACATGAAATTAGTAGAAGTACAGAAGTTACATGAGCCTGTTTCTTCAGGTAAAAAAATGAGGACTGCTGCCTGGTAAGTGGCACACACCTATAATCCCACTACTCAGGAGGCTGAGGCAGGAAGAGAGTTCAAGGCCAGGCTTAAACAAGGACACACAAAGAGGAGAGGGGAGTGGATTGCTGAATGTACTGTATTATTTTTACCACACATCTACTGTGTGGTAAGAATTAATGCACAGGCAGTCATTAGAGATGGAAGTTGGGTGTGGCAGATTTGAGGTTAATTGCAGTTCTACCACTTTCTAGAATGAATGTTATTTGTCTTTATGAAAATTAACCCCTCTTAATTTTCTAAAAAACAGGTGCCTATCTGGCAAATTTATGACTAAGTAAAAATACCTTGACACTATGCCTAGAACAAAGTAAAGGCTCAGCTCAATACAAAGCAGTTTTTATCATTACTTCCACCTCATGGATGACTCACGTAAGGTAATGTGCCTCTTTATGGGGAAAGTGAGGCAAGACAATCCTTTAACATCAGTTTTTTTCAATGTTTTTGCAGTCCTAATTCGAGCAGTGGAGGAAACTAGGGTATTGATGATTTTTTAAAATTTACATTATCTTTCTTCTGCAGTGCCAGAGATGGAATCCAAGGTCTCGCCTATTCTAGGCAAGTGCTCTACCACTGGGCTACATTCCCAGCCCCTATCATTTCAAGTTTTTTATTTTCTTTATTTAAGGGTTTGGATACAATTTCAGAATGGATTTTGCCGTGTTTAAAAAGTATGAAAATCACAGCTTTGGAGGGCATGCTTCCATAACTTGGACCCTTTTTGTTTGCTACGTGAATTGCCCACATGATTGCTTCATCTTTTCCCTCCAGATTCATCCTGACCACTGCTTCATGGCCAGGAGCTACACCATCACTTAGAAACTGTGGGGCCCCAGGAACACCACCAACCTCAAGGCAGGAAATACTTTATGATGGTAGTGCTTGATATCTACTTGACCTCTTTTGTGTCCTTTTCTGTAAGGACACACAATTCACTCTTTAAATATAAGGAAAATGTGGCATAAAGAATGAAGTAGTCTGTTCCAGTATGAGATGAGGACATAAAACCATGAGACACTGTCATCCCAGAACTCAGGAGGCTGAGGCAGGATTGTTGAAAGCTCAAGACCAGTCTGGGTTACAAAGTAAGCTAGCACAAGGCCAGCCTGAACTGCATAGTGAGATCCTGTCTCAAAAAGAAAAAAAAGGGGGCCTGACCCTTAGCTTAGTTCTTTAAGTGGCTGCTTCAACAAAGCAGTCAGGCTCAGGTTGCTGTGGTTCGATCCCCACAACTCAAGCCAGCCAACCTGCCCTGAAGGAATTCGGACCAAAAAAAAAGTAAAGCAGATACAGCTAAAAGCCTATAGACTGATAGCTTTCAAGTTCTCCTAGCATCACCTTGCGATTCCAGAGTAACAAGGCAAATGAAGCATCTTAGGATACTGTATACAATCATTTTCACATACATATGTAAGTTATGGAAATTTTTCTAAAAGAGAATGGTGGCTTAAATCAAGGCATAACTGTATAGCTGGTACTTCCCTGGAAGAAGATAGCTTTGAACTAGGAGGAAACTACAACCCAGAGTGGCTTGTGAAAATTATTAACAAGTAGGGCAGACCTTCTTGTAACCAAAACCACAATTTAGATTCTATAGTGTCTGTGTTCTTGTGTCTTTATTTTATGTTAAGGTGGAGAAAGGTAATCAATTCGGAGGACTCCTAGGGCAGAAGTGATTGTATTCTGAATAATTACTTTATTTGCATCCCTACTAAGTAAGCTAGTTATGCTTTATTGCTAAAGTCAATTATAGAGTTAGCCAGGCATGGTGGGGTGTGCCTGTAATCCCAACACTTTGGAGGCTGAGGTAGGAGGATCATCTCAAGTTTCAGACCAGTCTGGGCTACAAAGTAAGCTCAAAGCCAACCTGAACTGCATGGTGAGACCCTGTCTCAAAAACATTAAAAAAGAAAAAAAAAAAAAAAAAAATAGAGCTGGTGCAGTGTGAGTGGTACACACCTGTAATCCCAGCACTATGGGAGGCTATGACAGGAAGACCCTAATTTTGTAGCAATTTAGTGAGACCTTATCTCAAAATGTAAAAGGTTAGGAGTGTAGCTCAACTGTGAAGGCCCTGAGTTCAATCCTGAGTACTGAGAAGGAAAAAAATATATAACACCCTTCCTTTGGGCTTTCTGTATTCTGGTCAGATGGCAGTGAAGAACTGGGTGTTTTAAATTTCTAGTTTCAGTTTTATTCAGGCCAAGGAAAAAGATTTTGGAGTTCTCCAGTTGAACCTAGGTTTATAGTTAAAGTAAAAGACAAAATGGAAAACAGGTGTGATGCTCAATTCTCTACATCTTTATTCAAGAGAAATCCGGAATTATTGCTTGAAATGTGTTTTCATTGTATAGTATTAAGGCCCTTAAGGACTTTTCATGAAGTTTAACTTACATGCTACTTAACCTTTTGGACCCTGAACCTCTCTGAAAATCTGATAAAAGTTAGAAACTGTCAGGGTAAGACCTTGTCTTTCCATCTTAATGAAGCCATAGTGGTAATTACTTAAAGATGAAAGAGGGGCTGGAGAGATAGCTCAGTGGTCTAAAGCACCTACTTGGAACAAGCTTGGCAAAGCACAGGGACCGCGGTTCAATCCCCCAGCACCACATGCCAGCCAGCCGCGCCCCCTGGTGAGCTGAGCTGGCCACACACACACACATACACACACACAATAAATAAATGTTAAAAAAAAATTAAAAAAACGAAAAAAAAAAGATGAAAGAGCAGCTGAATGTAAGTGAATGGAAAGAGTGGAAGACTGGAGAATCTGATTAAGAAGAGAATTGAGTATTTGTTGCATTAGTTGGAGAGAAGTGAAGAGTGCTCAACTGGGCAAGAGTCTGGCTTAACTGACTTACTGGAGTACTGGTTACTGCACGATCAATAACCACAGTGCCCTCAATAGTAAGGGTTAGTAGGCTACTTCTAGGGCACCCAAATCGCCAGCTTCATTCAGTTGACTGTGTGCTTGGAACAGTTTTGTGCGATTCCAAAACTGCTTATCCCCATGTTTTTTAGTATCTATGTAATAATGCAATTAAGCATCACCTAAACCAATGAAAAAATACTAAATGAAAACCTTTCCTATGAAAACGAAACAAATGCTTTGAAGAGGCATTCTACAGTGAAGAACATGCATTTAAAAACTGATGAATGAGGAGTTGGGCAACTGCAAAAAATTAGGGGTGAGACTTAAAAATCTCAAAAGCATTCTGCACTTAGATTGCTTCAAAAGTGTCTAATTAAAAAAAAAAAGTGTCTAATTTTACTTCACTTTAAAGAAACCAAAACTGGAAATCACAGATGATGGAACTGCTTGAGTGATTTTCAGAATGCACACTAAAAATTATCTGGGAAACTTAAAAACCAGGCCACCCTCTTTCCCGGTTTGATTTATCTGGACTGAGAGCCAGTCATCTGTAGTTTTAAAAATTCTCAGGGTGCTGCCAGGTTTAAGACTCCCTTGATAGTTAATACTAGAAAGACAACTGGGAACTTCAATCAGCAGGCTCGCACACACACGTCTCAGCACTAAGTGAAGTAAATGTATTTTTAATTGCACTGCTTTAAGATAACATGTGCGCTATTTTTTAAATTCCCAACGTTGGCTTTTTCGATTATCGTCGTCTACCTACCCTAAATCATTTAAAAGAGATTCAAATATATAGTGAGAAGTAGGCTCATAGGTTAAGAAAGATCTCCTGATCTGGGCCAACATTACCAAACAGGTCTCAGCTTGAGTCTTCTTTCAGTTTAGAAGTCTCAGATTAGGACGCAACACCAGGAACTCCGACGGTTCGATTCGAACTGTTTCCTGGTCTGGTCCTTTGACTACGCTGGGCACAGGAGTCAGAGGGGCAGTTTCTTCTAAACCTTTCATTCCCAAAGCTCCCCAGATGTAAAGTCAGGTTCTGTATGTGTGTTATGGTCGCCTGGAGGTAGTCATGGGGATAAGAGGAGGGGAAAGGCCTGCGAAGGAAACGTTTCTCCTATCCTCCATTTCACAGGCAGTCAAGAAGGCTCCGAACTGGGTCAGAGAACAAAAAGTTGCTGCACTTGGGGGCGGTAAGCCCCACGAGGCAGGCGAATCTCAACCATTCCTTAGCCAAGGGCGTCCCAACCCAGACGTCTCCTCCTCCCTACACACCCCTTCGCCCTCCCCCATTTAGAACGGAATCAAAAAAGTCCGGAGCAAAAAGAGGAGAGAACTGGGCGACTTCGGACCTAGTCCAGTATGGTATTCTCCACCCCACCCCCCCGCTCCAGGCCGGTCGGGGATGGGGCTCCGGAGGTCGGAGAGTGCACACCGGCTGGGAGGGGAAGTCCAAGGGGCTGGGATCACTCACCGCGGTCCGGCCCGGGCGGCGGCTCCCAGCCTCGCACCAGGGGCTGGGGAGGGGGGAGGGAAAGAGGGCAGGGACTCCAGGTGGGTGTGGGGTGCTGTAAGGTGGCCTGCTCCGAGCCCACCCGCACGGCGGCCCAGGACCGCGACTGCCCCCCCCAGCCGCCCGCCCCCGAGAGCGCGCGGATCTTGCCCAGCCCTCCTGGCTCCGAGAGTTGGTGGCGGGGCGGACCGGTGGGGCGGACGCCCAGGGGCGGTGCTAAGGTGGCCCACATCCTGATTGGTGAATGTAGTCGGGCGGACACGGGCGCAGCGCACTGGGTCTACCATTGGCTGTGTGGGTCTTGGCAGAAGCCGGCAATTGGCTGCGTGATCCTCAACGTGGGTCAGCTATTGGGCGCGTGGAGCGGGGAAGATGTCCCCCGAGGCTAGGGTGCTGTGAATGGTACCTCCCCATACCCTGGAACTGTTGGTGCCGGACCTTCGGAGTACACCGGTCTGCGTTCTCCTCGAAATTTCTCCTTTGGTGAACTGTCTAGGCCCCAGCAACTGCCTCATTGCCTCCTCCGCGAAGACCTTTTTAATAGCCGCTCCCCAGCCTTACATATGAACCGCGCCTTCCCACAGCTCTGAGCTCAACCGCTCCTAGCAGCGTCAGCAGTAAGGAAGCGTCTAATGCAACTGCGAACTCGTTTGAAGATAGATATGTCTTGCCACCCGGAAGGACTAGGATCTTAGGAGCCTGGAGCCTTCACTAGACAGGTGTCCCCGAGGACGAAATGTTGGCTCTCTCCTCGCCCTATTAAAGAGGACCTGGAACTGTAACATACTTGGAGACCTTGGTATTCTTTTTCATTGGGGAGTATTATCTCACACTATATGAAGATCTAGGTCAAAATTGTATATTTAGGACTCCCCGTCTTCTTATTGAAACTTGGGAACGATACTTTCAGAAATGACCCTTTTGGTCTCACGCTAGTCTTTGAAGACTTCATCTTGCCTAAATAGGTCATTTTCAGGTTCCCCCCTTACTCGCAGAACTCAGCACTTCTCCCTCCTTACACATTCCAAGAAACCACCCACAGAACCCCTTTTCACTCTTGATTGCTTCATTCCACCGGCCAGAGCTCTTCCAGGGTTACCAGACATGTTAACTCTGCCTCCGTGCTAAGTCTTATTTTCTGTCGCTGGCTGCTTATTTGTCCCTCCCCGCCACCCCTCTCCTGGTCCTTTCCTCCTTTCCCCACCCTCCTCCCATTTAGTAACAGTCTCAACTTCTGAGAGCTGTCTCCCCCTGTCCCCCCGCCCCCCGTCCTTCAAACTAATATATGGCAGAAACCTCAGGCTTAGACAGCAGACACTTAGCTTTAAGGTTAGAAACCTAGCCGGACTGGTGGCACACACCTGTAAACCCAGTACTCTAGGAATCAAGAGGATCATAAATTCAAGCCGCTCCTAGGCAATTAGTGACTTAGGTTCCATCTCAAAATAAAGATAAAGAACTAAAAGGACTGGGGATCTAGCTCAGGGTAAAGAAGAATCTTAACCATTCTTTAGCCAAGCTTCCCAGCCCAGACGTCTCCTCCCTACACACCTCTTCGCCCTCCCCAGTTAGAATAGGGAATCAAAAAAGTCCAGAGCAAAAAGGGGAGAGAAGTGGGCGACTTCTGACCTAGTCCAAAAGCATCTGAAGTTTCAGGGCCTCCCTCGCACAGATCTCTTCCAAAGGCATTGGAGGTCCAAGTTTTTATAAAACTTGAAGTACATATCTAAGTGTAATTGGGAAAAATTTGATCTACCTTTCCTTTCTGATTTGCCCTCCACATTTCCCCTTCTGTCAGTTGGCAGTGAGAGGCCATGTACATTTTTGGGAAACTGCAATGGGGATGTCTTTATAGTCCAGGTTCGAGTAGGTATATTTATGGGCTCACAATCACTTCTGTGAATAAATTATCCTCATGTCAATATAGTGATATGGACTGATGTTTCCCTCCAAACTCATAATAGTAGTACTAACCCTCAGTATCTCAAAGTGTAAACATTTGAAGACTTTAAAAAAGTAATTTAAAAAAAGTAATTTAAATTAAAAGAATGTCTTTACAGTGGGTTTTTTTTCTCAATCTTTTTTTTTTCATTGTACTTTTTTTTTCCAACAAATAATACACTGCATATATTCTTCTTAGTGGTTAATTGCTGTACAAGATGTGGACTTGTGATCCTATTTACAAACACCATTAGAACAAATCATTCTATTCATTAACAGAATGTAACTATATATCTATCCCAACCACTTTGAATACACAGATACAAAATGGACATTCATCTGTATACCCCATTTTTTCTAAGTTCCGTTATTGAATATTATAGGTGTGTAAACTCAGCAAAATATTCTAAAAGAGTCCAGTAGCCCATAATAGCATTGGGTCTTCTGTTTAACTGGCAATGTCAGAAATTATTGACCTGAGTCCCCCACAGCTCAACTTAACAGCATGGCTTTATTTCTTATAATTTCGTCTTCATACTTTTCTGCTGGATGGTTAAGACCAAGGTAAAGCAGGACCTATGCAACAAGAGTTGTAGCTTTTTGGTCTGAGAAGGTCAGTGAAACGCCCTCAGGATTTGTCCTGAGATCCTGTACCTCAGATTGTAGAACCTTTATCAGTGCAGCCATGTGGATGAGTCACGGCCAGTGCTTGGCCAATGTGCTCTCTGTGAAAGCCTGAGAGAGTATCTTCTCCCCATGTGACTCTCCTTAGGCCCACTCTATGTCATCGATCACTTTCCTCTTTGGCCCCATAATCTTCTTGATCAGAAAATTTGGGACACTACCGAGGTACATGACGTTACAGTACAAGTTCTCATATGTCCTGAGTCTTAATTGACCTTAGAAGGCTAGGGCCAAAATGTTGGCTTTCCTTGTATCCCTCCTTTTTCTCTAATTTTGGTCTGCAAACTTAGGTTGTTAACCATCCAGAAGAAAAGCTTATTAAATGGAATAAGGGTTTTTTGTTTGTTTGTTTGTTTGTTTGTTTGTTTTTTCTTCCTCAAATGCCTTCGGGGCACTTTTTGGCCAGCGGGAGAGTTGTGAGGTTCGAACTCCAGGAACCTGAAGCTGACAGCTTTGTGGAAGCAGCCACTTAAAGGACTGAGCTAGGGCCAGGCCCCTTTTACAGTGGGTTTTAACACAGTAGGATTGGTGTCCTTATATAAGAAATTTAGACATAGCTGGGCATTCACAGAGGAAAAACTATGGTAAGACAGACAGCTATCTATCTCCAAGCCAAGCAGAAAACCCTCAAAATGAAGTCAATCCCTTGATTTTGAACTTTTAATATCCAGAACTGAGAACTTGTCTATAGTTTAAGCCACTGTGCCATTTTGTTATGGTAGCCCTAGAAAAATTATATATATACATATATATATGTATATATAATATGCTTTCAAGTCTTCCCAAATTTGAAGTGCTCCAAAATCCTACATCAAATATATGAAAGAAATTTAAGGTATTTCCCCAAGTTTGACAAAAATTGTAAACGTTTTTATAGTATAATAATAAAGTATGAATATATTTTTAGAATTATCAAGGGATTTAAAATTTTCATTATGCTAGACTAACTCCCCTCCTGCCCCATAGTGGAGATTGAACCCAAGGCCTTTGTTCTATAATCCCCAGCCCCTATTTTTTTTTTTTTACCTGTTTAGATAGGATTTAAGTCATTCAATTGCCCAGGCTTTGAACTTTTTCTTTTTAAGATTTATTTATTTATTTGGTAGTCTCACTACACAGCTCAGACTCATAGTGATCTTCCTTTCTCAGCCTCCCCAGTGTTGAGATTACAGGTGTGGGCCAGCAAGCCTGATTTTGGTGGCCTGCATGGCAAGGGGCAGGTGCAGCATATGATATTGGGGATTGAACCTGGGATCTTAGGCTTAGCCGGCAGGCACTTAGACCGCTGAGCTATCTCCTGGGCCCTAGGTTTGAACTTTTGGTCTCCTGTCTTAGCCTTTTAGAGTACTGGCTGAGTTTACAAATGTATATTACCTCCAGCCACCTTTCTTATTCTGTATAGAAAAGAATATATAGGGCCAGCCAGATAGCTCAGGAGTAAAGTGCCTGCAGCAGGTGCAGGGGCTGGGGTTCAAACCCCAGGCCTGCCGAGCTGGCCCCACCCTTGGAGTGCACTGAGATGGAGAATGAGACTGGGCATGATGGCGCACCTGTAATCCCAGCACTTGGGAGGCTGTAAACAGGAGAATCACTACAAGTCTGATCTAGTAGTGAGACTCTGAACACCCTGTATACCCTTCCCTAAAAAAAAAAAAAAAAAAAAAAAAAGAATATATAAACCATCACAATGGCACACACCTGTTAATTCCAACTACTCAAGAGGTTGAGGCAGGAGAAATATAAGTTCAAGGCCAAGCTGCTTAATACCCTAGAAAGAACTTGTCTTCAGTTTTTTGTTTTTTTTTTTTAACTGAGGACCTTGTACTTGCCAGTAAGATACTTATGCCACTGAGCTATACCCCAGCCCCCAAAATTCTTTTTTTGTTTTTTGTTTTGTTGGTAGAACCAGGGATTGAACTCAGGTCCTTGCGCTTGCCAGGCAAGCACTTATTCCACTGAGCCATCTCCCCAGCCCCAGCCCAAAATTATTTCTGGAAGACCTGTTCTCATTGTGTAATTTAGGCTCATTATGTAGTCCAGGCTGGCCTCAAACACGAAGTGATCCTCCTGTCTCAGCCTCCAGAGTGCTAGGAGGCATATGCCACCATGCTTGTCCCTGTTTCAAAATTTTTAAAGAGTTAGAAATATAGCTTACTGTACAGGATACAGATAGACATAGAATGTAGCCATTTACAGAATCATGCACTGTGAAAAGGTTAAAGAGCATCAAAAAGAATAGAAAAATTGTATGTTTTCCAGGTGGATAACTTCTTGTGGTTTTTCTTTCTTTCTTTTTTTTTAACTCTTGGGCTGGGGAAATAGCTCAGTGGTGTCAGTATCTGCCTGCAAGCACAAGATCTGAGTCCCATCTCTAGTAAAAAAACAAAACAAAACAAAACAAAAAAACCTTTTTTTTATTCTAAAAATACTCACTTTTGTACCAAATCTTATGCTTCTATTTTCTTAAAAGGGGTCCCAAACCCCTGCAGGCATCTCAAAACCTGGATATACTCTTGGGACTAGCGAGGTGAACATGGTCAGTTTTGTTCCCTTCAGGAAAATCCTGGTCAAGCACTCTGTGCCCTATCTTCTAAGAAATATCAGAGCTGGAGGGAGCTGGAGGGCTGAGTTAGGATATAAGTATTGAGAATCTGGAGTGGATATGGGGTAGCAAAAGCTGCACTGACAGTATCTATAAAAGAATGAGTTCAGACAAACCCAACACCAAACTAGGATGTGAAAAATCTGGAAAGGTCATAGAGCCCCCTGGCAGTAAGCATCAACCCCTCGGAAGCCCCCACTTACCTCTCCTTGCGTGTCTGCTCCTCATGCTGACTCTGCCCTTTGGCACAGCTGACTCACTGAAGGGCAAGTGCTCTCCAGTGACATCACAATGGCCATTATGATGTAGCAAAGAGGCATTGGATTTTGCTGCCCCTAGGGCTCCCCCAATTAGGAATGTCTCACTACAGTGGATTTGATTTTTTCATCATTCAGGTGATTTGGGAGTCAGTCCTGTCAGAACTCGAATCTTTTTCAAGAACTTCCCTGTATTATTTATTCCCACTGCTTCATCTCAGCTTTAACAGAGATCCTTGTTTTTCTTCGTATTTCTCACCCTTTGTTTTGCCCTGGATAAGCAAGGGGCCCTGCTTCTCTAGTGGTTAAGGAGCAAAATGTAATTAAGATGGTCTGCTAAGAAAAAAAAGTCCCTCTCACAAGAGGAAACAGGGCTTTGCTTAAACTGTTGCCCTTCATTGAACTACAGCCAGTGTTGGGTGTCGGGAACTCCAGAGGTGTCCACTTCCCCAGAGCAGGAAGACTCTGAAGAGGTGTCTTGTACCAGGGCTATCCAGCTCCTCTGTATCTCCTTCCCATGGAACTTTTTATGTAGCTAAAGGACTCCAGCAGAACAGAAATGTAATTCCTGTTGAACTGGGCATTGAATTCAAGTCTGCACTGAGCTATATCCCTAGGCCTTTTTGAAAATTTTTGAGATAAGGCCTTGCGATATTACCCAGGCTGGGTTTGAATTTATGATCTTCCTATCTTGGTCTCCGAGTGCTAGGATTATAGGTACTTGCCATCATACCCAGAGAGAATAGGACTTTTAAGAAATGGAAAGACCAATAAATGCAAAAAGGGATTCAGAGAATCTTGCCCTGGATGTTTTGTAGCCCTGGATGTTTTGTAGCCTTTGGCCCAAAAGAAAGAATTGTTCTGAATGCTTTGTATTTTCAATTTCAACTTTATTTCAAACATGAGGTTTCATACCCATAAGGGAAGGCAGCCGCATGAGGAATTTGAGGTGAGGCACAGTATTAGACAGGCTAGAGGCTCAGGGCCCAGGCAGGACTGCACTGGGAAGGGTTAGGGACGCTCTGGAAGGGCCTAGCAAGAGCAGTGGTTTGGGGATCCATGTAACAAACTTTAATTTCTTCCCTCGGTTACCTATTCAAGAGGTGGATTGTTCAGTCTTTATAGCAAGGTCAGTACTCTTTAGTAGCAGCATCAAAAGAAATCCCAAGACTGGAGACAGAAAACTATCAGTTCCTTTGTTCCTCTCTATGTCTGGAAGGGAAAGTGGGTAGAAACTAGTAGCAAAAATAATGAAACATTTTTGATGTTATTTCTTGCCATGAAAAACCACGGTTCTGAATGTGTGAGGTATGATTCTCAGGCTGGTTGTTGGTTGGGTTTTGTTTTTGTTTTCCCTTATGGCCTTACAGATTAAACCCATGGCCTTCATTTGGAGCTACATCCTGCATCACTTTTTTTTTTCAGCAAGGTTTTACTAAGTCCCTAAATTACCCCACCTAAGTTTAAATTTGCAATCATCCCCAGCTTCCTCACTTTCTTTTTTTTTTTTTTTTTTTTGGCGGAACTGGGGATTGAACTTGGGCCCCTGCACTTGCCAGGCAAGTGCTTATTCTACCTTCACTGTTTCTAAAAATAAATAACATTATGACCAAGCCATAATGGGCTTTGGATTACTGGATTATATAGCTCTGCAATGTACTTGCTATGTGATCTTGAACAAATTACTGACCTTCTCTAGGACTTATATCTAAAATAGGAATAACAATGCTTAACTCATAAGGTTTTGAACATGCATACAAAACATGTTTAGCAGATATATATTAGTAAATGTGAGCTATTTCCATTGTTAATATGACAAAACAAAAGCACATAAGGCAAGACATTATTACATACTGAACCTTGACCCAGTCTTCCTGGGTTTCTCATTGATGCCTAAATAGTGCAATGCCCAGTAGTTTCTTTTCACTTTGCTGGAACTCAGACCTAAAGCTGATCCACAAGATACATGAAATTGTTTTCATTACAAGATGACTTTTTTCTTTTGTGGTACTGGGAATTACACCCAGAGCCTTCATACTGAGCTACATCCTTAGTCTTTCATTTAAGTCAGTGTCTCACTAGATCACTGAGTTGCCCAGGCTATATTTCAACTTACAGTCTTCCTGTTTCAGCCTCCCAAGATCTGAGAGTACAGGCATGATCCATGGTAAAAGCTAAGCATGATGTTTTAAATTTCTTTGTGGAATCACCCAGAGGTCTTCTCAGCTTTCTTCAAAGGATTAAGGCTGTGGACAGGAAACACATGATAACAAGCCCTATCCTCCATTCTAAATGCATGTACGTGTGTGAACCCTGACACATAGTGACAAGGTGACAGAAATCTTTTGAGAAATCAGTAACAGAGAAAAGGTTCAGGGTGCAAGTTACCTGGAGCCCCTAGTGGTTCATCCGGAACATCCGGAACTGCTTCTCATCCCCTTGCTCCTTTAGAAGAGTGGCAAGGAGCCTGAGGGAGGAAGGTGGTCTTGGAGAATAGGAGGGTGGAGGAGCAGAAATCAACAAGGATGACAAGGAAAAGGAGGAAAAAAACCCAAATACCCTACATGTTCAATGAAAAAAGTGATAATGATAACAATGAAAGAAAGGTTAATTTAGAGTAAAATAAAAGGAAAAACAAGCAACCAGCAAAGAAATGTCTTCTGTATTAAAATTAATCAAGAGAAGACACTGCAAGCATGAATGTAAATAAATAGCATTCCCTTTTCACTTGTTCAGGAAATGCATGATACTGCCATGTTCTGACACCATTCAAATTTCAAGCTGCTGGGCTTGCCTGGCAAGCACAAAGTCCTGAGTTTGATTCCTGGTACCCACCTCCCAGTTTCAAGTTGCTCTCATGCTTGATGTTTTCCACTCATTTTTACTTACACCTTTTATGGTCTAAAGAGACGCCCACATTGTTTCGTTTTGGAGCTGAGCATCATTTTCCCCAAAGGTGTCTCAAGAGCACCAAGTCTGGAAGCCTGCGGAGGCAACAGCAAAAATCAAGGGACAGAGGATGAGCCCTGGTCTGGAAAAGGTTCTGGAATATCCTGAGGCTGCAGACTGGCTGTGGGACATTTCCTGGGCTCTGGAATATCTGTGCCTAAAACTACAGAGCCCATCCTCCGCCCCATCACACGTTCAGGACTCTTCTGGACTGCAGCACAAAGCTGGAGATTCTAACCTACACTATGCTCTGCACAGATTATAAATGTCAAAAAAGCAGCCTTAAGTGATCACCTAATTCAAATTTAGTTTCTTTTTTTTTTTTAATGTGTGTGTGTGTGTGTGTGTGTGTGTGGCCAGCTCAGCCCACCAGGGGGCGGGGCTGGTTGGCATGTGGTGCTGGGGGATTGAACCGTGGTCCCTGTGCTTTGCTGAGCTTGTTTTAAGTAGGTGCTTTAGACCACTGAGCCATCTCACCAGCCCCTCAAATTTAGTTTCCTCACGCAGGTAACTGGGGTCCAAAGAATTGAAGCAATTTGCTCAGTCATACAACTAGTCAGTGACTTCCTTTTCTTTAGGCAGCAGGCATAAGTCCAGATAGTTCTTGTGTTCATGGTCCCTTGACAAACACAATCCATAAAGTGCTTAAAGATTATTAGAAGGCACCCAGAAAAGTAAGGCTGGCATTTTTTTTTTCTGGAAGCCCCTGAGTGTACCAACTCCTTGGATGTCCCATAGTTTGGCTACAAGGATAGACCTGGAGTTGCTTTTGCCTCCATTGTAATCTCTATCACTGCCAGGAGGCTGGAGGAAGCTCTATTCCCTAACATCACTCCCTCTCAAGTCTGTCATGACTGAAATCCAAAACTGTCCAGTGACAAAGAATCCTGTCATAATGCCCAGGGAGCAAGGGCCAAGTTTTGGGAGGAAGCAAGGCAATGATGGTTCTAATAAAGCTAGGACGGGCAGGACTGAGGGAACTGAAGTGGCCGATGAAACGGGGGGGGGGGGGGGGAACCAACAGCCTAAAGGACTTAACTGGGGAGGACTACACGTGTCAAACCTCCCCGGTCCAGAAGTGCTCAATTCCAAAGAGGTCACTTAACCTCACTACACAGTGGCACGTCTGAGAAGACCACTGTCCTCGCTTCTCAGCTGTCTTCCAATCCTTCCAGCGACCCTTCCGGTCGCCCCGCCCCGTTGCCACGGGTTCACGCCACTCACGCCCGACGGGGTGCTCCGCTCCCAGCGCCACAGACGCCCCTCCCCCTCCTCGCCCTCCCCCGCCGGACTCCCCAGGACAGCCGCCCGCCAGTCTCTGCTTCCGCGTGCATCCTGGGGCCTCGGGTATTCCTCCCCCGCAGTGGGCTGCAGCTGCCTCATCTTAAATAAAGTGGATCCAGCCCTGGGACTCCGGAGCTCCGCCACCGCCCGGGTGCTCTGGGCCACGTAGAGCATAGTCACGGCCGCCGTTGTTGTCCCAGAACTCGTGACCCGTCACGCGGTAGCGCAGGGCGAAGAGCAGGGCGCCCCCAACCGGCGGCGCGGGCAGGCGGAAGGCGAAGCGGTCTGCGCGCGGCGGGGGCGGGGCCGGACCGGCGTAGGCAGCGAGCGCCTCGCGCTGGCTCCGCCAGCCGTCTGCGCTCCAGCGCACACTCACGCGCTTCT
Organism: Octodon degus; assembly: GCF_000260255.1. Classification (NCBI taxonomy): domain Eukaryota; kingdom Metazoa; phylum Chordata; class Mammalia; order Rodentia; family Octodontidae; genus Octodon; species Octodon degus. The sequence continues at coordinate 1,902,398 of NW_004524852.1, forward strand.
CGTAAGCCAGGTCCAGCACGCGCGCGCTCCCGGCTACACCCAGCGGGCCCGCCTCGGCGCGTTCCAGGCAGATGCGCTGAGCCTGCAAGCGGGCGGCGAAGCCGGGCTCGCAGGCCGGCTCCAGGGCTGCGCGCGCCTCCTGGGAAAAGAGGAGCGGGAAGAAAGGAAACGGGGGGGGGGGACAAGGGGCGGGGTCAACGCGAGGCCCTGGGCCAATCAGATGCCAAACCGGCGCCGGGCCTGCAGAGTGAGGCGCAGTTTAAGACTGGCCTATCGCAATTTCGCGCGAGGGCACCGACAGGGTTGGGCAGGTGCAAGTCCCGGCAAGGGGAAGAACGGGTGGCCCCGGCGAGGAGGGGCTTCGGGGCGGGGCGCGCCCTGCCGCCTACCTGGAGGCTGCGGGCGGGGGGCTGGCACGGCGCGAAGTGGCGGAGGGCGTCCCGCTGCAGCTGCACCTGCACGTGGCGGGGCACTCGGGGCAGCTCTCCGGGGCGGAAGCGGCGCACGGCGGCCAGCTCCAGCCCCAGAGCGTCGGCGAAACGCACTCTCTTGCGGGTGTCGGGACTATGGCTGCGGGGTACCCGGGCGCTGCCGCCTCCGGCGGGCGCAGAGCGGGCCCGGCGGCCCCGACTTGGAGCGTGAGCACGGGACCGGGCCCCGAGCCGCGGCCCGCCCTCGCCTGGCTCCTCCTTCGGCTCCTCCTCGAGGCTGGGCCGCTGGCTGCGGTAGTAGGCGCGCTCAGTCAGCGCAGCTATGAAGCTCAGGTTGCGGGGGATGTCAGTGCGGGGCGGCCGCTCGCGGGACATGGCACCTCCGGCCTGGTGCGGCCCGCCCTTCCTCTCTCCGCCTGCCCTGCGTCGGCGGCGAAGTCTCCGGGCCCGCCCAGCAGTGGCCTCTTGCTGCTGCGTACTCTCCTTGCTGTCACCTCTAGGATCCTCCACCTCCGTTGCTCGGCCTAGCCTCCGTGACCGGTCACCTTTCCCTCCCTTGCCGTCAGCTGCCAGAGTCTTACACTATCCCATGCCACCTGGCTAGTGGTGTCAGGCTGGCAGCTTGGACCGTGAGCTCCCTGCTGGTTCTGCGAGCCTCTCCGCTTCGCCCCCGCCCACAGCCCTCTGACAGGTGGCTCTAGATCTGTGTTCGCTGCTGCACCAGGGGGCGGGGACTCCATCATCCTTTTGGTCCCTAGTGAGGCCACCTAGCCTTTTTACTTATTTATTTTTAATGTCCTCAACCTTTCTGGCATGCGGAGGGTTAACGCTGGGAGGAAAACACTTAACATCTACTTTTCTTAAAGATTCAAAACGCCCAGTCTGTGACTTGTCTTTAGGGCTGTTTTCTTAAACCTTGGCTCCAAATGTGGAAGGAGAGTCCCAATGGGGGCAAAGACAGAAATGTCCGGAGAGCTAAGTGAAGTCAAATTGGTGAGCGGTGGCACTCAAAGTGGGTGCCCACCGGAAAGAGTGGCTCTGAAAACTGCCCACTGGAAAGAGTCTAGAAGTGACTAGCCCTAGCCCCAGGCCTGCAGCTGGTTAGCTGTGTGACCTGGAGCAGAGCACAACTTCGCTGGCCTCAGCTGACTCATCTGAAAAAATACGTTGGAGTTCTGACTTCTAATCCAGCTGTAAACACTGAAGGGCAGAAGCTATGTCTGGTGGTCAGTTTTGCCACAGTTTAGGTAATCGAACTATTGAATAAATGAGCACACCACACTTCTCTTGACGCTAGAGCTGTGGAGTTCCAGGGACACCTTCCAAGAACTGGACTTCCCTCAATATTAATGGAAAAGGTGGGGGGTTTCTAATTTTACTGTTGATCTTAAAATAGCACTTTCAATGTGCCAGGTACTGTTGTAAGACTTCTAAAATTATTAACTCATGAAACAGTTACAGGGAAATCAAGGGCAGAGTCACAAATAATAATGCAGAGCTGAGATTAGGACCTTAGCAGTCCAACTCACAGTCCACTCTATTACCTATTTGTTTGTACAGTATAATATTAAAAATCTAATGATAATGTCATCTTTAGAGTAGTAGAATGAGAACTATTAGAGTAGAAATGAAGTCTCTACATTAACACAAGATAGTTTAGTTGAAAATTACAAGTGATTAAATTGCAAATAAACAGACATAGTATCTTATTGTACAATTCATTTCGATTTGCATTTTCACATCAGTATCAACCATAGAAAATCACTCATTTTTTAAACCGCTCATTTTAAAGCCATATTTTTAAATTTTCTTTACATATACATATAAAATCCATGAACATATTCTTTATATTTTAAGATACAAAATTATGCACTAATTACTGTTACAGTTAAGCAGTTTAAAAGGACTTCTAGGGCCAGGGAGATGGCTCAGTGGAATAAGCACTTGCCTGGCAAGCGCAAGGGCCTGAGTTCAATCCCCGGTTCTACAAAAAAAAAAAAAAAAAAAGCTACTTTGTGTTTGGGGAGATAGCTCAGTAGAATAAGCGCTTGCCTGGCAAGCACAAGGGCCTGAGTTCAGTCCCTGGTTCTGCCAAAAAAATTAAAAAATAAAATAAAAGGACTTCTAGCTGGGTGTGGTGGGGTATGCTTGTAATCCCAGCACTCAAGAGGCTGAGACAAGGAGGATCATTGCAAGTTTGAGACCAGCCTAGGCTACAAAGTGAGCTCAAGGCCAGCCTGAACTGAATAGTGGGACCAAAAGAATCTTCTTTGCACTAGAAAAACTATGTCACTGAAAAATAGAGAGGTTCAAGGCCAGCCTATATAGCCTCAGGTTTTCTGGTAAAGGCCCTGTTGCTTTGACTACAGGTATTTAGCTGCCATTCTTAGGCTCCATGGTGTTGGTCTGAGAAGATCCTTGAGGTACATAGCTTTGGATCATGTATAAGTTATGTACATAGGTTTGGATGAGTATAAGCTGTTTTTCTGGCTACTCAGACTGACAATCTTTATCCCAAATCAGTATTTCTGAAAAAGTCACTGCAGTGATCTTCAAATATCTGGCTGGGATAATCAATAACTAGCCAGAGGCATTGATTGATTCATTCAGTCTACATTTACTCAGGGTCCATTTGACTCTGAGGACACAAAAATGAACCCCCCTCAGTTCCAGCTCCTAAGGAGCTCATAAGTAAAAGGGCAGACAGAAATAGAAATATTTGGGTTGCCTAAGACATTTACTTGAAATTTAAAACAAAGTATTGCAAGTAAGGGTCTCTCAGAAGAAACCAGGATTGAAAATAAAGGCCTAGACTAGGTTTACCTCCAAAGAAGGGGACAACCTTGCTGTTGGCAGCTGGAATGATTAACCCAGGAGCAAGAAACAAAAGAGGATGGCTGAAAGACTACAGCCATAAAGGAGTGGAGTCAACTATCCATTCTATGGCCTCGTAAATGGTGTGCATTCCAACTGTGAAAGCAGCCCTGGCTACTGGTAGGGCAAAGGTGACCTGGAGGCAACACAGTGTCCCAAGTTAACTCTAATATTCAGGTAAGACAGATTTAGATTAAGTCTCAGGTTCTCCCTTTCACCTCAATTTCCTCATCCATAGAATGAGATTAATAGCAAAAGAAGAAGCATACCATAATCCCAGCACTCTGGCAGGCAGATCACAAACTCAAGGCCAGCTGGGGAATGAAGTGACTTAGCAAGATACAAAAATTTTTATAAGGGGGCCGCAGAGGATAGCTCAGTGGTCTAAGCACCTACTTAGGCAAGCATAGGGACTGGGGTTTGATCTCCAGTACCACATGCCGTGCTGAGCCGGCCACCAAAACCAGGAATGGTGGCACATGCCTGTGATCCCAGTACTGTGGAGGCTGAAAACAGAAGGATCACTATGAGTCTGAGCTGTGTGGGAAAGCCCTGTATCAAATACATTAAAAAATAATAATACAATAAAATAAAGGGCTGAGGATGTAGTTCAGTGTGAGAGCACTGGGTTCAAACCCAGAAGAAAAAAAAATTAAGATTAATTACACCTGGATATGGTAGCATACATATTCCAATACTCAGAAGGCTGATGGAGGAGGACTGCTGTGAGTGTGAGGGTCACCTGGGATACACAGTAGGTTCAAGGCCAACGTGAACTAATACATAGTAAGATCTGCCTCAAAAATAAACAAAAAAATTAATTACAGCAGTAACAGAACAAAACTCTATCTATCTATCTATCTATCTATCTATCTATCTATATTTTTTTTAAAAAAAAACCACTTAGGACTGGCCAGATAGCTCAGCGGATTAAAGTGCCTGCTTAGGCAGATGCAGGGGCTGGGGGTTTGATCCTGGGCCTGCCTTGCCAGCCCCACCGCTGGGGCATGCTGAGGCAGCAATTGAGACTCGGCATGGTGGTAAGCACCTGTAATCCCAGTGCTCAGGAGGCTGAAAAACAGGAGGATCACTATGAGTCGGATCTGTGTAGTGAGACCCTGTAGACCCTGTACTAAATACATTTTAAAAAAGAAAGCAGGACTGGGGAGATGGCTCAGTGCAATAAGCGCTCCCCTGGCAAGCACAAGGACCTGAGTTCAAACCCCGGTTCCGGAAAAAAAAAAAAAAAAAAAAAAAAAAAAAAAAAAAAAGAAAGCACTTAGTAAGACTTGTGTTGTTTCTATTATCACTACAGGAAAACAAAAACCTAAACTAAAAAACATGCTTTTCCAGTAACTATAGGAAAAACAGGAGCACTAAGGCATGGATGGGAGGTAAAAGTAAATGAAACCAACAGAAAAGAACCATAGTGGAGGAGGAGAATTGGGGGCTGCCTCTTTCCGGCCTTTGCCTGAGGCCATTTCCAAAGGGACCAGAGGGAATTGTCAGCTCCAAGAACCGTAGGGGCCTCCAAAGGCCTGTGGGTGTCTCCAGGTAGACCAGGCGTGGGCACACTGCTCACACCCGGTTAGTGCCCTGCGTGAATATGTTGCCGTGTGGAATAACAGACATAGATGTCATCTGGAAAGCTAAAGATTAACCGTGTCAGCAAGCTGCCTCGAGGTGTGGGGGCCCAGGAACTTGTATTTTATTTTACGATGTGCTTCTTTTTGTGTGATTTTTTTTTTTCCATTATGAAAATGAGTTCCTGGGCTAGGGAGGGAGGGAGGGAGGGAGGGAG
>NW_004524852.1:1907603-1926525 GCF_000260255.1 Octodon degus
GAGAGAGAGAGAGAGAGAGAGAGAGAGAGAGAGAGAGAGAGAGAGAAAATATCAATCTGATTACAAAAGAAGATGAAGAAAAGTACCTGCAGAGGCCTCTTGCAGTATGAATCCTGGCTGCCTGGTGTCCACGGAAGACCCCACCCAGGAAGAGACTACTAGACTACAGGCCCTGGGGGGAAAAAAGAATGAGAAAGACCTGGTGTCCTGGTGGCATCTGCTATCCCACAGGGCAAGACAGTCCCTGGCTTTGTGGGAACTGCTCCACATTTCCAAATAACAAATCCAGGGCTGGAAAAGTTCAACAAGTGCCTGGAACATCAGAGCCCTTCCGGAAGTGCCAAATTTGCTCCGAGACGTTCTGAGGCCCAGTGCAGTTTCCTGGGCAGCCGCGAGCTCAGCAGCGCGCCTCCGGGTGCCCCGTCCACACAGCCATTTCTTGCCTACGGCGCTCGGCGGTCGCCTCCGTCCAAGTTGTGACCCTTCCCGGGCCTGCGTTCCAGCCCCGCCCCTCTCGCTGGACGCATCTCCGGGCCCCATCATCACCCAGCGCCGGGCCCTCCCTCCTTCCCCCCCTTCTCCTCCCTCCTTCCCTCCCTCCCTTCCTCCCTTCCTCCCACCCTCCCAGCTCCTGCACCAGGAAACGGCCCGGATCCCGGCAGCGGCCTGACCCGTGAGATCCCTAACCTGGCAGGCGGGCGGGGTTGGAGACGTGGGGGTAAAGGAAGAGCTGGGCCTTTGGGCTACCCTGGGGGGAGCCGAGAATAGGATGGTGTCGGCAGGAAGCCCTTGGCCCGGGGTTTCCCGGGAGGACAGTCATTAAACATGGAATCGGCCACACAGCTGGTAGAGCGTTGGGGGCAGGGGCTGGGTGCCGGGATCTGCAACCCCTGTGCTGCTCGGACCAGAGTCTGATCCCTAGCCTTCCCTGTTCAGTTCTGATCTCTCTTCCCCCTTTCCAGGTCTCCAAGCTGGCCGAGAGGATGAAAGGCCCCAGCTGGGGGCTCCGTGCCACCAGCACTGGGTCCTAAGAGCTGCTGTCCAGGCTGGGTGAGTGTCCCCTTATTTTCTCTGTCCTGGGAAGCCCTTGCATTCTCCCACCCTTCTTTTCAGCCTTGTCTCTTCCCCGTCATCACTTCTTGATTCTGGGGAGGTCCTAAGCCCCTTCCTATAGCTAAAAAGGTGCTCACTGTTTCAGGTGGGCTGTCAGAGTGCTTAGTGCTGGTAGTGTTGGTCTTTTGAAAATAATCAGAAATATTCAAAAATAAAACGTTTTTGTTTTACATCTAATTCGGAATATTCCAAATATATTGGCTACCCCCTCATGCCCTGACCCATACTATGACATAAATCTTGTTCTTGCCTCTCCTTGATCAGTAATCTCTGCACACACACCCCTACCCCCACCCTGCCACACCATCTTTTTGGGTGGCCAGACTGGAAACACCCCTTCTGGGTCCCTGTCCATACCTCTCCTATATTCATGTCAGTCTCATCCTTGCCCCATACAGCCGCCCGGATGGCGACCCCAGCCTCAGCCCCAGACACACGGGCTCTGGTGGCTGACTTTGTAGGCTATAAGCTGAGGCAGAAGGGTTATGTCTGTGGAGCTGGCCCTGGGGAGGGCCCAGCAGCTGACCCACTGCACCAAGCCATGCGGGCAGCTGGAGATGAGTTCGAGACCCGATTCCGGCGCACCTTCTCTGATCTGGCTGCTCAGCTGCATGTGACCCCCGGTTCAGCCCAGCAACGCTTCACCCAGGTCTCCGATGAACTTTTCCAAGGGGGCCCCAATTGGGGCCGTCTTGTGGCCTTCTTTGTCTTTGGGGCCGCCCTGTGTGCTGAGAGTGTCAACAAAGAGATGGAACCACTGGTGGGCCAAGTGCAGGAGTGGATGGTGGCCTACCTGGAGACGCGCCTGGCCGACTGGATCCACAGCAGCGGGGGCTGGGTAAGAAGCTTCTCAATTGCTGCTCTGCACAGCCCTCTGCAAAGCTGATCTCCAGGGGGAAGATGGGGGCTGGGGCAGCTGTGCTGGGAAGGAGGCCTGGGGGCTGGAGTCAGACTAAGATGCCCTCTCTGTGAGCATCGCATTGGATTCTGTACTCCAGGCTGCCATGCCATAATCACTGGATGGGCTCATGGTACCCAAGGAGTGCCTGTAGTCCAAAGATGTTACACCTGAGCACGTGGCATGAGATATGGGGAGGCTCAGAGATGGGTGGCGGTCAGGCAAGACTTGGCAAAGAATGCCAGTTCTGAGTAGAGGTTTTTGCCAAGGCAAGAATGGATTCTGCTTAGGGCAGAGAGCACAAGAGAGCTGGGCAGGTGCTTGGGGCAGGGAGGGGTTTGCAGTCAGCTTAAAGGAAAGAGACAAGCTGGGGATGGGGTAGTGCTCACAGTGGATGGAACTGGAACTCTTCCTCTCCTCTTCTCTCCACTCTTTCCTCTCCTGATATCCCTTTCTCCTTCTTTCTCTCCTACTTCCCTTCTCTCCCACAGGCGGAGTTCACAGCTCTATACGGGGACGGGGCCCTGGAGGAGGCTCGGCGTCTGCGGGAGGGGAACTGGGCATCAGTGAGGACAGTGCTGACAGGGGCCGTGGCACTGGGGGCCCTGGTAACTGTAGGGGCCTTTTTTGCTAGCAAGTGAAAAAGTCCAAAGCCAGGTGGAGCTAGGTGTGGCTGGGAGAATAGAAACAGAACAGAGAATGCCCTTAGAAGAAGTGGGGTGAATGGATAGATGTGAAGCAGGGCAGGGTGGGTAAAGGAGCTGAGTGTGCCAGGCAGAGTTGCAAGAGAGCTGGAGACACTGGGGAATGCTTTAGGAAGGGAGCGGGGCTAGAGTCTTTCCAGGGTTTGGGGTGGGGGAGGGTTCATCCCTTTAGGTCACACACAGTTTATAGCCCCAAGGAAGGTAGACTTGCCTAAGAATCTGGGTGTCCATTGGATGAGTGGAGTTTGAGGAACCTGGAGGGCTCATCTCTGAAGTGGAAGCGTGGGGCTCTCAGGTGATTGGGGTGGTGCTATGGCTGCCGGCTGTGTGACACGCGTGTGCATGTGCACGCGTGCTCATGTGCATGCTAGGCTGTTTGATGTGGTGGTGGGATCTTCAAGGAGAAAACATTCCCTCTTGCAGTTGGCAAGAACAAGGGACAGTTCTGTGCCCCTCCTCCCGGCCCCTCCTTCCCTTTCCCTTTCCCCTTCTGATGTCTCCAGGCTGAGGGAGAAACACTGTATCCTGACTGAGGATGCTGGCTCTTCTTTGTAGAATCTTTGGCCAGGCTCTGTCGAGAAGAGCAGCTCTGCAGCAGGCCTTGCTCCTTCATCAGCCCCTTCCTCGTGCATCCTGCACTTGCTGCTACCACCTGGGCTCTGCCAGAAGGGCAAGGCTGCTGAGGCCGGTGGGTGGAGGGTGTGGAGCTGGGCCTGCCTGCCCCCCTCGCCTCCCACTGGGGCAAGATGGTGCCTAAAGTGTTCCCTACCTCTGGGACCTCTTTACGCAAACTTAAACTCTAAATTGGGGCTTAAATTTTCCTTTTGAGGATGTAGACAAATGCTGACATAGAAAACAGTCCAGGTTCTGCACTATGTCTCAGTGAGACTCTTGGTGTCTTGAGGGGACCATTTCAGCTCTGAGCCCCATGGGTGTGAGGGTAACAGGTACTCCAGGACTGGCCTATTCTGTGTGGTGGGCTTCTGTGCTGCTTTATGAGGGGCCAGGTGTATGGGTTCTAGAGTACCTTCCATAACCTAGAAGCATTTCTCATTCATTTGAAGCCACGCTGTTTGCATGGGTGTTATATGTACCTCAGAGTCTGAGGATGCTAACTTTAGAACTCACAGTCCTGTGGAACAAATTCAGACTCTATCCTTTTCTCCCGAAGAAATGATTCACTCCAAATGCATGCCCTGAGCCAGACTCACTGCTGCACTTTTCAAGGTGCTAAAATTGCTGCTCTCCAATGCTGACTTCATTTCCAGTGCTCTAGAACCCTGCCTGCAATTCTAAGCGATGATCAGCTTAGCTCGACCACAGTTGACACTTCTTGGAGATTTTCCCTTGGTCCCAGAATGTGGCAACAGACACCTATGCTAGAATGTGGGACCAAATTGGCCTCAGGTGTTTAGTCCAGACCTTTGCTTTTGAAAGAGGGCTGCACTTTTTAATGGTATTCATGGGGGAGGTGAAAGACTGCATGTGCCACTGGGTGAGTACGCTGATACCAGAAACTCAAGAGCCAGTCTGCGGCAAGCAGTTGGGGTGGGGTGGGGTCTCTGACTTGCTCAGGACAAGCTAGGCCAGTGGTTTTCAAACTGCTTGGCAGAACCCCAAAGTATCCTAGGGGTTGCCTCAGGAGTCCTTGGGGAATGAAAGGGGTGGGGGGGCTGAGCAGACTCTGAACTTGTGCTCAAACAGAACAACTCCCCATGTTGCTGTTTTATATATCGGGGTTCAGGGTAAGATTTTATTTGCATTATGGGGTTTGCTGCTGAAAAAAAAGTTGGAAAACCACTTACCAGACCATCACTTCCAGTTGGGGCCTGTGCTCTCCCAGGTTTGGGGCAGACTCTTCATCCTACCCTCTACCACAGGATGCCTGTCAATGTTAGCATTCCTGGGGGACTTTAGCAAACGGGCAGCAGGGACCATGGTCAGGTGATGTGACTGAAATGCCCTGCTCTGAGGCCTTCACACCCGGGTGGAAGAAGTTTGTTCTTTGAAAGGATAAAGGGCTTGGTCTGGTTTCCCAGAAGCATAGCTTGGATGGGATCACAGTGGGCAGTGTTGATCTGCCCTTAGTTGGAGGGGCAATGGAAACCCCAGAGACTTCTGTCAGGGAAAACTAGGGACTCTCTTCTAGAGCCATATAATTCCTTGGGATTAGCTCTTGGCCAAGAAGGCTGAGTATGGCTCCCAATTTTTAAATCTAGTTCATTTTTTTAAAATGAGGGAAATAAGTGTAATTCCCATTTTTCAAAGAGTAAATAGGTGGAGAGGGTATTTCTTGCTCTCTGGAGCCCAAAGGGACAAATAGGAACTTTGCTTTGGCCAAGAAAGGAGCAGAAGTAGGGCAACTTGGTCCTGCAATTATTAATCCTACTCCCCACTTATTCTAGGGCATACATACACTATTTTAGTTTTTTAAATCATAAAACGGCAGGAGAACAGATTTGGTTAGTTTAGGAGAAAAGAAAAAGCTCTATAAATATAAATATATATTCCTGTATTTTTATTTAATAATTTATAAATACCAAGTTCATTTGACTTTTATTTTTGTGTAATATGTAATGGTGGTATTAAAAATAAATAAAGCCCAGAAGTTTAATGAGAAGGACTGAACAGGGTTTTGTGACTTCTGTACTTTATAGTCCGGGGTCAGAACTTCCCTCCATCCAATCATTTCTTCATGACTTCACTAAGGGCAAGATGTACGAGTTACAGGGATTTGGGAAAGAGTTGAATTTTTTTAAAAAATCAAGGGGGCTGGGGAGATAGCTCAGTGGCTTAAGCGCCTGCCTGGCAAGCACAAGGTCCTGAGTTTGATCCCTGGTACAAAAAAAAAAAAAAAATCAGTTGATCTATCATCTTCCTCACCTCACCCCAACCCTGTCAGATATCCAAAGTGAAGAACTCCATCTGTCCCAGTTTGAACCTGAAGAAGGTGCAGGTATATGGTACTTTGGGACACACGCACATCTAAACACAAAAAGCTTATCAAAGATATTTGTGTAAAATCAACTCCCCAATTGCGGTTTGGACTCTAATCAGAAGTGTGCAATAATGAGTATTTCTCTTTAATGCCTACTTCAGACTTAAAATAGGTCTGGCAAAAATGGAGCCCCTGTTTCCTTGCCTGATCCCCTAAGACATTTGGATTCAACCATTTTAATGCAAACTGCTAAACTAGACAGAATCTTTAGGATTATTCAGTTCATCCCTCTGTACCACATCAAAGTCATGTGTTATGGGAATAGTGATCATGTTTCTAAATTTCAAGAGGAAATTCCTAATTTTTCTATAGTCCAGTGTAATAAATTGGTATTAGGGTTTTTGTATCAACTTGTGAAGAACATAACTGCTTTCAGCAATTCAGAATAATTGAATCCTTGTTACTTTCCCATTTTCTCTGTAGGAAGAATTTACAGGGAAAGCTGTAAGAAAATCAGATGGCTTGGTGAACAGGCACTAGGAGAAATGGATTTAGATTTCTTAATAGTTAATATCATTGTGACTAAGCAACTGAATGATTTATATTTTGCTAGTTCCAAAAAGTATTTGTACTATCCTACAATAATACACAAAACACAAAATAATAGAAAAATACAGATTTTCAAAGGATAAAGGGACTATCAAAATATAGTAAGATACACTAAAAGGAAAATTAATGCACGGGAAAGCATCCTATAAGTATGTGGTATCTCTAATACCAAAGTTAGTCTATGAATTTATCTCTGAGCTTCTTGGCAGCCAAAGCAAGTTGGAAAACACAAGATTCCCCTTCCTCTCAGGATTTTTAAATTCATTTATTCAAGAAGGCAAAAAGTGGGTTTTCAGGGGAGCCACCTAGTGAGCATGGACAGCATCCTCTACTGACTTTACAGTAAGTGTAATGTTGGCCAGTTCGCTCTAGAAATACCGAATGGAGATTCTGAAGGCCTACTTGTTTTATGAGGCTTTACACAATTTAGCCCAAAGATGCTGTTTTACGATGGTCTGGGTTAATACCAAACTGAACTTTAGACTAGACAGAGGGACAGAGGTGTTCCCTTCAAATAGTTCTCCATGAATGCTATTTCTCCAAATGGCACTTTTCATGTCAAGTTGGGCGACATTTGGTACAAATTACAGCAAATGGATGGATTGTACATATTATTTTTACTTAAAAACAGCCTCTTTGAAACTTCAAAGAAAACTGCTTTAAGTATGGATATATATTCAGGCGTGGTGGTGCATGCCTGTAATCCCAGCACTTAGGAGGCTAGGCCGCAGGATTGCTTCAAGTTTGAGGCCAGCCTGGCCTACAGAATGAGTTCAAGGCCAGCCTGGACTGCATAATGAAACCCTGTCTCAAAAAGGCCAACAAGGGCTGGGGAGATAACTCAGTAGGACAAGTGTTTGCCTAGCAAGCACAAGGTCCTAAGTTCAATCCCCAGTACCGGGGGAAAAAAAAAAAAGACCAACAAAAGTATGGCTCTAGAAGAGTTACATAAAGAAATTATTTTAAAACACAACTAGGAAACTGTGTAATGGAATACTGTCACTGGTTTTTCACCCATCATTGACTCATGGAACAAATACTCAAGTGTCTTCTGTGTGCTCAGTACAATCCTAGGCATTGAAGTAAACAGAAAAGGGCTGGGGAGATGGCTCACTGGAATAAGTGCTTCCCTGGCAAGCGCAAGGGCCTGAGTTCAATCCCTGGTTCCACCAAAAAATAAATAAAATGAAGTAAACAGAAAGATTCCCACTCACATAGTCCTTACATCGTAGTGAGGGATAAATCAATAAATTTCATAACAAAAATGATGAGTACTATAAAGAAAATTATTTGAAGCAGGGTAGAAATATATCGTTGGATTTTAAGGTTATTTTGTTTTTTGAGACAAGGTTTCACTATGTAGTCCAACCTGGGTTTTTTTTTTTTTTTTTCTCGGTACTGTAGATTAAACTCAGGACCTTGTGCCTGCCAGGCAAGTGTTTATTCTACCGAGCTATCTCCCCAGCCCCCAAGCTGGTTTTGAACTCCCTGTGAAGTCTAGGCTGTCCTTGAACTCATGGTGATCCTCCTGAGAGCTGGGACTGTGGGAGTGTGCCACCACACCTGGCTCTAGACACTATTTTTAAAGAAAATGGTCAGGGAAGCCCTCGTTTTCAAGGTGACTTTTGAGTAAAACTATGAAAAATAAAATTGGAAAAATATACTTATTGATGTTTCTGTATTTTCTTGGATAAAGAAGAAAATGTTAATAATTATATATAGCTGAGGGGTTTGGGGAGATAGCTTGGCAGGTTAAGCACCTGTCTAGCAAGTGCAAGGTCCCCAGTACCCAAAAAAGTAAAAACTAAAGTCAGGCGTGGTGGCACACATGTGTAATCCCAGCACTTGGGAGTCTGAGGCAGGAGGATCATTGCAAGTTTGAGACCAGACTGGGCTACAAAGTGAGCTCAAGGCCAGCCTAAACTGCATAGGAAGATCCTATCTCAAAAAGCCAAAAAAAAGTGTGTAAAATAATATATACAGTATGATCCCATTTGCTAAAATATGTGTGTATATGCCTCAATGGATTTGAACACTAAACATTTCTAGGCATCAGCATCTAGAAATGAATGTCAGCATTCATCAGTAATTATTTCTTGATGGTAGATGTAATGAGTAATTTTATTTTGTTCTTTTCTGCTGTATTTTCTGATTTTGGGGGTGATACCTGGTACAATATATACTAAAACAAGACTTTTAGATGCAAAGATTTTTAAAAACTTAACCAATCAGACTGGTTACTAAACATCTGAGCAGTGCTCAGCACTTAAGCAGGCCGCACTGAAATGGCCACTGCCTTTCTATGCAATGGCAGACAAGGGGACTTGATGTAAGCAGGGCCAACCCACAATAGGAGAGAACTTTGATCTGCTCTAAAATAGAGGTAAGTGGCAGGGCATGGTGGTGCATGACTGTAGACCCCATGCAGGAGGCTGAGGCAGGACGATGGCGAGATCCAGGCAGCCTGAGATGTCAGGAAGGGATGGAGTGAGGAAGGCAACATAAAAATAATTAAGATATGTTATGGACATACGCCAACTCCCCATGATGAATATAAGTCACTGTGTACTGTAAGCATAAACTAATAGACTATAAAAAATAAAAAAACATAGGGCAGGTTGATAGCTCAGGGGTCTAAGCACCTGCCTGGCAAGCGCAAGGATCTGGGTTCAATCCTTGGTACTGCATGCAGTGCTGGCCCTGTGCCTAGCTGGCCACCAAGACCAGGCATGGTGGTGCACACCTATAAGACCAGTGCCAAGGATGCTGAAACAGGAGAATCTCTACCATCCAAGCTGCGTAGCAAGACCCTGTACCAAATACATTAAGTAAATATAAAATAAAAAACATGACTCCCTTCAAAAGATGTAAGCTCCAAAATGATAAATGACAAATAAGCTAAATGATAAAAGCTTCAATATGTCTTGCTGGCCCTACCCCTGAGGCATACTGAGATGGCGATTGAGACTGGGTGTGGTGGCAGGCACCTGTAATCTCAGCACTTGGGAGGCTGTAAACAGGAGGATCCCTACCAGTCTGATCTATGCAGGGAAACCCTGTACACCCTATCCTAAATACAAGAAAAAGCTCCAATAAATTATAAAGTGCTGTCTAATAAAAATGTAATGCAAGGGGCTGGGAATTTGGCTCAATGGTAGAATGCTTGCCTAGCAAGCTGGAAGCCCTGGGTTTGGTCCTCAAAAACAAAAACAAAAAATAATAATGTAAGCCACATATGTAGTTTTATATTTTCTAGTAATCTCATTAAAAATGCAAAAAGAGGCCGGGGACATAGCTCAGTGGCTTATGCACCTGCCTGGCAAGTGCAAGGTCCTGCGTTTGATCTCCAGTAGCCCCTCCCCAAAAAAGCAAAAGGTACAGGTAAAACTAATTTTAGTAGTTGTGTAGCCCAGTATGGTAAAAGGTACTATCACTTGAACATGTAATTAATTTTAAACATTTGGGGGGTAGGATTGAACCCAGGGTCATTGCTGTGAGGTACACTGACAGCAATGACTTTTTTTAAAAGTTTATTTATGTAAATATTAGGCAGGCATGGTGGTGCATGCCTCTAATCCCAGCATATGGGAAGCTGAAGCAGGAGGACTGCCATGAGTTCCAGGACAGGCTGGGCCACACAGTGAGTTCAAGGCCAGCCTAAGCTACACAGCAAGACCCTGTCTCCAAACAACAAAGTTTAGTTTGACACAGGGTTTCACTAAGTAGTTAAACTAACCAGGCTGAGCCTGAAGTTGCTATCTGTACAGCCTCCCAGAGGGATGAGATCATAAGTATGCACCTCCATGCCTGGCCATAAGCATTTGCTGAATTATTCCACATTCATTTTCATACTAAGCCTTCAAAGTTCAGTCTCTATTACACTGTAATACACTTTCAGCACACTTAGAATCAGGCTATTCAATAGCCACTTGTAACTAGTGGCTACCATATTCCATGTACTTCTAAACCAGCGTGGTGCATTCCTGTTATCTCAGCCACTGGGGAACTTGAGGCAAGAGGATCACAAGTTTGAATCTAGACTGAGAATTTATGTTAAACAGGGGCAGAGCTCTAGTTCAGTGAAAAGCTCCAGAATTCTATCCCCAATACCACCATCAAATTAATATATATCCAAATTGTATTTTTTTTTATGCATTTGGTACAGGGTCTACAAGGTCTCCCTATGTAGATTGGACTCCTCACACGTCAAACTCTAACATCTCCCAGAATTAGATTTATTAATAACCTTTAGCACAAATTCATCATTTCTGAAACCTGCTCCACTGTAGCAAAACTAATAACTGATACTTACCATTACCAAACCCTGAGATCATTTAAATTTCAAATTCCCACACATTAAAGTGGAAGACAGCGCAGTGACGCGGTGGCTCTTGAACGCTTCTACTCGTAAACAATGTGTTTTGCAAAACATAAGTGTTCCTCAAAATCTTGGTTCCATTTGCAAACATTTCTCTTCTACGGCTAGGACTGTAAGCGTTAAGGGTAACCTGTGTGGAAACGGCATAAGGAAAGGTGCAAGTCCTGCAGGAGGAGACCTGGAGGCCTGCAGAGGAAGCTGACTGTTCACTTGTGGGGTCACGGGGCAGAGGCAGGAAGCAGGAGGCAGTGCTCTGCCAGGCAGAGGCGGAGAGCAGCGGTCCTGGTTAGATATTGATAGTGATCCTCCTGTTTTCAGCCTCCCAAGCACTGGGATTACAGGCGCGGGCCACCACACCCAGTCTCAATTGTCTCAGTGTGCCCCAGGGGTGTGGCTGGCACGCATACTGGGGATGAACCCTGGCCATTGCACTCTGACTAAGCAGGCACTTTAGTCAGCTTAGCTATCTGGCTGGCCCTTCAATTCTTTTTTTTTTTTGGCAGAAACGAGGATTGAACTCAGGCTCTTGCACTTGCCAGGGAAGTGCTTATTCCACTGAGCCATCTCCCCGGCCCCCTAGCTGGCCCTTCAAAATGTAGATTATTATAGCCTGTAACACTATCAAAGCAGATGTTAAAAACAATGAAAATACTCTATTTTTAGACCAAATATTCTGCATTAGGATGGCCTGGCTTTGGTACATGTTACCAAATAATAGAAAGAGTATTGGGTTGGGCATGGTGGCACATACCTGTAATTCCAGCCCTTAGGAGGCAGAGAAGCAAGAGGATCAAAAGGAGTTGAAGACCAGCCTGGGCTATATGTTGGGTCATTGTCTTAAAAAAGATAGTATTGGGTTTTTGTTCCTTTCCCCCTTATGTCCCAGGTGTTTTTTTTTAAATCAGCTAAACATAGTTGTAATCATACTTTATATAAAACTTTATACTCTTTTGACATTTTGCATATTTATTACATAACATTTTATTAGCTACAAAATAACTTTTTTTTGCATTTATGTATTTGGTTCAGGGTCTCACTACACAGCTTGGACTTGTAGAGATCCTCCTGTTTTCAACCTCCCTAGTACTGGGATTATAAGCATGTGTCTTGGTGGCGGGGCTGGTAGGGCATGTGGGATTGGGAATCAAACCCTGTTCCCTGTACTTGCCAAAGCAGGTGCTTAGTCCACTGAGCTATCTCACAGATCCACAAAATAATCTTTGACTAGGTATAATTTGTAGTGTTTACATTTTTGTCTATTGTTGAATTTGTTTTTTCCTCTTTTCAGTATTACAATGTTTTCATATTAAAGCAGATACTGAATTTTTATGTCTTCAAAACTGGCTTTGAAGTCCCTATACACTTCTAGTTAGCTCCAAGACTTGGGAAAGTTACAGTGCTCCACTTCTTTAATCCTTTTTCTTTTTCTTTCTTTCTTTTTTTTACAATATATTTATTGACAAAGAGGAAAGTGAACGATGATGTAGAGTGTGCCTAAGGAGAGCCACGTGGAGAGAAAACACTCTCTCAGGCTTTCATAGAGAGCACATTGGCCAAGCAATGGCTGTGACTCATCTACATGGCTGACACTGGAAAAAAAAAAAAAAAAAGAATATATTTATTGAGAGAAAGAAAGCTCCTGTCCAAGAGAGGGACAGGAGGTGGGCCCAAGCGGGTAGTCCCCCCCCCTTTTTCTTTATACCTAAAAAAATTGTGACTCTGGGTGATTGTATTATATGCCTATAATCCCAACACTCTAGGAGGCTGAGGCAGTGAGATCACAAGTTTGATCCCAGCCTGGGTACTTAGCTACTTAGGAGAACCCCATCTCAAAATAAAAAATTAAAGGATCATAATGTAGTTCAATGTGAGTGTCCTGGTTCCTTCCCCAGTACTGGGAGGTGGGCAGGGGGGAATGTTAGGGTTTTGGAAGTATTTGATTGAGTGTTGTGAGAATTCAATGGGATAATTTAAGAAATAGAACCTATTGCAAAATGGTGTGCTTAACAAAAATAGGATTTAGCTAGGTGTGGTAGCATATACCCATAATTCTAGCATTTGGGAGACTGAGGCAGGAGGACTGCCATCAAGGCCAACCTGAACTACATAGAAAAACCCTGTCTCAAAAAACAAAACAAAATTTCCTTTTACTTCCTTACATGAAGTACCAGTAAAATGCTCAAAACAAAAAACTGTTATTGAGACAAGGCCTTGCTATATAGTACAGGTTTGCCTAAAACTCACGGAAATCCTCCTGCCCCAGCCTCCGAAGTGTTGGGATTATAGGCAGCACCACCATGGCTAACCTGACTCAGTCTTTTTTATTTTTTGAGACAGGATCTCTCTATGTAGTTGACTGGCCTGAATTTATGTAGGCCAAGCTGGCCTCGAATTTGTGGCAATCCTTTGGCCTCAGCCTCCCAACTGCTGGGATTATAGGTGTACGCTACCATGCCCACCCAGCTCCTGACTCAGTTGAATATAAGAATTAAAAGGGTGTGCAACTACACCTAGCTCAGCCCTATTCAAATTCTGCATAAATTAGATCAACACCAATATAAATAGACCTTTCTTCCAGGGAACTCAGAGCTTGTCTTCAGTGCACATCTTTGTAGCACTCCCAGGTCACCAACACTGAGATGGATGATAATCTTGCAAAGGAACTTTCAAGTGACTATGACTGTGTTCCAAGTTCCTCATCTCCTCAGGTAAGGAACTGGGAGAAAAAGTGGGGGTGAGGGAAAGAGTGGGGTATAAGTGCTTTGGGTTCTCTGGTTTGCTAATAGGGACCTCTTCATCCAAATCCCCTCACACCAACTGTGGTTTAACATTTTGCTTGGGATCATGTGAATATTTCTCAAACCTGTCTGTCATGTGGTATGCCAACCCAAAAAAATCCCTTTTGAAAATTTAGCACCTCTTTACTTCTAAGGTATAATGTGGCACCCTGCCTTCCCCAGCGCTAAGTCTTACTGACCCCTCAGGGTGCAGCCATGTGAAAACTTGCCAAGAAAAGGTCTCTAGGGTCTGATGAAAGAGGCTGCGAAATTGAAGATGGTTGGCAGCATGCAGATCTCCTGTTAGTGCATCTTTCAGTCAACAATGATCCAAAGGGGTCGCGCGTTATATGCTGGATATACTGTTACATGGTGGGAATGTACGACTGAGCCCCTCACCAGTACTTAGGAAAGACAAGGTTAGGACCACAGGGGAGGTAGGCCCACTGTGGCAGGCTTCACAGGAGGGGATGTTGAGTGTTTGCAGTGATCTGGCTGAAAACAGATTACAGGTAGAGGCACAGTCTGCATGCCAGGTATACCTATGAGGTGGAATGGGGAAACTTTTTTTTTGTCTACAAGGTGTTCAGGGTTTCACTACTAGATTGGACTCGCAGTGATCCACCTGCTTACAGTCCCCCAAGATCTGGGATTACAGGCAAGCGCCACCACGCTCGGCCTGAAACTTTCATAAAGTATCCAGGTCCTGGGTTTTATGCTGCAGTGAGGCATTTTCAGCTTTATCTGGTCAGGAAAGGGGAGTCTGGTAGCGGTCCAGGCTGGAGGGTCAGTGATCTAGATGGTGAGGAACTGTGATAGTCCAGATAAAAGAAGAAACAGGCAAACCAGAAAGGACAACAGGACTGGTAGGTTAATAGGTCTGAGTGAGAACTCTTCTCTGCTTTTTATAACTGGGCAGACCTGGTCGATGAGGGTGCCATTAACTTTTCTTGAAAACTAAACTCCTTCCTGGAGTGCTTCATTCAGAACCTCCATTTCCAGCAACATCCCACCTTCTGGTGTTTCCCCGGTTATGAGACCTGTTTTCAGGAAATACACACACACACACACACACACACACACACACACACACACACGCCACACACACTCAAACACACACACACACGCGCGCGCGCCACACACACTCACACACAAACGCCCCGTAACGGGCCTCCCTCTCAACGGCTCACTCTTGGCCAGCAGCAGCGCCAAGATGGCGGCCCCCAAGGACTGACTGGTCACGTGACTTCGAGTTTCCCTAATTTGAAGCCCGGCGGCCGGTTCCGAGGCAAGGCTCCCTTCTGTCACCCAATGGGTGTCAGCCCTTCCAATCTCGCCAGCCAATCGCCATTGGAGACTGCAGTGAGGCGACCAAAAGACTGGAGCTTTCCAGTTGCGAAGTCAGGGGCCAATCACCAAGCGTCCTATAGTTTGTGAGCCCTCCCGTAGGGACGGGGAGAAGTAGGAATGTCGTCACTGTGCAGCAGTATTGTTACCTAAGAACTCGAGAGGAGGTGGGACGTATGTTGATTGACAGACAGATTTCCCCTACCGGGATTTGAGAATTTGGCGTGGTGTCCCGCCTTAGAGGCGGGGTCTTATTTGATTGCCAAGTCATACTCCCCAATGGAGTTATAGCTCGGCGTGACGGGCACCCTGCTTGACTAATGAATCCTCGACGTGGCCGGAGCAGCTCTCCAATCGCGGAGCGGCGGGCCCCAGTCTGAGCGGCGATGGCGGCGGCGGCGGCGGCGGCAGCAGCAGCAGGGGCTGCGGGTGGTCGGGGCTCCGGGCCGGGGCGGAGGCGCCATCTTGTGCCCGGGGCCGGTGGGGAGGCCGGGGAGGGGGCCCCGGGGGGCGCAGGGGACTACGGGAACGGCGTGGAGTCTGAGGAACTGGAGCCTGGGGAGCTGCTGCTGGAGCCCGAGCCGGAGCCCGAGCCCGAAGAGGAGCCGCCCCGGCCCCGCGCCCCCCCGGGAGCTCCTGGCCCTGGGCCTGGCTCCGGAGCCGCCGGTAGCCAAGAAGAGGAGGAAGAGCCGGGGCTAGTAGAGAGTGACCCGGGGGACGGCGCCATTGAGGACCCGGTGAGGGAAGGAGGGCGGGCGGGTGGGTCACGAGAGGCGCGGAGCTTGTACTGGAGGCCGGCGGGGGTTGGGCTTGGCTGGGGCGGGGAATAACGTGGCTGGGGCCGGGCAGGGGCCGGGCCCGGGGTCGCTACACTGGGCCAGGCCGGCGGAGTCGGGCGTCATGGTTGTCTAGCGTCGTTGTGAAGGAGGTACTTGGTTTCTTTTCATCGCGTACCTCTCGCTGGGCGAGGGAAATGGCCGAGCGTGTCTGGGGCCGCTCGCTGCCCCAGAACGCGACGACCCCTGCGTCGGTTCCTCTGAGGCTCCTCTGTATGCCCTCCCCATTCATTGTAGGAGCTGGAAGCGATCAAAGCTCGAGTCAGGGAGATGGAGGAAGAAGCTGAGAAGCTAAAGGAGCTGCAGAACGAGGTCGAGAAGCAGATGAACATGAGTCCACCTCCGGGCAATGGTGAGCAAAACGGCGGCATGCACGCTCCCCGGGCCTCAGGTTGGAGGATTGTGGGGAGCACAGGGAATGTGGCATTAGGCGCCTAGGACCCCGGAGCTGCTTTTCTGAGCAATTACTAGACAGGTGCTGTGGTCATAGTCCATTGTGTGCTCCGTTGACCTTTGTGAAAGCAGACGAAATAGAACCTGTGTTTCGGTGGTGGGAGTCTCGTGCCTCCCTTTGTCCTTGTTAAAAATCTGTTTCTCTTTGTTCTTAATCTGCCTCTACTCTTGTGGAGGTTGCCATCTGCCATTTGACCTTCAAGTCTGATTTTTTTTTTTTTTTTTTGGTTTCAGTTGGAGGCTGTTTAGTTACAACTTTGAGGGAAACTCCTTAGCTGCACGAGGTTTCTTTAATCTAAAAATGTGGCGTCTCAGACCCTTAGTTTTGTTCACTTTTCTAGGCATTTCAATAAGGATTTGGTTTGGGGGTAGGCAGATTCTATATTGTTCCTTGTGACTTTTTAGTTTTGTTGTGGTCTTTGTGATTTTTTTAAAATAAACATATCGCTTGTTCATTTATTTTTTGAGGCAGGGTCTTCTGTAGTTTAGGCTGGCTTTGAGTTTCTATGTAGCAGGCTGGCTTCAAACTTACAGTAATCCTCCTGCCTCAGCCTCCCAGCTGCTAGGATTACTGGTGTGTACCACCACACCCGACCTCTTTGTGATTTTTGAGGTTGTATTAATTTACTGCTTAATGTGTCACGTATCCAGTGAAAAACTATAACATACTGGGCTGTGTTCTAGGTAATGGAAACAGCAGAAAATAGAACAGGATAGACCAAAAATCTTTGCCTTCACTGAGTTTATGGTAAAATGGTAGTGGGAATACATACATTGGCCCAGTAGAAAACATGTTTCTGTGGGGCATGGTGTAATCTCAGCACTGGGGTGGTTGAGGTGAGATGATCACAAGTTCAGGGACAGCCTGAAGTACATAGCCAGACTCTTGTCTCAAAAACTAAAAGAGAGGGGGCCAGGGAGATGGCTCAGTAGAATAAGCACTTCCCTGGCAAGCACAAGGGCCTGAGTTCAATCCCCGGT
This sequence comes from Octodon degus, assembly GCF_000260255.1. Lineage (NCBI taxonomy): Eukaryota > Metazoa > Chordata > Mammalia > Rodentia > Octodontidae > Octodon > Octodon degus. Next base: position 1,924,638 of record NW_004524852.1, read on the forward strand.
TCCGGGAGGAAAAAAAAACTAAAAGAGAAAAAAGAAAGAAAGAAAACATGTTTATTTTTTTCCCTCAAAGCTGGCCCAGTGATCATGTCTATTGAAGAGAGAATGGAGGCCGATGCCCGTTCCATCTATGTTGGCAATGTATGTACAAGGGATTTGGTTGAGGTTTGTTGGGGATATTCTTGTTTGGAGGAGTTAACAATTTAGAAAGGGCTGACCAAATAGCTCAGGGGATTAAAGTACCTGCAAGCAGGGGTAGGGGCTGGGGGCCAGGGGCCAGGGGCCAGGGGCCAGGGGTGTTGGATCCCCTGCCTGCCGGCCCCACCCCCGAGGCACACTGAGACAGCAATTGAGACTGGGCTTGGTGGGCACATCTGTAATCTCAGCTCTTGGGAGGCTGAAAACAGGAGAATCACTACAAGTCTGATCTAGTATTGAGATCCTGAACACCCTTTAGACACTTCCCTAAAATAAAAAGTTTTGAACATTTCCAGTATAGGTGTGGGAAGGGTTGGAAATGTGATGGGATTATGGACAAAAGCTCTAGAATTGGAAGTTTAAAGAATTACTTGCTGTGCCTTGATACATTGGAGGTGGCCAGAACCAAAGGTCAGGCAGGGCACTTGCTGAGGCAGGAGCTAGCCTGGTCAGTACCTGTAAAACGTCTCTCCTCAGGTGGACTATGGTGCAACAGCAGAAGAGCTAGAAGCTCATTTTCATGGCTGTGGTTCAGTTAACCGTGTCACCATACTTTGTGACAAATTTAGTGGCCATCCCAAAGGGTAAGTAGGAATTAAATTAAGTTGTGTTAATAGTTTCAAGAATAACTGTTACAGACAAGTGTGGTAGCACACTCAGGAGACTGAGGCAGGAGAATCACTGCAAGTTTGAGGCCAGCTTGAGCTATAAGGTGAGTTCAAGGCCAGCCTAGACATTTATGTGAAGCCTTATCCCAAAAAAAAGGTAAAAATAACTATTACAGCTTTTGTTTTTGTGTTGGTTGTGTGTAAATTTGGGGCATTAGTGCATGTTAAGCATGTTTACTACTAAGCTCTTAACTCTAGCAGTAGCTTATGCTTGTCACTTGCTCTAAAAGTAAGTGGTTTTTTCCTTCTAATATGTGGTATTAAGGTTGCTATATATTGGAGGTTGCACATAAATGCCTACTGAGGCCAGACAATAAAATGAAAGGCTGAGTATGGGGAGCATTGAGGACTAGGAGGAGACAGGCACCTTTTTGGCCCCTGCTTTTATTATGGCCATATGGAAAGCCAGACCTTGTGTTTTATAATTTTCTAAAAGTAGCTAGAAATTCTGATTAAAAAGTTTTATGTTAAAGTGAGTTAAGCAATTAAAAATGTAAACACGTTGTATTCAACAAAGCATTCTATAGATTTCATTTAGTCTGTGAGCTATTGGTACAGTTAGAATGACAATTATTTTTTTCAGTTTTGCTTATATAGAGTTCTCAGACAAAGAATCAGTGAGGACTTCCTTGGCCTTAGATGAGTCCCTGTTTAGAGGAAGACAAATCAAGGTAAGGTCTGTCCTTTTTATCCCAGTAACATAGGAGCTCTTCAGGCTTACTCTAAGGCTCTCTGTTACATGTTACTCTCAGGTGATCCCGAAACGGACTAATAGACCAGGCATCAGCACAACAGACCGAGGTTTCCCACGTGCCCGCTACCGTGCCCGGACCACCAACTACAACAGTTCCCGCTCTCGATTCTACAGTGGTTTTAACAGCAGGCCCCGAGGTCGTGTCTACAGGTCAGGATAGATGGGCTGCTCCTCTTTCCTCGCCTCCCATGAGCCCTGTATGCTTCATTCTCTCCTGATCTGAGGACCTTCCCCTTCCCCTTCCCCTTCCCCTTCCCCTTCCCCTTCCCCT
>NW_004524852.1:1926625-1954522 GCF_000260255.1 Octodon degus
ATCCATCAAGCCTCTCTCTTCCTTCTGTGCTGACTGCCAAGACTGGCGCTCCATGGCGATCATAGCTCTTCCAAAGTGGCGTGGGTGCGAAGATCAAGCTCCTTGGAAGACTGGGACTTCTCTGTGGAAGCAGGGCAGGGGTGGCAGGAAGCCTTTCTCAATTCCTGGGCCCTGCCCATCTGCAGCGCTAGGCCCCCTGCTGAGAACTGCTGGAGCTGAGTCAGCCAAGTTGACACAATGTATCAACTAACACACCTGGGTTCTAGTCCCACTTTGGTGCTCTGGTGGTATGGCCCTGGTCAAATCATTTCCTCTGTGAGCCTTGATTTCCCTTCTGAGAGCAGCATGGGCAGGGGCTGTCCTTGTGGGGAGCACTGGGCTGGACCCCTGTAGAGAATGGTGATGGTGGTGAGCTCACCCCCACATGCTTGTCTTTTCTTCTCCAGGGCCATAGCTTCCTTTCCTTTCCCTTCCATTCCCTCCCCGTCCCCTCCCCTTCCCCTTCCCCTGCCCCTTCCCCTGACCTCCAGGGACTTGGTCTCCAGCCTGTGCAGGGTGAGGAAGGTAGTTGCAGGCCAGATTAGGAGGCCAGTCTCATCTTTTCTGGAGCAGAAATCAGTGATAAGGGCTGATCTCTTGAAATGCTTCCTCCAGGCTTTTTTTTTTTTTTTTTCTCCTCTTCCCTCTTCCTTGAAAGTTACTTGCCGGGTAGGTGTTGACACAAAGTTGGGAAGAACAGGACCTCAAGACTGTGATTGCTACTTTCCCTAGGGATAAGGAAAGGTTAAATCAAGAACACCACAGGCTAGTTTATTCCACAGTCATGTGGGAGGATTTTGAGATGTTCTTTAATTGAGCCAGTCTTTTTCCAAGGTTAACTTCTCACTGGGCCTAGTGTGGTGCCCATGTGTGGCTTTGCCTTTACCTCCTTTCTTCACACATAATAGGTTAAGCATAAAGCCTTGGCTTTTCATAAGGAAGGGTTTAAGAGCTGTGGACAATGGAAACTGGAGAAACAGAGGGGCCTTTTTCTTGCTCTTGTATCTCAGATGTGCTTCTTTATTGCTACCGTTTGGCAAAGTACTCTGTTAGTGCCCCTGGTACCCCCCATTTGCCAGGTGTGTTGCTATTTCTGGGATTGTGGAGTTGGTTTTAAGACACTTGAAAACTTCTTTCCCCGCTTCCATTCACAGTAACTGGGGCAAGGGCCCAGGGGAGGGGCTTGTGCTGACCTGTCTAGTGATCATGTTAACACCTGACTCTCCTTCTTTCTTCCAGGGGCCGGGCTAGAGCGACATCATGGTATTCCCCTTACTAAAAAAAGTGTGTATTAGGAGGAGAGAGAGGAAAAAAAGAGGAAAGAAGGAAAAAAAAAAGAATTAAAAAAAAAAAAAAAAAAGAAAAACAGAAGATGACCTTGATGGAAAAAAAAAATATTTTTTAAAAAAAGATATACTGTGGAAGGGGGGAGAATCCTATAACTAACTGCTGAGGAGGGACCTGTTTTGGGCAGTAGGGGGAGGCCCAGGGGGTGGGGCAGGGGGCTGCTCTTTCACTCTGGGGATCCACCACGGACACTTCTCAACTGTGCAAGCTGCTGCCTATGTGTCCCTGCCCTACTTCACCCCTCCGGGGGCTGCTCGAGGGTAGGTGGGCATGGGTGGTAGGAGGGTTTTTTTTTACCCAGGGCTCTGGAGGACACCAAACTGTTCTGCTTGTTACCTTCCCTCCATCTTCTCCCTGCCTTTCACAGCCCCTCCTGCCTGCTCCTGTCCTGCCAGGGTTACCACCCACCCCACCCCTCCAGATTGCCTGGTGATCTGTTTTGTTTCCTTTTGTGTTTCTTTTTCTGTTTTGAGTGTCTTTCTTTGCAGGTTTCTGTAGCCGGAAGAACTCCGTTCCGCTCCCAGCGGCTCCAGTGTAAATTCCCCTTCCCCTTGGGGAAATGCACTACCTTGTTTTGGGTTTTTTTTTTGTGTTTCAGTTTTTTGTTTTGTTGTTTTTGTTTTTTTTCTTTCTTTTTTTGCCTTTTTTTCCCCCTTTTATTTGGAGGGAATGGGAGGAAGTGGGAACAGGGAGGTGGGAGGTGGATTTTGTTTATTTTTTTAGCTCATTTCCAGGGGGTGGGAATTTTTTTTAAATATGTGTCACGAATAAAGTTGTTTTTGAAAATAAAAATTGTTCTGGCCTTTTGGGTGTAAAGATCATTTATCTTTTTATTCTTAGCTCACAGATGGCTGTTAATTTTACTTTATGGAAGTATTGGTGTTGAGGGGAAGTTCCCACTTGTAAATGAAGGAGTAGGAGTTACAAATAGCGGGAACATTATGTGTCTAGTTGTGGAAGATGAGTGTTATGCTTCAGTGAAATCTAATAGCAAGATATACATCCAAATGAACTATCATTAATCATGCCTTAAATTCTTCACTAACATAGGGTGAACTCAAGAAATGGAAAAAAGCTATTGCAGAGCTTGTTTTCTCCAGCCACAGAGTCGGTTGATGAGTTCACAGCTGGCTCTGTTTTGGTGTCTTGCTGAGTACATACTTGGCCATCTTGCCAAAAATACCTAATTTTGTATGATGAGGGGTTTAATGCAGGTCCTTCATACTGAGCTACATCCCTAGCCATTTGAAAAAAGTTTTCAAAAACGTGGTTGGGGGCTGGTGAGGTGGCTCAGTGGTCTAAAGCACCTATTTAGAACAAGCTTAGCAAAGCACAGGGACCACAGTTCAATCCCCCAGCACCACATGCTAGCCAGCCCCGCCCCCTAGTGGGCTGAGCTGGACATACACACACAAATAAAAATTAAAAAAAAAAAAAAAAAACGTGGTCAGTGCCGGTGAGATTGCTCATTGGACTAAGTGCCAGTTTAGACCTAAGCGCCTGGGCCTGGGTCTGACTCCCAGCACCACATGCTGTGCCAGCCCGCATTGTGGTGCATGTCTGTAATCCTAGCCCTGGGGAGGCTGAAAAGGAGGACCACTACAAGTCCTGGCTGGGTCGTGAGTTCCTGCACCAAATACATTTTTACTTTTTTTTTTTTGCAGAACTAGGGATTGAACTCAGGCCCTTGCGCTTGCCAGGGAAGCGCTTATTCCACTGAGCCAACTCCCCAGCCCTCCAAATACATTTTTAAAGTGATTTGAGACAGGTTCTTGCTGTATAATTCAGCCCATCCTTGAATTTAGTATGTAGCCCAAATGCTTCTGTTTATAGAGACCCTCCTGGCTCATCCTCAAGGGCACAGGTTGTAGGAGTGCGCCACCACACCTCAGGTTACCTGAACTCAATCTCAGTACTGGGCCCAGGAGCAAATGGTCTCATGCCTGGCCCATTCTAAAATTTTGAGGCAGAATCTCAGTTCCCAGGGCTATGTTCAAATTTGGGGTCCTGCTTCAGAGTACTGAGCTTACAAGCTTTGATCAACATGCCGAGCTTGCCATCTTCTATTACCAGCTTGGTATTAAAATTCTTGGGTACTAGTCCCCATCATAAGCCTACAAAATTGTTTTAACTTGTAAATGCTGGGTTCTGCATTACCTCTGATCATTATCTTGGTGCTCTTTGTCTAGAAGTCTTAGGTTAAAATGTCTGTGCCCTGTATTCAAGAAGCCTTAGCCCCCTACCTCTCCAGTTGCATTGTATCCTGAATTCTCAGGTCTGGGTTAACCACTAGTTTCTTAGTGTTGACCATTGATTATACTACTTCCCGTTGTGTGATTAGGCATGTGAAATCTTTCTTGGATAGCGACTGGTGTGGGGATCTCAGTGTGGAAGCTCCTGCAGAGGCTGATGAGCCATAGGCTGGGTAGAGTGTACAAATTGTAACTCATGGGACATTAGCACTGGTCCCTTTAATGTTGGGGAGATCTCATCCACCCACCAGGGGGCACCAAGTGTCTGGTCCTAAAACATCACTTTAAGTCTTGGAGGGTTAATGTTTTGTTTTTGTTTTTGTGGAACCGGGAATTGAACTCAGGCCCTTGCGCTTGCCAGGCAAGTGCTTATTCCACTGAGCCATCTCCCTGGCCCCCGGGTTAATGTTTTTTGACCTGTGTTTTTTTATTTTTTATGTTGAAGCCATTTTACTTTGTCATATTTCTTTGCCTCTCCATTCCTACTTTCACTGAGCAGCTTCCCCTTTGTTCTTGTCCAAAAGGCCTTGTGATGCCTCTAGTAGTTGACAAGGTACACTCAGGTGTGGAGCTAAGGGTTCTCCAGTTTAATCCCTATCAAGTTTCTCTACCTCATCCTGCTCCACATGGTATGTACTGTGCATTTTCTCCAGTTGGGTTGCTGTATTTTTCTTTCTTTCTTTCTCTGTCTGTCTGTCTGTCTTTTCTTTCTTTCTTTTTCTTTTTGTGGTAACAGAGATTAAACTCAGGACCCTGTGTTTGCCAGGCAAGCACTTGTACTACTGAGCTATCTCCCTGGCCCTGAACTATTTCCTCGGCCCTGTATTTTCTTGTGTGACACATGCTGTTCCCTCTAGCCTGCTATGGACATTCATACTTTTTTTTTAAAAAAAATATTTATTTATTACATTTATTTATTGTGTGTGTGTGTGGCCAGCTCAGCCTACCAGGGGATGGGTCTGGCTGGCATGTGGTGCTGGGGATCGAACCGCGGTCCCTGTGCTTTGCCAAGCTTGTTTCAAGTAGGTGCTTTAGACCACTGAGCCATCTCTCCAGCCCCGACATTCATACTTTTCTACCAAAACCATTCCCATCCTTCAAAGCATAAGCCAGACACTACAGTCATGCATAACGCCTTCTCTAGATTCTTTTTTAAAATTTTTTATTTATTTATGTGTGTGTGTGTGTGTGTGTGTGTGTGTGTGGCCAGCTCAGCCCACCAGGGGGCGGGGCTGGCTGGCATGTGGTGCTGGAGGACCGAACCGTGGTCCCTGTGCTTTGCCAAGCTTGTTTGTTCTAAGTAGGTGCTTTAGACCACTGAACCATCTCACCAGCCCCGCCTTCTCTAGATTCTTTAGTCAAAATTAATCACTGATGCAATCAGGGCAAATTTTTCCTCTTTAGAGCCTCCTGGTATTACAGTTAATTATACTCCTGTTTCTTCACTAGATTGCAGTCTCCTTGAGGGCACAGATTGTGTGTCTCACAGAGCCTGGTATATATACCTGGTATATATATATATATATATATATATATATATATATATATATATATTTAGTGCATGTCATTTTAGTAGGTGCTTAAAAGATGTTAATTCCCTTAGGGTTGTCTTTTCTGTCTTGAACAAGACAACAACCATAGCGTTCTCTTTATCCTATTGCTTCCTAGCTCCTCCAATCCTTATAATGAGGCAGGAGACTAGGGCATGGCCACACACCTGGGGAAGTGGGATGTTGTGTTAATAATGGTGATCCAGGGGCTAGTGAGATAGCTCAGTGGGCTAAGTGCTACTTAGGCAAGTGCAGGGACCAGGTTTCCATCCCCAGCACTGGGGGGGGGGGGCCTGAAAACAGGAGGATCGCTACAACTGAGATGCACATATATACATACATACATACATACATACATACGTACATACCGGAGATCCAGGACATAAGCACAAGCACAGAAAATAACAAACATAACAAACAGTTCCCAAACCCTACACCTGGGACCAATCAGAATATGCTATCTTCAATTTCGGCATGAAATTAAGCAGGATTTTGGTAGAAAGGCTTAGATTTGAGGTCAGCTTGAGGAATGGGGAAATACAAAAGAGGGTGTCCATTAACCTTACAGTCTTTATAAGCTTCCAGTGGTCTCCTCTGCACTCTGTAGAGGGTAATGTTTTTCTTACCTTTTTTTCCCTTTAATAACCTCGCTATCTTTTGCACGTGTCTTGACCAATTCTTTTATTTATTTATTTATGTGTGTGTGTGTGTGTGTGGCCAGCTCAGCCCACCAGGGGGGCGGGGCTGGCTGGCATGTGGTGCTGGGGATTGAACCGTGGTCCCTGTGCTTTGCTAAGCTTGTTCTAAGTAGGTGCTTTAGACCACTGAGCCATCTCACCAGCCCCGAATATGGGCTGTCCTTTTTTTGTTTTGTTTTGGTGGTCCCGGGGATTGAACTCAGGACCTTGTGCTTGTGAGGCAGGCACTTATTCTACTGAGCTATCTCCCCGGCCCTTGACCAATTCTTTGTTCAGGACAAGAACCTGCAAATTCTAGGAGCCTGCATCACCCTAGAGCACCAGTAACAACAGGACTTTCAGGTTTTCTACTTCATCTGGTCTCTTTCTTTTGTCATTATCAGAGGTTTTTTTTATTTTTTACTTATTTTTGTTTGAGACGAGGTCGCTCTTCACACTATAGGTTGGTCGAGAGCTCACTATGTAGCCCATACTGGCCTCCAATTCACAATTTTTCCTGCTCAGCTTCCTGAGTGCTGGGATTGCAGGGGGTGGGGGCAGAAGCATGCAAAGCACGTTGCTACCTTTGGACAAACGCAGTTGTTTTTGATAGATGCTGTGTGTTCATCACTCCTGATAAACTCCTGTTGGCTGAAGAATTGAAGCAAGCTCAGACTCACTGAGGTGCTGCTGGCAGGAAGGGTCTTTAAGAACTTAGAAGAACCTGCATAAGAATTTCTTGGGGCCTTGGGAGATAGCTCAGCAGCATAAGCACCTGCCTGACACAAGGTCCTGAGTTTGATCCCTGGTACCAAAAAAAAGAAAAAGAAAAAATATTGTCTAGGATGAGAGTTGTGAGTCAGCTATTCAGAGGGCCTTTGCGTGATGCAAAGTAAATCAAAAGAACTCTGCACTTTGTTTTTGTGCTATGGAAGACAATGCACAGCTTTCATATTGAGCTATAGCCCATCTTTTTTTTTTTTTTGAGATAGATCTCAGTCATTAAATTGCCCGGGCTGGGTTTGAGCTTGAAATACTACTGCTTCAGCCTCTCAGAGTATTGTTTTTTTTTTTTTTTTTTTTTTTTTTTGGCGGGGGTTACCAGTAATGAAACTCAGGATCTTGTGCTTATGCCACTGAGCTATTTCCCACACTCCCCCCCAACCCCCCCTTTTTTTTCTTAAAACTGGATCTCACTATGTTTTAGGCTGAACTTGAACCCAGACTGGGCTCAGACTCACAGGGATCCGCCCGCCTCAGCCTACCCAGTGCTAGGATTACAGGTGTGCACCATCATGCCCGGCTCCAGAATGCGTGTTTTTATATGTGTGCTGCTGTACCCTGCCCAGCTAATGTTGTATTTTTAGGCTAGGTTTACCTAATCTGGCACTGGCAATAGATTAAAAAGCACTCTCTGGTTTTGTTTTTTTTCCCCTGCTGCATTTCTTAGTTTAGATTTGTTTTATTTAAGTTTAATATTGACTCCTTGCTATGTTTCAGTAAGTATAATACAGATTCTAAATCTGAGGTTCCTGTTAAGTAATCATTAGTATAATAAGTTTTGTTTCTTCCTTTCCATTTTGAGTGCCTTTTATTTTCCCTGGCTAAAATTTTTTTTTCTAAAAACAATTTAATTTTAATGAGTAAAACTTCTAATATAAGGTTGAACAAAGTGGCTAGACCAGATTTCCCTTTATTTCTGATCTTAGGGTAGATGTTTCCAGTCTTTTGCTGATTATGCTACTAGCTATGGTTTTTTGTAGATGTCTTTTCCCAGTTAAAACTTGCTAGCCTGGGGTTGTAACTCCCTGGCAGAGCACTTGCCTAGCGCGGATGAAAACCTGGGTTGGAGGCCCACTGTGGTTGAAAACGACCAGACACTTGCTGTTCTCTACACACACCATATCCTGTCTTGCCTCTGAGCTTTGCTTTATTTGTCCTCCTCAAGACTTCATTTTATTTTATGTTTTGGTGCTGAGAATCAAACTCAGGACCTTGTGCTTGCCAGGTAGGTGCTTTGCCACTGAGCTATATCCCCAGCCAAGACTTCATTTTATTTTTTTTTATTTTTTATTTTTATTTTTTGCTCCGAATGCCCTCAGGGGTGGTTGGGCTGGCCGGAGTGTTGTGGGGATCGAACTACAGCAACCTGAGGCTGACAGCTTTGTGGAAGCAGCCACTTAAAGAACTGAGCTACGTCCAGGCCCCCAAGACTTCATTTTAAATATTCAATCCAAATATCCAGGCCGGGGAGTTAGCTAGTAGAATAAGCACTTGCCTGGCAAGTGCAAGGGCCTGAGTTCAATCCCCAGTTCCGCAAAAAAGGAGTGCAGCTAGGGAGATAGCTCAGTGGAATAAGCGTTTGCCTGGCAAGTGCAAGGTCCTGAGTTCAATCCCTGGAACTACCAAAACAAACAAACAAAAAAACCACTAGAAAATGTTTGGGGCTGTGGGTTAGCTCAGTTGTTTAAGTGCCTGCACATTCAATCTCAGTCAGATGCAGGGCACTGTGGTTTGATCCCCAGCTCTACATACCTTATGAGATCCGCCATTAAGGCAGCCTGAGCCAGATCCCCCACCCAAAAAAAACCAAACAAACAAACAACTGAGGAGCTTTCCTTGACTTTGAGTGCAACGCAACCTTCCATTGTCTCAGTGTTCATGTCCCCCAGAATTCATCGGTTAAACATAATCCTCCTGTTAGTGTTAGGAGCTGGGGGCTTTAGAAGGAGTTAGGGCCTGAGTCTCTGTCATTTGTTAATGGACCTCCCAAGAGTTGTCTTGCCTCCTTTTTTTTTTTTTTTTTGAGCTACCAGGGATTGAACTCAGGACCCTGCGCTTGCCAGGCAAGTGCTTATTCTATTGAGCTATCTTCCCGGCCCCCTGTCTTGCCTCCTTTTGTCACATGAAGACGTAGCTAGCAGGTGCCTTGTGAGCCAAGGAAGGAAGTCCTTACCATACACAAAACTGGCCAGTAGCAGGCCAGCTCAGACTTTGAACTTCCAGACCTCCAGAATGGTGAGAGAGAAATTTCTATTGTTTGTAAAGTACTTGTTCTATGGTTTATGAATGTATGTATGTATTTTGATCTATGATATTTTATGATAGCAGCCATGCTAGGCAGACATTTTCTTCTCAAAGCTGCCACAGAGCTCTTTACATTTCTCTGCATTTTCTGCCTAGCATTGTATTTACATGTCTTGTGGCCTTTGACTAGAGCAGTGCTGGTGACCTTATGGCAGGTGTGCTTCAGGGGCCTGTTTGTATCACTGAAAGCTCAAAAAGGCCCACCATTACTGGCCTGTACTGAGCAAAGCAGCGTGAGGACATTGTGTGCTTCCAGAGCTAAGGCCACACCAGACATCCTCCCCAGCTCCTCTTCCCCTTGTTTGGAGATGGGGCTTGCTAAGTTGCCAGGTTGGCTCCAGTTTAGAATCCTCCTGCCTTAGCCTCTCAGAGTACTGTGTCACGTGTATGTGCCACTACACTTGGCTTCATATAACTTTTTAAAAAAAATGTATTTGGTTGTTGCAGGGTCTCACTATGCAGCTTGGAGTGGTAGTGATTCTCCTACTTTCAGCCTTCCCAGTGCTGGGATTACAGGCATGTACCACCTTGCCTGGACTCAGTGGCTGCCTCAGCCTACCCTAGGGTGGGGCTGGTGTGGCTTGTGTTGCCTGGGATTGAACTGCAGTCCTTGTGCTAGCCTAAGCAGGCACTTTAGTCTGCTGAGCTATCTTGCTGGCCCCATATAACTTATTTAAGGTTAAAAATGTACCCTGCCTGTCCAGGTACAATGGCACATGTCCATAATCCCAGATTTTCCGGGTGTTGAAGCAGGAGGTTCACAAGATTGATGCTAGCATGAGCAATGACCCTGATTAGCATGAGTTATGACCCTGACTCAAAAAATAAAAAGCACTGGGGCATACAGTATAGTTCAGTGGTAGGGTATTTGCCTGGCACATGCAAGTCAGTCCCCAGCACTGCAAATACACACATAACTTTGTGTCTTTTTGATTTCCCTCTAATTGTTGATTATAGCTATTAGTTATGAATCTAAGAATCCATATTTCAAGTATAATCTCTCCAAGAGAAGTAGTCATTTTTCTTACTTGCCTGATAAATATGTCCCAGAAGTTCCTGGAGAACCTAATTAACTAAAGTTTTATAGGTTGAATAATACTTTCTCTTGTGGTGTTTAGAAATATTTCCAGTCTGGCATACAAGAAGACTGCAGATTCACATCTCAAGATCTGGCTATTCTACTTACCAGCATGTTACTTTAAATAAGTTAGTCTTCTCTCCAAGCCTTCGTCTCCCCATCTGTACAAGCCTAAAAAATAATAACCATTTTTGATGGGGTTATTGGTAAGAATCCCATGAGTTTCTGCAGTGGGTGAATCCACCGGAATTCATTCATCCAGAAGCCCTGCCACAAATGCAACTGATGTGAAGGTTATTGGCTCCTGCTCCTGCACTGCCCGGCGTCTTGGTTCCTGGGCTTCTATGTCTACGTCTGCATTTCTTTCCATTCTATAAATTGTCACCATTAATCTGCCCACCACACCTAATAAACTCTTAAATTTATTATTATTTGTGGTACTGGGAATGGAACTTAGGGCCTCACGCATGCTGGGCAAGTACTCTCTACCTGAGCTATTCCTTCAAATATGTTTTATTTGAAGATAGTTTCCCAAAGTTGGCCAGGCTAGCCTTGAGCTCATAATCCTGCTTCAGTTTCTTGAACAAGTAAGATGATAAGAGTGCCCAGGCCATTAGAGTCAACTCTTTACAACAGTAACAACTAAAAACCCTAATGATCCCAACACCTACCTTGCAGTTGTGGTAAGGATTAAATAGTACAAAGCCCCTAGAGCAGTCCTGGAAGCACAGCAAGCAATCAGTAAGTGATGACAGGTACCAGTAAGTTAACACTTGGGGGCAGGGCAGGGGGAAGGGGAGGCCAGATTGTTAATGGCTTGTGCTCCACTGAGAGGAGCTTTCCCCAAGGGACAGAAGGACAACAGAAGGGAGGAAAGCCCAGGCTATGATGTGCTCATTTATTCAAAATGTCTTTATTGAAACAGGATGATAGAGCAAGAAAGAACGAGGCCTGGGAGGATGTCTTTGGGCACAGGATGGAGCCCAGACCCAGTGGTTGCAGTGGAGCTCTCTCCCCGTCCCCTTACTCTTGCCAAGGAAGCGAACACAAAGCAGCAGGGAGGTGGGGGTGGGGACAGCCTCTGAGCTCTCCTGGACGGCTGGCGTGAGGTGCCTCCAAGCCCTCCGGGAGCCCTGCCTTCCTCACTGCTTTCCCAATCTCCTTGCCAGGGTCCATGCCACCTTTCCATACGGGCCAGCCTCCCGCCAGAGTGCTCAGAGGCCACTCAGAGGGCAGCGTTGGGGGTGGCAAGCAGCGGGACGTGGTCGCAGCGGTTAGGTGGTGGCTGCCGCAGCAGGGAGGGCTGGCGGCACAGCTCCCCATCCCGGAGCACCTCCGGCAGGAGCTTGCGCTTGGTCTCCGGCAGAAGCATAATGCTGAGGATGCAGAGGAGGGCACAGGCCGCCAGCACCACGTGCTGCAGGAAGGCTCCATGGCCCATATGGAGGCGCTGTGCTGGGCCACTCAGCCCCCCGAGGGACCCCAGCGCCATGATCAGGCCCAGGCCACGGCCCCTGGGACAGATGGAGGAGGCACTCAGCCTACAGCTGCGGACCTCTCCCCACCCATTCTCAGGCAGCTTCCTTCCCTCATCCCTCAGGCCTCATCCTCAGTGAGAGGCCTGGAGGCCTGACCCTGCCCTGGCTGTACCCCTGTGCTCACCGGACAGTGGTAGGGATGATTTCAGCAGCAAGAAGAGTGCTGAGGATGGCAGCAGCTTGGGAAGAGAAGAGCCCGAGGACAGAGAAGGTGGTAATGGCAGCCTCATTCAGATCTGCAGGACCAAGAAGGATGGTATGAAGGGAGGTAGGGCAGCATCTATAGCCTGGTCTCAGTACCCTTCCCTTCGCTCTCAGAATCCCTGGCTTTAACTGGGTGGGCTCTGGACATTCCCCAGTGGACTGGGAGAACAGACAGGGTTTCGCAGTCAGGAGGAAAGTCAGGGCAGGGTCTGGTCATATCTCAGGAAGACTGTGGCAGAAGTAGTGGCTGGGCCTGTCTGAGGCATCTCTGCTGGGGTTCCCTTGTTGAGCCCACACTGTGGGGAGGAAAGGATGCTCACAATCCCACAGGCCCAGCAGGACCAGGGATGCAATGCCAGTGAGGGTCATCGCGAGAAGCAGGATGCCCCGGCGGCCGAATCGGTCCACGGTGACCCCCAAGAAGACACAGGCCAGGGCCGCTGTACCGCTGGCCAGCAGGGAGCACAAGTAGAAGTCTGATGGGCTCCCTGCTCCTCCCATAGGCTGGTAGCAGTGGCCAATGGCGTGAGCAATGAAACTGTGAGAAGAGGTGGGGAGGCAAAGAACAGTGTTTGAAGCCCCAGCCCCATCCTCCCCCTCAGAGGTTTTCTCCCTACCCCATCCCCAGCCTGTGCCTAGCTCAGCTACCCGCTTGGCCCGGGATCTGACCCCCAGCTCACTTGGTGAAGCCCAGAATAAGCAGATTCTTCCAGATATTTCGGTAGTTGAGGAGTGCAACGAAGGAAAAGGTGGATGTTGCAGGAAGTGGACAAGTGTTCTCCAGATCTTTGAGAGAGAAAGGGGAGCTCTCTGTTAGAAGAAAGAGCTAAGAACCCAGGATCCTCCCATGTGGAGACCCTGGGAAGTGGCACAGTTGTAGCCATCGAGAGGGTATTGCCGCTTATGCAAGTGTAGGGACCAGGGTTCGACTCCCGCACCACATGCCACCCTAGCCCTCTCCCCGGGCATGCTGAGCTGATCTCCGAGACCCAGAGTGGTAGCAGATGCCTATAATCCCAGCACTGGCAGGAGAGGCTGAAAACAGGAGGGTTACTAGAGTCCAAGCTGCGTAGTGAGACCCTGTACCAAATACAAAAGCACGGGAGGGCGGCATTGCCATGCAGGAGGGACCTCTGACTCACCGTGCAGGGCCTCCTGGGCCTCCTCCCCTAGCATCTGCCCATGGGGCCGGTTCCGCTCAGCCAGGATCCTCAACACAGATTGGGCCTCCTCGATCTGCCGCTTCACTATGAGCCACCGTGCAGACTCCAGAAACAGACCAGGCCAGCTGCAGGCAGGGTGGCAATGTACACACTGAGGCCTCCCCTCTCTTGACACAGGAAAACTCACACCCCGGAAGCACAGGGCATGTCCGGACTGGGGGCACTGGAAGGGCAGGAGGGTCTCTAGGCTAAGAGCTAAGCTGGAGCTAAGGATGGGAAGGGCCGGGTCACAGATGAAGGGCAATACTAACCCATAAAATAGGAAGAGGATGCAGGGAGCGGTGATCATTCGTTGCAGAAATCGCCAGTCCTTCGAGACAAGGGCCAGGCCCAGGAACAGGAAGTGCCCTCCCACCCCCACCAACTCCCCTGCCAGTGCCACCCGAAGCCTCTGGGTTGGGTCACACAGCTCCAGGCCTGGAAATAAAGCAGGGATGGAGGGATGAGTGAGGGGCCAGGGAGGGAGGAGGCATGAGAAAAAAGGAGAGGATGGAGGAGGACAGAGCTGGGTCAGACCCTGAGCAGAGTCTGCACTCATCGCGCCCATAGATCAACCTCCAGGCCTCAAGGAGTAGCCTGTTTATTTCTCTCTCCTCTCCTACTTAAACCTAGGAGAACTCTGGGATCAGAATATTCCCAGTTTATAGGCCCTTTCATGTCACTTCTCTTATTTGACCTTTGTGTCAACTCTTGTCCAAGGTCACACAGCCAATCAAAATCTCTTTTTTAAAAATCAGGTGGATTTACTGACTGCAGTAAGTCCAGGGCAAGGCTTTGAGATTACAGGAGAGACAGGTGTGGAGAGAAGCAGGACCTGTGGACCCATCGAAGGCAGGGCAGAAAGCTCAGACTCTGAGCAGCTGAATTCTGGGACTGGAGAAAGGGCCCAGGGGAGCCTAATACGAAAGCTGGGATAGTCTAAGAATGCAGAAAGGTAGATCTAGTGACATAGGAGGGGACCCAGGCAGGGGGCCACTTACGCATCAGATAGACACCAAGGTCAACCCCAGCAAGCAGAAAGCCCAGGAGGAATCGGAGGGCCATGACACCGGTGGAGGAGCCTGCAGCAGCTCCTCCCACTCCACAGGGACCCACCAGTCCCAAGGTAAGCAGCACAATCCCACGACGGCCAAATCTGGAAAGCAGGGGAGGCTTCTGTTCACCTGGACTGCCTGAGTAAGGAGGTGCTGGGCAGGGCCCAGTTGCCCACTTCAAAGCTGGAGCTGAGGATGAGGCTCTGAGGCCAAAGATGATGGAGACCATGGGTTGCTGATGTCTGGATACTGGTCATTGGGATGAGGCTTTGAGGACTGAACCCAGGGCCTTCATACTGAGCTGTATCCCTAGCCCTTTTTATACAGAAACAAATAATCCATAAATGATCCAGACTGAGCTTGAACATGCAATCTTCCTGCCTCAAGTCTCCCAGAGTACTGGGATTATAGGTATGTGTCACCATATCCAGCAATTTAGGACCACTGATCCTGGGGACAGAGCTGATGGTCAGTGATTTCTCCTGTTCAGACCAGTCAGAGATGCAAGTCATCAGTATAAGCGATTAGATCCATGATCTGTGGAGTGAGGTCATTGGGTACTTGTAAATGGGGACAGTATTGGTCAATGAAGATGGAGCTATTGATTTCAGGGAACTGAGTAATTGATCTTGGTGAATAAGCCCACTGTCCCATGAAGTTGGGACAAGGGCTTTTTAATACATAGGGGTTGTTAATGGGATGGGCCACTAGCCAGGAAATGAAGCTACTGATCTATGGAAATGGGTCTATCAATTCATGAGACAGGATTATTGATCTGCAAGGATGGGATACTTAATCTATGGAGAATGGAGAACTGATCTCTGGTGAAAGTGTCATTGATCTATGGGACAAGGATTTTAGTTCATATGGGTAAGTGGTTAATAATATATCTATTCATAGATAGAAATAATTAGTAATGATGGGGTCACAGACCAGGGCTGATGAAACTACTGGTGATGATGGTCACTCAGCAGGAGTCAGTGGGGACAGAGGTACTGATCTATTGGGGGTTGGGCTATTGATCTTTAATGATGAGATTGCTGATCTATGGAGATGAAGACTGATCACGCGTGTATGCGCTGCCGAAGCAAGCAAAGGGACTGGTCATTGGAAAGGGGCAATAATTAGTCCCTAAAAATGAGGCTGCAAACCCAGAGACAAAGCCCTCCCACTTCTATCAGGGTCATCTTATAGGTTAGTGGAGCTAAAGCTTCTGACTTTAAGAGACTGACTGTTCTTTGGGTATGAGAGAAATCGGAATAACACTACCAGGAAATGAAGCCACCAGGGATGGGCTGCTAACTTGTGAGTTTGGGATTGTTGGTCCACAGGTGTGACCATCAGGAGTGAAGATGGTACTGATTTTAAGAAGTGCACTGTGAATGTGCAGATGCCTTTGGTCCATAGAAATTGGACTACTAATCCATTTAGATGGGACTGCAGATCAAGCGGGATGAGTAATCCATGGGAATTGTCAGTGGAGATGGAGCACATGGTCAGTGGCAGCAGTGTCCAAAAACAGAGGAGACAAGAGTTTTGATCCTTGAAGGGAGCTAGTGGTTCATGGGTTGTTGATCTTTAGAGATGAAGCCACTGGTTCATGGAAATGGAGATACCGGTTTGAGAGAATCTGAAAGCCTTGGAGATCCATGATGATGGGACTATCAATTTATGAGGGGTGCTCTTGGGGCCATTTGGTGGCAGCCACAGGACCATGGGTTATTGAAGATGATGGTACCATTCTTTGGAGATAGTTATTGACTGGTCGGGGAGGGGCTACTAGACACAGATCAGGTCATTTGTTTATAAAGTTGAGCTATTGGTCAGTGGGAATGGGGCTGTTGAGATTTAGGAATTAACACTGACCTTTTAGAATGAGGCTACAGGGATGAAGTTAACAGTCTAGGTGGGGTACTAGCTAGTGGGGATAAGTCTGGTAACCCATAAAGGTGGTAAGGGAGATGGGTGATAAGGGCAAACGAGGAAGACAAGACTTTGGATCTGCGGAGACAGCACTTTTGGGTAGGGATGGGACTATTGCTTCGAGATGGGGCCAGTGATCCAAGAATGTGGGAGTACTGATCAGTGGGAACAGGTCAAATAGTCCACAGAGGAGGTTGCATCTTGTGCCAGAGGGGTATGAACTGTATTTCTTGATGGGGAGTGAAGATGAGACTAGGGTAGATCGTTAAGTACAAGTCCAGAGCAGACTGCAGAGTCCAGCCATGGTTCTCAGCCTCCTGCCAGCCCAGCTGCTTGGGCTGGCTTCCCCAGACCCCCTCCTCTCTACCCGCCCTGCCCCCATAGCAGCCCTCACCTGTCTGCAGGGTAACCCAGGAACAGGTAGCCAGAGGCAAAGCCCAAGATGAAGAGGATCTGCTCCAGGATCACCTGCCAGCCCAGGTCACACACCAGATCCCACTGGGGATGTGGAGAGGGTGCAGCGGGAGTGAGGTCCCGCCCTCGGTCGCCCCCAGCCCGCCACCGCCCCATGCCCACCTGGCCTGGCCACCTCACCTGGCCAATGGCGTTAGTGGTGAGCACGGGGAGCCCATTATAGTCCCAGTCCTTGAGGCAATGGGTGAAGTCCGGCGGGGCGAAGCCGCTGCACGCTGGGTCAGTGTTGGTGGCGACTCTGCTGGCCGCGCTCGCTGCTAGAGCCGCGCTGGCGGCGATGCTGACGCCACTAGCATTGGGGGGCTGCTCCCAGCCCGAGGCATTGGGGGGGAAGGCCCCATAGTGGCAGTGCAGTGGAGGCGCCAGCGTGAAGATGGGGTCCGAGGCCAAACCCAGAGCCACGAAGAGCACGGGCAGGCAACAGAGGCCGAGCTGCAGCTGCTGGCCGCCGCCCAGCGCCCCCACCTGGGCGAGCAGCGCCTCAAAGCTGAGGGGGCCTGGGGGCACGGCCAGCGACAGGCTGCTGCCCAGCGCGTCGCCGCCCGCGTCGCCCTCCCCCTCCCGCTCGCGCTCGCGCTCACCCTGCAGCTGCTCGGCGGGCACCGCGTCTCCGAGGGTCCCGACCTGCTGTGGGCGGGGAGGGGCAGAAGGGTGAAACAAGAGCGCCGCGGAGCCCACGGAGGGGGCGGACGGGCGCGGGAGGAGGCCATGGGGACAGTGGGGGCGCGCAGGAGGGCTCGGCCAGCGCGGCGGGGGAGGGTGTGGGGCGGACTGCGTCGCCCCCTGGGGGCGCGGGCACTTACTCCATTGGAGCCAGTGGTGATCTCTACGGTGCTGTCGATTTTGCTGCCACCCCCGCCATTGGGCTCGGGGGTCCCGGTGGCCACCCGGGGAGCCAGCTTGCCGACCGCAGGGGCCCTCCTGGCCCGCGCAGAAAGGATGCGCTGTCCTCTGGCCCAGCTGCGCGCCAGGTGCCCGGACACCGAGAGGCCGAAGAGACCCCGCTCTGCAGCTCTGCAGCTGCGGGCGCCTTCTCGGTCTCTGCGATCGCTGCGCTGCTTTCCCCTCCCCTTCCTCCAGACTCTCCTCCCCTTCCCACGTCAGCAGCGCCTTCGATCCAGACTCTTCGTCAGAGAGAAGAAGGGGGGGTCAGGGCCCAGGAGAGGGAGGGGCTGGGGGCTGTGTCGTCTTCTCCGTGGGTCTGCGAGCCATTGCGGTAAAAGAGGAAAAAATGCTGAAGGATAGTAGGTAGCTGAAGCTGCCTTCAGAGGTTCCTCCTTCGCTGCCAGTTCTTCCCCATCACCCATTCATCTCTGACATTTATTAAGTGCCTACTATGTTCCAAGCCTTGAGCTGGGCTTTTGTGCCAACCAGACCACCTTGGAGTTTACTTTCGGGCGGGCAGGCAGGCAACCATAGTGTGCTTAGCGTAGGGAGGCTCGGCACTGCACTCTACTGCAGGCCGCTACAGGGAGCTCCGGTCTCTGGGCTTCCACACCCCTATTCTGGCTGAACAGCCATCATTTTGTCAATTGCGTTTGGCGCTGTTGGCTGTCCCTTCCTTTCACCGCTTTCTTCCTTAGCTGCTGAGTCCCGCACTGCCCTGCTTGCTTCCTCCTGCTTTTCCACAGCAGGCACATTTTCCTCTTTCCTGCCATCAGGGCCTGCAGTGCTCAGGACTCGGTCTGAGGCCCTCCCTTCATTTTGTGCTTCTCTCCACCTCGGTGTCTCACCTGCCACGACCAGCATACACGCTGCACATCCGAGTCCCAGCTTTGTATTTTGGCTCCTGCCTGTTTTCTGAGCCCAGATCCACGAAGCAACCTTTGCTGAATCTCTTACTTTGGATGTCTGGAAGGGACTTCAAATTCAATGTGACTAAGACTAAACTCATGCTCTTCCCTCCTATAAGCTGGTTATCTCTCCTAGGGTTTCCTTCTGCAGGGAAGGAAGAAGCTATGACGAAGTACCCTGTGACAACTCTTGGAATTGCTTCTGTCAACTCCTTTACAACCACCTGTCCATTTTATTTCATGCATAGAGTGCTGAGAATCTGCTTCTCTTTTATCACTTGCACAGGCTAAGTGTGGTCTCCTAATCTGTGGCTGTTCTGTCTGCATTCACGTTGTTGCTACTCCTTCCCCATCTGCTACTTGTAGCGCAGATGGAGCCATCTTTTCAGAATGCAAGTCTGATTGTGTCCCTTTCCTGCTTACTGCCTTCACCAGTAGGTATTCTAATGATTCACACATGGCTCTGGATGCCTGCTCACATTCTCTCTGAAGTTGCATTTCACTTTTGATCCCAGGTTCTCTACCATCCAGCCACGTGGGTTTCTTTCACTATTTCCCACACCACAGGATGTTTGCACAAGAGGGTTTCTATGCCCAGAAGGCCTTTTAGTCAAATTGTGTTCATCCTTCAGAGAATCCTTCCCTAGGCCTACGACTGCTACTCCATGTGGCTGGTGGATGAACAGCATCCCCATCAACTGCTACTCCGTGTGGTTGGTGGATGAACAGCATCCCCATCACTTTCGAGGCTGCTAAAAATGCATAATCCTGGTTTCTCCCAGACCCTTCAGCCACAAGTTAGCTTTTATATCATCAAGCATATGTTCATTAGTTGGAGACACCTTTCTCTAATTCTAAGAGAATTGGTGCTTGATGGACACTTTATTTTGAATCCCAGGTAAGGGCTAGAAAGGAATGTCCTGTCAAGTGTCAGCTAGGGAGTCATTTCCCCTTTTCACCACTGAATTTCACCTTCAATATCTTGTCTCTTCAGTTGAGAAAATTCCCAGATACAAGAAATCTGTTTTCGGTGCATCAACTTCCTAGCACCTTCCCTCCTCCAACTCCTTTTAGTAGCTTCTTCTAGAATGACTCTGATCATAGCCAGTGCTCCTTGGGAATTCATTTGCCTGTATCCTGTTTTGGAGTAAGTTTTTAAAATTTTATCTGGTCCTAGACCATTCAATCCATGTTCTTGTTAGAACCTCACAACTTTGTAAGATCATTATCACATTAACACTAAGACAGGGCTCAGAGACTAATGTGATTTACTCAGACACATGCATGAGCTATCTGAGATTTGAACTGAAACCTGACTCCAATTCCAAGCTCCTTCTTCCCCACTCCTACTGGATCTTACCAACCACTCAGAGGAGCTCTACTGCCGACCTATACCACTAGTCCCTTCTGTTTTTTTCCTGACAGGTTGTCTCTAAATTGCTCAGGCTAAACTTGGAGTTATGATCCTCCTGCCTCCTGTAGCTGGGATAAAAGATGCATGCTGACACTCAACTCAGCTTATCTTTCAAAATTCTGTCTGAAAAACGGAAGATGGTCTTCAATACATAGGGGAGATTGTTCTTGCCCCCAAATCTTGAGAACTTCCGCCTTGAGAGTGCAGTGAGAAAGAAGCCCAAGATGCTAAGATTGTGGCTGGATTTTGAGGTGTCCCTGACCAGGTGATTCTTGGGAAGGCAGAACCTAATCTGGGTTTGCGGCTGACTACTTTCCTTGTGGTAAATGGCTGAGTGATCCCTCACATAGGCTATGGACCCTCACTTTCACACATCAAGGTCCTGAGGACTATGGACTTTAATCCATTGCACCTACCGCCACCTCAGCTTCCTCTTGTCCAGGAGGATGATCAATCTTCCTGGCTAACATCTTCCCTGCCCAGTGAGTCTCTTCACATTGCCTTGTAGATTTCCACCAACAGCAACTACTCAATCTGGTGAGTTTATTATTTTTTAAAACAACTGACTTGTTGATGTCCAGCCTACCTGGATGTAGGTACACGGAACACAGTCACTGTAATTCTGCCTGATGGCTCCCTTCCAGCAGAAGCCCAAGAATCAAGTCAGAGCATGAGAACTCAGGCTTTATTGAGGTGGATGCCCATGCTCAAGGCCCAGCTCTCCAATCTTCAGAGAGGAGGAACCTTCTGGCATCCCCAGACCTCCATTCTGGGTAATCCTTAGGTCTCTGTCCCCCCAACGATCACCAGTGTGGTGCTTAGTTCTGCAGCCAAGGAGAAGGATAAGAGGTTCTGTATGGCCCTAAGTTTCTGCCACCCAATTCTCTGAGCATCAAACTTGCAGAGGTGGAAGGCACCACAGTGACCTCTATGAGAGGCTGGAGAAGAAAATCCAGCTCTTTTCTGCCCCAACAAAGCAGGGAATAACATTAAATATAAATAATTTATATAAAATGGCTCGTACAAAAAGCAGTAGGAAGGGGGAGGACATGCCTGTCAGAGGCTGAGATGACCAGAAAGAGTAGAAAAGGGTAGACGCCTTCCCTTCCTAAAACAGAGCGCTCAATCATCCAAGCTTGGAGAGTGGCTCTGGCAGGCAGGGAAGGAAGGGAAGTTTGTGCCAATGCATGCTCAGGGAGCCAGACTCGTGAGCAGGGTGGTGAACTGCAGGGCCTGCCCTGATAGTTCGGCCACACATCGTGCCATCTCCTGGACTGCAGGACCAGACGGATAACCCAGCGCTGCCTCCTTGACAGCCAGCACAGTGGCCTGCAAGGCCTGGCCCAGAGCTGAGCCTACAGCTCCAACCTGTGCTCGCAGAGGAGCAGAGGACGCCAGCCGGGCCAGGGTGTCCCCAACAAACACCAGGTGGTGAGCAGTCACCACTACCCGCTTGCCATGGGGCACGAAGAGGCGTGGGGGCTGGTTGGCCTGGGTGCTGGACGTGAGGGTCGCCACCGCTGCCTGCAATGCTGAGTAGTGGCTCTGGCACTGGCCTGCGTAGAAGTGTAAGAGCTGTTGGTCTCCGGTGGACAGAACCAGTGGCTCCCCTGGGGCAAGGGCTTCCTGTGGAACAAGAGGAGGTAGTGGGAACATGCTCGTCAGTCCCTCTTCCTCCCTCCTGTCTCCTTTCCTTTATTCCCGAGGGCCCACCGAAAAGTTCAGATATTTGAATGGTGGGAAAAGTGGTCAGAGTTACATTCAAATAGCATCAAACTTGACTTCAGAGAAATGTAAATTTCTTTGGTTCCTTATCTCAAAAAACATGGAACCTGGGCCTAGTCTACAGGCAGTGGTAGAGCATATGCTTATTAGCACAACGGAGGCCCCAGATTGCATCTCTAGCACAGTGACAAAAATAAATAAATAAATAAACCGAAACAAGCAAACCACTCGTGAAATTTTAAACTTTTTAGTAGCCACATTAAGTAAAAAGAAACTAATACATATTTTATTTAACTAACATAACAAATATAAAAGTTAGTACTTTCTACATATAACAATTTTTTCATATTCAGCCTGCAAAATCTCATGTGCCTTTTCTATTTAGAGCACATTTCAATTCAGATTGTATCTGATGACCCCTAGTCCAGCTACATCTCGAGGGCTCTGTAGTCACAGGTGGCAACTCTACCACAAAAGGCAGGATTTTGTTTTGCTTTGTATTGGAGACAGGATCTCACTAGTAGTTTAGAATGTCCCTTGAATTCACTATGTAGCCTAGGCTGGCCTCAAACTCAAGGTGATCCTCCTGCTCAGCCTCCCAAAGGTTGGGATTACAAGAGTGCGCCACCACACCTGGCCAGGACAATGCAATTCTAGTATGGCCTCAGAAAGTGGTAGTGGACACCTATATAACACAGGAAAGGGACTCGGCACAGTACACTGCACTCGATGAGAACCCTGGCAGCAATTGCGGTGGTTGTGCTGGATGTTGGTGCATGCAGTGCCTGCCACAGGGTCTGGCAGGTGGTAAATGCTTGGTGTGCTATGATCATTATGTGCTTGGTTAGGAAACTACCTCACTTTCCTGAGGCCTAGAGAGTTAAATGATTGCTTTGAAACTAGTGGCGTCTTAGTAGTGGATCTGGGATTAGCAGCTGGGTCTCTTAGGAACCCAGGAATTCATAATTGGAAGGAGCTATTCAGTTGAAAGGAGGTTTAGAAGTCACTTGGCCCAGCTGTGACCCCCAGTCCAGAAACTCTCTGCTCCCCTGTCGGCTTTCTGATTCTGTGCCAACACATTCTTTTCTCCTTTCTAAATTCCTAATATCCTTTTCCAAGTTCCAGTACCCTCTTGTTAAGAGTCTCATTCCTCTCTGTGTTTTGTGTAAACTCTTACCCTAACCTGCTTTTTTCAAGGTCTGGCTAAGAAGACTCCTTACCCAGCCCCTTTTGTTCACCCCCTGCACCAGGCTTACCTGCTGCTCTGGCAAGCCCCTCTCCAGCGGTTCAGGATCCTCTGGAGAGGCTTTATCCAGGGTCCTAGATTCCTGAGCTTTATCCATGCCCTGCAGAGGGGTTCAGATCTCAGTGCAAGGGTCAGGGTGGGGAGCCTCATGGTCTTTCTGTCTCTCTCCAGCCCCCCTTCCTGAGGGTGTCACCAGAAGTTGCAGTCCCTTAACTCCAGGTGTAAGATAGCTCTGGGGGGCCCGGGATTGGTTTAGGGGAGAGTGTGGCATTATTAGCACAAGTGGTGTGGCTGAGGGTCCCGGGCTGCAGGGTGGAGGGAAAAAAAGGCTCTGAGATCTTCACCTCCATTCTCCTGGTGCATTTCTGGCAGGCTTCCGATGGGGCTGCCAGGGGAGAAGCTCACCTTCAGGTGGACATAGTCGTATTCCTCCGCCACTGGGATGCCTTCATACTCATTGTGGAGTCCTGCTGGATCGTCCTCCACCTCTCTGCTCTCCGGATTATCCTCCACCTTGAGGCCTCCATAGCCAGGAAGGCGGGGTGGAGGTGGGGGTAGAGGCCGGTCCTGGATACTACCCTTGCGGCCTGGAGCAGGAGAGGGAGCCGGAGAGGGGCTGGGAGGCTCAGGAACAGGCAGGGCAGGCAGAGGGCGACGGGACAGGCTTTCAGCAGAGGGCAGCCGGGGCCTGTGGGGAGGTGGGGGGCTTCTGGGCAGAAGCCCAGCCAGGGTGTCCAGATCACTGGAGGCTGAGGCTCCTGGGGGCTCTGGAGAAGGGGGTGCCTCGGGCACCAGCAGGGGTACATCGTAGATGCCCTCATCAGTGTCTCTGCCCTCTCCATTTGTAAGTTCCTCAGGTGCTTCATACAAGTTGAGGAGTGCTGATGCCCGTTTTAGGTTGGAGGGGGCAGCATAGAGGGGTGGCTCTGGTTCCCGACCCCCTTCCCATTCCAGATCTGGCTCCAGCTCTGAGGGTAGCTTTGGGGCCAGAGGCACATCATAGGTAGCATCATCCTCTCCAGGAGGCTGAGGGGCAAACCAAGCCAGAGATCGGGAAAATGAGGCTGGAGAGTCATAGGGGTCACTGGAGGGAGTCCGGAGGGCAGTGGAGGGCACATCATAGACCTAGAGAGAGATCAGGAAGTTACCCTTTGGCCTAGAAGTGCACCATCCCTTACACAGCAACCACACAGGCCTGTAGCCCTCACCTCCAGGGTATCTCCAGGTGGGGTTCCACTGCCTCTGGGGACCTTGTAGATGGGATCAAAGGATGGCGGGCAGGATCCAGACAGAGGTCCTGTGGCAGGACAGGGCCGAGCTGGGGGTGGCACCACATACACCTAGAGTTAAAACGGGTGGGTAGATCAGGAGTGGGGTGAGGGCAGTGAACCAGATGACATCAGACTTGGAGAAGCTCTGAGATCTTCCATCCCCTGCTGACAGGGACACAAGGTTGAAGAAGAGGTGGGAGATAGTTTCTGCCAACTGAATGGAAAGCCACAGCCCTGAGGATCCCCTGCCTGTCTTGCTGCAGGTCCCCACTGAAGGACACATGCTCTCCTGGCTTAGGGTTGGGAGACTCCAGCGCTCACCTCTTGCTCCCTATTGTCAGGCTCCAGGGCTGGGTGTGGTAAGCTGGGCTCGGTGGGAAGTGCCAGGGCAAGGTTGGGTTTGGGTGCTGGGCCAGCAGGGAGGAGCTTCACTCTGTTGGCGGGCACAATGCCTTGCTGGCCATGCAGGGAGCAGAGGCACCAGCCATCTAGTCCGCCAGCGCCCTCCTTCTGCAGGACCCGTAGAACATCCCCTCGGCGGAAGGACAGCTCTTGGGGTGACTCTGCGGTGTTGTCATACAGTGCCCGGGCCAGCTGGGCCTGGAGGGTGAAGGGGAGGTGAGCATAAGGATCTTCACACGCTGCAGGTCCTGCCAAGCCGCCCATTTCCTTAAGCTGAAAATCTCACTCCTGACTTGGCTGCTCCTTCTGGCCCTGCCCTGCCTCTAGCTGCATCTCCTGTGCTCTCCTTTCCATTCTTGGAAGGAGCGCCTTCTGACTTCAGGACCTTAGCACTATTTTCCCTACTCACAATTTTATATATTAGACCCCTTTATCCTTCCGCTTAAATGCCTCCTCCTGAGAAGGGGCTTTTCCTCATTCCTTTTTCCCACCCCATTCTCCCTGTATCTCTACCCATTGGTCCTTTCATAATACCTTTATCATCAGTTTCTCCTCTTGCACTTTAAACAGGGAATGCTGCATTTCTAGCCCCTGCAAGAGGGTCTCACCCAAAATGATCCTCATACACATTTGTTGAATTAATTTCTCACAATGTACAAGACATTTCATTGAATCTCCTTTCCTTCCCTCTATTTCCTAGTTACTACCCCATCATAAGCAAAAGGTTAGATTAAGCGGCTGGATTCCAAGGCAAAAAGCTTTGTCCTGAGCACCTAGACATAAGAAAACTGAAACTGAAGCAATTGTTTTGTTCTTTGCCTGAGCAAATAATGTTCTGCCAGGAGAGGCTGAGGTTCCTGGAGAAAAGTATGTTAGCGCAGTGGTGGTGAATCTGTGGTCTGCATGCTGCATCGGGCTCTTTGTTATCATTGAAAGCTCTAAAAGGTTCACCACCACTGCTCTAGTGTATGGAGGGGGAATGTTTATGTGCTCTAGGGTATGGTAGATCGATGGGGGTAAAAATCACCATCTTGTCCCCACTACCTCAAGGAAGCACATAAACTTTCTGACATCAAGGGCCATATGCTCAGGTAACAAGTCAGAGATGCCAAGTTCATCAAAATGATGTTTCCAGACACCGAGCAAATTAACAATATGCACTAATTCAGTAAAGTATCCCAAGCTAAAGATTTTAGCCAGGCTGGCTCACCAGAGAAGCACTTATTCCACTGAGCCATCTCACCAGCCCCTGGAAGGCAGGTTTTAATAAGAAATAGGTTCCTTGCTACATTCCAAACTCATTGAACTATTTTCTGATTATATTGTGGCTTCTGAAGGATATTATCTCACAGAAAGAAAATATGGTAACTAAGTAACAGGACTTCCTGGTTGGCTTTGCATTTTTTCCCCCTAGTATATTAGTGTCTTGGATCTAATTAAGGGATTTAAATCAAAGTACTACACTAAAATAGACCTTGGGTTGAGTCCTCATTCTGTTCCTTTTTCACTGGGTGTATTTGGACAAACTGTTTGAAATTCCATGAGCTTCAACTTATTTCTTCGTAGAAATTTATATATATGTCCAAATGTCTGTTTGGGTCCTCCCAAGGCTCTCAAGAAGGTTTATGAGATAATGCAACAAACAACCGTGACAAAGCTTAGCATAGGGCCAGGTGTAGTATAAAATGAGAATTACCTATATTAGAATTTCACACACACCCCCCGCCCGCCCCCCAGGACTCCAAAGGTGACTGGCAGAGTCCCAAGCCAGCAGTGCTGTCGGGTTAGCCGTAGAAGCACTCTACCACCAGAGAACTTCCCCTCTGCCCACTGGGCTCAGGGTTTCTAGCCACCATGCACACCAAGGAGCTACAACCAGTGTGATCTGAGAAAGCGCAAACACCAAATATTCCTCCAAGGGGATAGGGTGCCTCTCCAAGACTTTTTGTCCACCTTGACAATTCTCCTTCCCAGAGTCCTGGGGTCAGGGCAGAAAGCCAACCAGGAATTTTATCCCAGGCTGGGCTAAGAAAAGGTGGAAGAGTTGCCGGTAGTCAGACTACAGACAGTACAGGACTGGGGAGCTGAGGTGGGACTGCTGAGAGCTCCTCCCAGTGGTAGGTGTGAATTCTGTCCAGTGGGGCCAAAACTCTAGGCCTCACAGTTGCAGGAATTCAGGCAGAGCTGCAGATGGAATGACAGATGAGGGTGTGGCCACCCCCCCTCCGTTCCCCTCTAGAGGCCCAGCTGACTTGTGAGAGAATGGCGGGCTTACTAGGGGTGGCAGTGGACAGATCGCTGTGCTCTCTGGGAGGCCTCTGCCCACACTCCCGTTGTGCCAGCTGTCTCCTCCCTTTGTCCCCAGTCCCTGGAAAGTGGCTCGAGGTGGGGTGACATCACCTCCCCTTCTATATTCTTTCTCCCTGCCTGATCACCCTCCTTTGCTCTATTTGCCCCTTTCCTCCATTCCCTTCAAGTGATGGGCCTCCTTAGGTTCTCTGGCCTCCTATTTTCCTTGGGCCACTTGGTTCTTTCAATCTCCAGAGGCCCCAGCCAGTCACCAGCAGCCATCTGTTCCCGCCCAGAAAAGAGCAGATAGGCCTGGGGCCACACTTGCCCCCTCCCCTTCATCCAGCCGCAGCCTCTAGGAAGAAAGAATGGGGAGGGGCGAGCTCAAAACCAGAAGGAGCAGGAGATGGGGAAAGGTGTAGAAAGGAGGCAAAAGTGAGATGAGGACACAACCTCTTGGAGAAGAAAGGGATCACGAACAAGAGGCAATGAGAAAGAAATAAAAGCGACAGGAGCGCGGGGAAGGCTGGGGAGGCCCGTACCCGGGAGCCTCCTCTCCCCGGTGGACTCACCGACGTGGCAATGGCCATGGCCTCCTGCACCGCCTGCTTCAGGCAAGGCTTGGGCTTGCTGTCTTCAGCCTTGGGTGCCTGGCACCATGGCACGCGGCCTGAGGGCGAGGAGGCTGCCCCGGTTGTGGCGCTTGAGCAGGGGTCTCCGCCAAAGTTGGAGGAGAAAGAAACCCCACAAAACTTCCCAAATGGGAGGCAGCTTGGCCAGGCAGGAGGAGGAGCGGGGCGGGCCGGGGCGTCGCTGCGGGACCTCTTCCAAGGGGCGCGCTCTGCGGTCCCCACGGCCTGGCCGGGCTCTGGGCCGCCGGTCCTAGGCTGCGGGGGCCTCCCGGGCCAATGCGCGCCGATGGCGCCCTTCCGCGGCCGGCGACGCGGTGCGTACTGGGGCTGTGCTCGACGCCTCTCCGGGCCGCTCAGGACGGCCCCGGGGCCGAGAGGCGGTTGGGGCGGCTGGGCTGGCCGGGCGAGTCTGGGGCCAACCCTCCTGCCCGGGGGCTGCGCCTGAGCGAGCGCTCCCGAGCTGCAGCTGGCCCGCACGGCCCGGGGCCCTGGGGCGAGATCGGCTTCGAGGGAAAGGAGCGAGCGCCCGGCCGTCGGGCCCTTCTCAAACTCGCCCCAGTTGGCGAGAGGAGGCCAGGGTGGCGCCACAGGCCACGGGGAGCGCGGCCATCGGGCTGGCGGCGGTCTTCGGCCCGGACCTGGCGCCCGCGCGGACCGCACGCCCAGAGTTCCGGGGTCGCCGCGACGGCGGGCGGCCGG
>NW_004524852.1:1954633-1957890 GCF_000260255.1 Octodon degus
CCCGCCCCCGCCCCCCGCCCGCGCGCGCGCACACACACACACACACACACACGCACCCTCGGCGGGGCCCCTCCCGCGGCGCGCCCCAGAGGTCGGGCAGCTCGCAGGTCTTTGGGAATGAAGAGAAAGACCACAAAGCTACTGAGGGAGCAACGCGAAGGCGCAGGAGGAGCTGGGGCTAGGGGGCCTGTGGGCTCGCCGGACTTGGCCTTCGGGGGGACACTGAGAAGGCTGGGAGGCTCGGGGAGGGGGGCGGTCGCGAGAAGCCCCCAGGCTCACCCCTCCCGCACAGCTCCCCGTTCCTCCCCTTTTCCCCTGCTCCTGGCGCCCTCTGAGTGTGGTCCTTTCTCCTCCCTTCGAGCCCCGTCCTCCCGGGCGCGGGCGCGGGACTCAATTCTGGGGATTAAGAGAAAGGAGGGAGGAGAAAAGGGAGAGGAAGGGAGGGGGTGGAGGAGAAAAGGGGACGATCCTTCCAAAGGCGGTGTAGAGTTTCAGCCGGGGACCCTCAGGCCAAGCTGCTAGTCTCGCCCTCTCGCCCCGTCTTTGTCTTCCGCAGCGCCTGCTTCCTCCGGACCTCACGGCAGACCTCCCGAGGGTCTGATCGGCTCTCTCCTGGGAGCGTCCTCTCCCTGCCACGCCCCCGCTCACCCCCCCCCCCCCCCCCCGGGGCCCTGTGCCTCTCTCTGCCTCTCTTTCATTAGCCCCACATCTATCTTTCGCCCCGCCCGGGAGCGAGGGCGCTCCTTTGCCTTGCTGGGGTCCTCAGCGGAGCTCCCTCGTGCTACATCTGCAGGGGTGTCAGGGGTACCCGGACATTCTTGAGGGGCACAGGCCGGAAGTCTGGCGCTGGGTATGGATTCTGGCCTTGGCAGAGAACAGGAAGGCTGAGTGTCTGGACCCAGATCTACTGGCGAGCCGGTTGGACGGCCTTTTAGCCTCCTGTGCCAGTCTGGGCCTGTCCCTGTCTTCAGCCTGGCTAGCTCTTGCTGCTGCAAGAATTGCAGGGCCACTCCACAAAAGGGCAGAACTCCTGTGGCGTTCAGCACAGGGCTGGGCTAGGAGCCTTCCACAACTCTCCTGCACACTCTTTCCAGCCGCCCTCTTCCCTCTTCTTTTGGGGCACAGACGTTAAGAGTCTTGAGCGAAACTTTCCTTTTTTTTGTATTTTTAGGAAGGGTCACTAGATCGTCCTCACAGTGATCCGCCTATTTACAACCTCCCAAGAGCTGGGCCAGGCCCTGTCTCTATTGCCGTCTCAACACGCCCCGGGGGCGGGGCCGCAGGAAACCCCCCTGCCTCCCCCGCGCAGGCGCTTTAATCCACTGAGCTATTTGGCTCCCCTAAACTTTCCATTTTTGAGGTTCTTTGTATCTAGAAAAGCAGGATAAGGGCTGGTGAGATGGCTCAGTGGTCTAGGATTTTTTTTTTTTTTTTTGCTCCTCGAATGCCTTCAGGGCCCTTTTGACAGGCTAGAGTGTTGTGGGGATTGAACTGCAGCAAGCTGAGGCTGACAGCTTTGTGGAAGCAGCCACTTAAAGAACTGAACTAGGGCCAGGCCCCCTAGCTCAGTGGTCTAAAGCACCTACTTAGAATAAGCTTAGCAAATCACAGGGACTGCGGTTCAATCAGCTGGCCACACACACACACACAAATAAGTAAAATTAAAAAAAAAAAAGCAGGATACTAAATGGAGTCAAAGAGTTGCAGCATATATTCAATATTTACATTTTGCAATTAACACTTAAAACTTATAAAACAGACATTGTTTAGCTTTATATGGCGATAACATCAGAAGTCAATTTAAGGCCCTTTGTGAACCTGAGGTGGGGACTCCACCCTCCAAAGTCCACCGGGTCACCCATCCTGGCCTATGCCAAGACTGTTTTGGGGGAGCTTGCCTGCCCCAGCCCCTCTTCTGCCCCATTGCCTGGGAACCTGTGAAGAACCCACTGCACAGGACAGTGGGAGAGGGACAGACTCTGGGGTGAACTTGAGGATCAATGTTTTTAGCTTTCAATGATGAAATACAGATGCAGGCAGGGGCCTGGAAATCTTTTTTTTTTTTTTTTTTAAATGTATTTAGGACAGGGTCTTCAGGGTCTCACTACATAGTGAGACTTGTAGTGATCCTCCTGTTTTCAGCTTCCCAAGCACTGGGATTACCAGCCTGCGCCACCACGCCTAGTCTGGGCCTGGAAATCTTAAAGAGACTTACTCGCCATTAGAATGTGAAGGAAGTTTTAAATTTCCAGAGATATCTGAAGAAGAGCCGTGCATCCCTGCTGCAGTGTGGTTGGAGGCAGTCACCGAGGAACACTTTCCATTCTCCTTCAAAGCCCTGCACTGGTGGGCCTGGTTACCTGGCACCCAGACATGCAGCTGCTGGGTATGATCTCTGCCTGGGGTCTGCCAAGGCAAATAGGGGGGCTAAGGTGGAGGTGGGCAGACTATCCAGCCTTCAGAGATGAGTGCTATGGCATAGAGAAATAGATGGAGAGCAGAAAAGGCAAAACAGGAGGGAAGCTGCTCAGATCCAGCACAGTGGCTCAGAGATGGGCAATGGGGCTCAGTGCGTGAGGAACGTAGGTGAGGCACAGTGGAGTCTGAAGTACTGGGAAAAGAAAAAAGAAAAACTGCTTCTGGAATTCCTAGGCATAGAATAGAGCCAGTCTTGAGAGTGAGTCCTGGTTTATTAGCTGTGTGACCTTTGTAAAATTACAGAACATCTCTGGATCTCAGTTCCTCATCTGTGACAGTGGCCTTAGTGACATGTGAACACATGGACAGTGTCTAGTGCACTACTTGGGGCAATCACCTTCACACCACTTGTGACAAAATACCTGGGAAAAATAACATAAAGGAGTGAAGGCTCATTTTGGCTCATGGCTTCAAGTGTTTCAGTCCATTTTTGATGGCTCCCAGATAGAAACATCATGGCAGAAGAATGTGGTGGAGGCAAGCTACTGCCCTCATGGCTGCCAGGAAGCTGAGATAAGGAACCCAAGAAGAAGAGGGGAGGGAGAAGATGTCCACCTCCAACTCACACCCCATGACATACCCCCTTCAAGTAGGCCACAACTTCATAGTTTTCATCATTTCCTAATGTCATCAAGTGGTGAGCTCATCAATGCATTACTCCACTGATGATGACAGAGCCCTTGTGACCCAGTCACCTTCCTAGAAGCCTCACCTCTGAACACATGACCTTTTTTTGGTATCAGGAATCAAACTCAGGACCTTGTCCTTGCCATGTAGGC
>NW_004524852.1:1958205-1975636 GCF_000260255.1 Octodon degus
TTTATTTATTTATTTATTTATTTATTTATTTATTGCAGTACCGGGGATTGAATTTAGGACCCCACACTTGCCAGGCAAGTGCTTACTCTACTGGAGCTCCCCGGCCCTTTAAAATTTTTTTTCTCTTTTTTTGCAGTACTGGAGATTGAACTCAGGACCCTGTGCTTGCCAGGCAAGTGCTTATTCTACTGAGCTATCTCCCTGGCCCTTTTTTTCTCTTTACCTTGGGTTCCCTCTAACTTCCGTGAAAACTGGACAGTTGTCTTTGTTGAAGGCAGAAGGAGGCTTTCCCATATACCGTTACTCTCATTTCTGCCCTCTCTTTCACAAACAGGTATTTAAAGCGATTCAGATATGCTCAGGAAGAGTTCTAGGCGCTGGGTGCACTGGAGGAAAACTAGACTGGCAGGTGGCTAAGATCCTGGGAGGTCAGCAGCCTCACGTAGCAAGTCCTCCAAGATTGTCCCACCATATTCAGGGATAGGAATGATTCCCACCCAGGTCCCGGTCTTCTGGCTCCTTCCCTTTCCCAGCAGTGCTTGAGCAGCTGGTCTTTTCCTTACACTACCCAGATGTCCTTCTTGTTACTCTGAACTTCTCAGGTACTCAATAAATCTTCTAACCCTCCTCCTTTTGGACCTAGAGTACCCAGATTGCCTGGATTCTAATTCTGGTCCCAATGATAACTAGTGACCTTGGCTGCCATGTGACTTTTGGAACTCTTACTTGGAGCTAAAGGACAACAACTGGTGATGAAACAGAACCTGGAGGATTGGCTGGTTGTGAGTATCAAGAGAATACTGAGAAGTGTCTGGCCCACCATGTGTAAATGCTGGATAAAAGCAACTATTACTGTTGCTGTTATTTGGCATCAACCCAGTGAAAGGCACTGGCATGTCAAGGGCATGGTGCCTGTCTTCAAGAAACTTAAATCATGTAGATCATGCTTGAATCTAATCAATGCTTTCTCATTGATCGTGGAATAAAATCCAAGTGCTCCATCATAGCCTGTAAGACCCTCATAACCTACCTACCTCATCTCTTCCCACTTCCATTTCATCTGTTATTTTCCAACATCGATGTTCTTTCTGTTTCTCAAATATGCCAAACTGTTTCTCATCACTAAGACTCTCCATGTACTACCACCCATACCAAGACCATCCTTCCTCCAGATCGTTTTGGTTATCACACTGAATATTGCACCTGTCTTCCTGGTTCTCTGAGTTCGAGTTGCTTTCTCACTCCCACAGTAACTTCCTGTCCCAAAGGCTGCTTAGTTTTCTTCATAGCACTTATCATCAGAAATGATCTTCCTTCCTTATTTATCATCTGTCTCCTTCTAAAATATAAGCTGTATGAAGAAAGAACCTTAGCTCGGTTGTTCTTCTCTGCATTCCTAGTATTTGGAATTGCAGGCATGCAGTAGGTGTCAATAAATATTGTGTGGGTGGATGTATGAATGAGCATAAGCAACCATGACTATAGGACAGAATTGGGAAGCCCGGAGTCCTCACAGTGGGTTATTGAGGGGTCTTTGTTCTTTGATTCTCTGTGTCCTGCAGGCCAAGGTGGCTTCTACTTGATGGTGTGTTCCTTGGCCTAATCATTTTGGGGTGAGGGTACCAGGAATTGAGCTCAGGACCTTGTGCTTTCCAAGCAGGCTCTGTGCTGCTGAGCTACATTCCTGGCACAGCCTAAGCATTATTGTAGCTAAAAGAGATGTTAAAAATAATTAACAACCAGTATCTTTATCACCTGCCAATCAGAACACAGGGATAATAGTCTAGAGCAACGATGGTGAACCTATGGCACAGGTGCTGCAGCAGCCATGCAGAGCCCTTTGTCAGCATGTGAGCCAAGTCGCCGCAGCAGCCAGTGTCATGTAACAGTTGTTGTTGTTGTTGTTGTTGTTGTTGTTGTTATTATTATTATTTTGTATTTTTTTAGGGAAGGGTCTACAGGGTGTTCAGGATCTTAACACTAGATCACACTTATAGTGATTCTCCTGTTTACAGCGTCCCAAGAGCTGGGATTACAGGTGTGTGCCACCATGCCCAGTCTCAGTTGCCATCTCAGAGTGCCCCCGGTGATAGGGCCAGCAAAGCAGACCCAGGGATCGAACCTTGGCTCCTGTATCTGTTTTCAGGGCTTTAATCCGCTGAGCTATTTGGCCGGCCCACCAGTTGTTTGTTTTAAAAGAAAAATCTCACAGTTCAGGTTTAATTGCAACATTGACCCTTTTGTGATAAATAAGTGGGCTTTGTGATGTAGTTTGGGATGTGGTCTCTAGAAATACTTTCGTTACTGATCTCAGGCCTCCATCCATGCTAGTCACCCTTCGGTTGTTCAGTCATAGGGTGGTGTGGGGAAGGGTGCCCCAGGCTGGGCGTTGCATCTCTTTACTAGAAGGCAGCTCCCCAGCGTCATGCGAGGTTAATGCAGGTGAGATTCAGTAGACACCTGGGAGCAGAGAGAGGTCCCAAGGACAATAACTGGGCCAAAACTTCAAGGCAGTAGATGAAAACTTGTATATCTTTCTAAGAAGGGGAAGGAACAGCATCTCTGTCCCCTTGCCTCTTTGTTTGGAATAATATGTGCACTGTAGGAGCCTGAGGGGTGTGGGAGTTTACCTTGATGGCCTCAAATGTACCAACAGGCTACCTGCTCTGGACCTCAGCTCTTGAAGTAATGCAGAGGCCATAGAACTCCCAAGTATCTACTGAATTTCCTCTGCAATAACCTTGCATGACACTGGGGCGCTGCCTTCTAGTAAGGAGATTCTACGCTCAGCCTGAGACACCCTTCACCACACCACCCTACAACTAAACAGCTAAAGAGTAACTGGCATGGATGGGGGCCTTAGATTAGTGATGAAAATATTTCTAGAGACCACATCCCATGCCGCAACACAAAACCCTGCATTTATTTATCACAAAGTGCCAACGTTGCAAACCCCAAGCTTTTCCAAACCAACGGTGGCAGGTGTATTTCATCACCCATTCCTTGCCCTTTCCTGCTGTGCACTTTGCTTACTAGTTTTCCTGGGGGCAGAAGGATAGGAGTCCCAACAAGCCCTCTGTGGCTGCCAGGTGAGGCACAGGCAAGTGGGGACATGTTGGGAGGGTACCTTTGAAGTTTTGTGTTGGGCGAACTTTCCTTTGCTTCCACCTCCGTCATCCTCCCTATTGCCACCTACCTATCCTCACACCCCTGAGGATTCCCTGGAAGCTGAAGTGACTCAGGGTTTCCAAAACTTGTCACCCCAAGAGGAAACCCTCTGGAAAATGTTTCTCATGTCAGGGAGTTACCCTGACATGCTACCAAGTTGCTACTGAGATAAGGACAAAGACTGAGTTAATGGGGTGCGGTGGGGGCATGTGGTTCAGAGCATAGGTTCTTGGTTCAGCCCTGCTTGTTATAGGGTGGGAAAAGCCAACACTGGGGCAGACTGTGTGCTTGGAGAGGCCCTCCCTCTGCCTGTCTGGGGTTTACCTACAGAGGCAGAGAGATTCCCCAAAGGCCACTCCTTAAGGGCAATGGGGCAGAACCAGGGCTATGTATGTTCTCTTTGCAGTGTTAGCAAGTGAAACAAGCAGCTGAGGTCACTTCCAGCTCTACTGACAATGGGTGGTCAAGATCAGAAGACTTGGGCCAAGGCCAGGTTCCAGGTCTCCTTCTGCCCTGGGCTTCTGATTTTTTAGAGGAGATACATAGGAATCCAGCTCTTCTGAAATGGCACTACCCTCTAGGTCCTGATCTTGGGTTGGGGCCATGTACCAGACCAGAGGCTGGAGCACTGCCTCCCAGCCAGCAGGACTGCCTGCCTAAATGGGCAAGAATACCCTGTGCCTTGGGCAGGTATAGATGAGATCTGCCTAACCCAAGCCCATCTGTCACCAGCCAACATCCTCTATGGGGTATTTCCTTTTCACTTGCCACAGATAAGGGTTGGGGTAGCTCCATGTCAGGAGCTTTGCTTTGGAGTTGGTCAGGGCTGGAATGGAAAACCAGCTCCTCTTTGTAAAGGTTTCACTGGAAGTCCAGCCAGATAGGTCAGCAGACTAAAGTGCCTGCTTAGGCAGACACAGGGACCGAGGTTTGATTCCCCATGTGCCACCCCTGGCCCCACCCCTGGGGTGCACTGAGAAGGTGATTGAGACTGGGCGTGGTGGCACACACCTGTAATCCCAGCACTTGGGAAGCTGAAAACAGGAGAATCACTACGAATCCGATCTGTGCAGTGAGACCCTGTAGACCCTGTACTAAAAAAACAAAACAAAACCAAAAAAAACCCACTAAATTTCATTGAGTCTTAATTTCCTTATCCCCAGCATGGGGGTAACAGTTTCATTGTCACGGTTTTATTTTTAGGATAAGATAAGGTAATTGATGTCGAGAGCATAGAGCCATGACTGGCACATGTGTGTAAGTGCACAGAAATGGGGTCAGCAGTGGATGGAAGGACAATAGATGGCTGGGACCAGCTGGATCGAGGTGAGCACGAGGTGAGTACAGTGATATGCCTGGCTTACTGGCTCATTCTCCCAGCTGCCGTGGTTTCTCCCAAGGCCTCTTCCATGGTTCTGGCCCCAACCTTCACTGGAGCAGCTTCTCTTAATTTTCCAGAATACCCCATGACAACAAACAATTCTTTCCTCTTCATCTCCTTTAACCTCTATCTCTTGTTGTCCTTTGTGGCTGTTTTGTCCAAAACATTTGAAGGATTCTCCCTGACTCCACGGTGTATTATTCCTGTTTCTCTTGCTTATTTTCCTGAGTCCTTGGTTACTAGAGGAGTATTTTCTGAGGGAAAGCACATGCAAATCAGGAGACATCATCCTAGAGACAATGTCTGTGTATGAGTGTTGGGCTGAGGTCAGGCTCCAGGGCTGTCAATCCATGGGCTAGAATGAGGGAAAGGCCTGGAGGGAAGTAAGCACTGACCTCTCTGCACAGTCCTCCCCAGCAGGCTGTCCCCTGGGGTCAGCCTTTCTGGGACATACAATTTTGCCAGCAGCCAACCCTGCCCCCTGTTGCTGAGAATGTAAGGCTGAATGGACCTTTCCTATGGCTGGCGAGGGGCAGCTGCTCCTGCCATGAACTCTGCCCCAAGGCCCTGTGAGTGGAGATGAGTCCTTCAGCAGGGTCTTAGGTAAGGTGGTTATGTGTTCTTCCTCTTCCTTGTTTCACCTTTTCATTTGTGCAATGGAGAAAATGATCCACATCTTCTCCCACCAGGCCTTGCCCTTTTAGCCAACAAATTTAAGGGGTAAGGACCTTCCTGGCAGTCCTGTTGGTTGAGAACTATGCTCCTATCCCAGGGAAGAGACCATGGAAAGTGTTAGGATAAGGATGGGGTAGTGACTGGAGAGGGCGAGGGGAGAAACAAGGGAGCAGACAATGGAAGTCAAAGGAGTAGGGGTCATCAAAGAAGAGATGGGGTCAAAGAGCAAAGAGCATGGGGCACAAAGGAGATGGAGGGGAAGGGAAGTGGTCTCTAAGGTGAGCAGTCAGGGACATCTGGGGAAAAGGAGAGGAGTGGAGATCACATGATGGGCGGGAGTAGCAGAGAGCATGGAAAGGAAGCCCGTAGAAGAGAGGTTCAGGGACTCCCTAATTTGGGGTAGCAAACCAACCAAGGAAATCCCCACAGTGCCAGTTCATAAAGACACAGAGCAGCAGAATGCTATTGCTTCCACTTCACGCCCGGAAAGGTTCAAAGAACAACGTTTGCCCAATCAGCTACCAGCCTGGTGATGATGGTCATCACAGCTTCCATGAGGACAGCATTTGAAGCAGCTTTTGGAAATGCTTTCAGGTTTTTTTTTTTTTTTTTTTTTTTTTTGTACAGGGTCTCACTATGCACTTGGAAATAAATTTGAATAAACAAAACAGGTTTGCTGCAAATAAAACCAGGACTCTTAAACTGCTCCATTCAGGCTGCTTCCAGAAGGCTTGTCTGTCAGTCTGGGCAGTGCCTGTGGCTGAGTGAGTCGACTCCAGCATGTACCAGGTAAGGATGCTGCCAGCTGGCGGGGGACCTGCTGAGAGGAAAGGGAGCAGCCCCACAGTGGGGGCTGGGGGGAGACCAGGCTGCCAGGTTTGGGATGTCATGGAGCAGCTTGGAGGAGTTTCGGATGGGAGCAGGACCAGGACAGGTAAGTGCCGTTTTGTTTCTGACCTTCCCAGCAGGTGGCTGCATTCATGGCAGTGATTGTGGGAATCCACAGCCTCCAGAGGGACTGTAGACACAGGCCCAGCTGCTGCCTCAGCCCAGGGCAGGATCCTCCTGAGGAGTGGCTGAAGTGGATTACTGTACCCATGTCTCCTCCAGAGCCTCCTACCTTTACCCACGACTCAGAATCCTGCAGGGCGAGTGAAGACGGGCCCCTCAACAGGAGGGCTATCTCCCCCTGGAGATATGAGTAAGTTTGCAGTCCTCTTCCCGAATGCCTGCACGTGCATCCCTGTATGTACTGGTATCAGGGTGTGTGAGAGGGACCGGAGGAGGTCCAGTCGGTTACAGCCTGCTTTCCCCTTTTTAAAAAAATTTTTAGGGGCCTGGGAGATGGCTCAGTGGAATAAGCACTTCCCTGGCAAGGGCAAGGGCCTGAATTCAATCCCCGGTTCCGCCAAAAAAAAAAAAAAAAATTTATTTGTGTGTGTGTGTGTGTGGCCAGCTCAGCCCACCAGGGGGCTGGGCTGGCTGGCATGTGGTGCTGGGGGATTGAACCACCATCCCTGTGCTTTACTAAGTTTGTTCTAAGTAGGTGCTTTAGACCACTGAGCCATCTCACCAGCCTTGCTTTTCCCTTTTGATCACAGAGAAGTCAGAAAGGCTTGGGAGTTAATTAGGTATGATTTGAATCTCAAGTCTGACTCCCATTGGGGGACCTTAGACCAATAACTCCCAAGTTAAGTTCTCAAAGCTTAGGGTTTTGTTTTGTTTTCACCTGTAAAATGAGATTATAATTCATATGAAGTCCACATCAAGTGAAATAATGTATGCAAGATATATAGTTATAGTGGTTCTCTACTTCTTTTCATTCTCCTTCTTCATCTCCTCCTCCTCCTCCTCTTTCCTTTTTCTCCTTTTTTTTCTTTCCCTACAATGTCCCATGATTTTCTAACTAAAATATCTGAGAAAAATGAAATGATATAGGCATAAAGCATCTCAGTACCAAATGCTACTGCCCTAGGCTATGATTGGTGACAAAAATACTGTTTTATAGGAAAACTCAACTCTTTGGGGCACCTGAGTGGCTGGTTATCTTTGATCCTAACTGTGCTTACCTTATTCTCAGATTTCTGTGCCACACAAATATTATGTCTATCTTTGTGAAACGATGTGAAAAATATTACAAGGCATCGGAATAGGAGCAAAGAATCAAAATATTAAAACTTAGGGCCTCAGGAGTCCCAAATGTAGTTTTTTGTCTTGTATCTTCACTAGGGTCTTATGTCCTCCATCCCCTAAAAGTCTGGCTTTGATTACTCATAGCTTTGGTGATGGATGGAGA
Source organism: Octodon degus (assembly GCF_000260255.1). Lineage (NCBI taxonomy): Eukaryota > Metazoa > Chordata > Mammalia > Rodentia > Octodontidae > Octodon > Octodon degus. The sequence goes on from NW_004524852.1 coordinate 1,965,726, forward strand.
GGTTCCAGGAGGGTAGCAAGGGGTCAGCTTTAACTGACAGTAGATCTTAGGTGGAGGAGTCATTGGCCTGAATGCTTTGGAGTTATGTCAAAAGGCCGGATGAGTGCTGGGCCACAGCTGATGGTGCGGGAACCATTAGGGCAGGGTGGGGGGCCTGATGGCTGATTCAGCGTGGTCCAGACCCTCTGTATGGAGGCTGTAAAGCCCTGGCAACCATTCAGGCTGCTTTCCCTGAAGTGTGTTCTGTGCAACACTCATTCCACAAGCTGTGCCTCTGAAAAAAAAATGATGTCAAGTAAATTTGGGAGAGAGTGCTTCAGCCCCTGTTCCATGGAAACTCATACTAATCTCTACATTAAAATCTACAATATGTCTTATAAAAAAGAAACATTAGTCTCAGTGTCTTCCAAACTCATTTGACCTTCGAGCTGTTTTTTTTATGTGGGGCATTTATTAGGGAACCCCTTTTGGGAAATGCTCCAATAGCTGAACCCCAGTTTGTCTTGGATTATATGGGAAATAGTCCCACAATCTGGAGGATTTCCCACTAGGCTGCTAGAGTCCAAACCTTAGGGGTGTCTACTTTTCAGTGAGTTTTATTCTTTTAATTTTTTCCCTTTTCTTTCCATGAGTCCTTTTAGGGTAGCTCACCAAGACGCCATGCACTCTGACGTGCACCGCGACACGGGCTTGCACAGGATCTGGAGGGATGTATGGGCAGTGGCCCTCTGGGCAGTGGGACTAGTGGGGGCACACAGTTAATTTTCACCTTATATTCTTTTATCCTTCAGAGTAGTTTTTACTTTTGCAATAACAGTGAATTTTAAAAACCCTAAAATAATGATACTGAGAAACCTAGTGCTAGAGCCCAGCATGTATATCAGGTAGAAGCAGAGGTGATCTACTGGAGGCTGAGGCAGGAGCGTGCTCACCTTCCTCTGCTTCCCTAAGGATCCCTGACCCAGGTAGAAACCCATTTTTTTGTTCCCTGACCTTGCTTACCACTGGGGAAAAGAAATCCCAGAGAGAAAAGAGGTGATTAGCTCAAGGTGGATGCCAGAAATGAGATAAGGAGCCAGGCCCCTACCGCATCTCTTCCTTCCCCTAGCATTTCCACCCTGCCTGCCCTCCTGCTTTTGGCCTATTGCCCCAGGACCTGACGAGTGTCACTCCTACAGGTTGGACAGGGACTTGAACCGGCTTCCCCAGGACCTGTACCACGCCCGCTGCCTGTGCCAACACTGCGTCAGCCTACAGACAGGCTCCCACAAGGACCTCCTGGGCAACTCAGTGCTGCTCTACCACAACCAGACCGTCTTCTACCGGCGGCCATGCCATGGCCAGCATGGCGCCCAGAAAGGCTACTGCCTGGAGCGCAGTTTCTACCCTGTGTCCTTGGCTTGTGTGTGTGTGCGGCCCCGTGTGATGGCCTAGTCGTGCCTGCTGCCTGCCTGAGGCCGCTCACTGATCGGCACAACTGGAGATGAGTAAACAGTGACCTTGCCACCGTGGGCCAGGGTGCCTAGACTTTTGGTTCCCCCAAGGTGCTATTTGGAGCAGCAGGACCCTGAGACGGGACAGCGGCCTGAGGCAGCGGAACCTACACAATTGCACTTTTGAAAGCACTTTCGGAAGAGAGCAGCTGCGCTTTCTGCTATTGGAAGCTGGTGTCCTGGCATTTCCTCTCAGGAAAGATCTTCAAAGCGCTGCCCATTTTTGGAAGCCACACTTCTGTCTCTCTCTCCCTCCTATCTGCAGCTGCCCTTGCCCAACACATGCCCTTTCTTGGTATTTTCCCCTTTGCTCTGCATTTCATTCATTCATTCATTCATTCATTCATTCATTCATTCATTCATTCATTTTCATTCATTAAACACTCAGTAGGAACCTACCTTGCCTGCATCCTGGTGTACTTACTAGTCCGTTGATGTGAATCATTCTGAGGAAAAACATGTTATTGAACGTGGGGAGATTTATCCAAATAAATATCCATGTTTAAAAATAGTCTAATGTGTCTTTGGTACCCCTGGTGCCAGGAATGGGGGCTGCAGCCCAGCCCCTTTCTCGTCTCTGCACCAGCCCTCACCTACTGCCCCCTTGCCGGTCCTCCCTACCCTCCCAAGTTCCTCTCGCACCCTCCCATCTCCCTCTCTGGCTCTCTGGTCCACCCCTGAGCACCATCATGCTGGAGAGACAGAGGCCCATTGAGACCCTGCAGTAGGCACACAGCGCCCCCTTGTTTCTCCGACAATCTGCCTTTGTCCTCTAGTCCTGGCTGCAGCAGCTTGGTCCTGGGGGTTGCTGCCTGGGCCGGGCTCCAGCTCCCACCCTCCCTAAAAGGAAAAGGGAGAAAGGACCAGCCAAGGAAGAGGGTTAAGGTTATGAGAGGGGGACACCAACTTCTTCAGGCTTGGGTCTTGGAGGGGCTTCTATTCCTGCGCCTGCCTCTTGGCTTACTTCCCAAATCCTGCCCCCCCCCACTTCCCCTCTTTTCCTTCCTTCTCCCCTTTTTTTCAGAGCTGGGGTGGACTCAAGTCAGGGGAGGGTTAACCATGTCTCCCGCCTCTGCCTGTTCTCCAAGGGACTGGTGCAGGCCATAGCAAAGGCATTCTGGGCAGCTGGGTGAAGGCAGAGAGGCCTTCCTGCTTTATGTTCAGGTTTCTGGAAGTGTCTTCTTGCTCCTATCTGCTTTCCTCTTCTGCAGACCTTCTGTTGTTCTTCCTAAGCGGGTAGCCACGGTGGGGAGCTGTGGCCTGTGGGCCCCACGGAGATGTTCAGTGCTTGGGATCGCCGGGACCGGCCCCCCGAGGAGGGGACAGCTGCAGGGCTTCAAGGCTTCGCTGTGGACAAGACCTTCCTCTCTTCCCTCAAAGGCATCCTGCTGGAAACAGAGCTGGTAACAGCTGCCTCCCCACCCTGCTGCCTCCATCTCTCTCCTGCCCAGCTCCCTTGCTTAGCCCTGGGCTGGCCCCCCAGGCTCACTGCTTAGAACCCCATCCCCAAGCCTTCTGGATTCTTCTGCCCATAGTGGTGCCTTTGCCTCCCATTTGGCCTTTATGCTGTCTCTCCATCTGGAGGTGTCTGCCGCAGGTTTCAGTTGTAGCAGGATAGACTGAAGTTCGAGGATAGCATTCTGAGATATGGAGGGAGAGTGAGACATGGGCATGGGCAGATGTCACTACAGTAGCCACTTCTTGATTGAGAAGTCCAGCTATCAAAAAGGGCAACTTCTTCAGCTGTTCTTTATCCACTGGCTGCTGCCCATGGGTGTCTGTTTTCAGGAAAGCCTCTCTGCTGGTTACCTAGCAAGACCACAGCGTAAATTGAAGGCCTCTGTTTATCTGCCATCCTACATGGCAGGAGAGCTCCTATCTTCTGAGCCTCTTCTCTTGGGATGGAGTCAGAGCTCCGGTTCTTGTCAGTGGTGTTCTAGGTGTCTGGGGAGGGGGACAGCATTATGGGGCAGGGATTCCTGAGGTACAGGGCTGCCATGGGAACAACTCCAGGGCTCATACGCACAACATGCAGGCTCTGTGCTCCGGGGGGACTGTGTTGGTGGACCGTTATAGGTCAGTGCCCTGCCCATGGGTGTCTGTTTTCAGGACAGACACTCTGCACATGGATAGTGCCATGTGCAGAGTGGCTAGACCGCTGGGGTCATGGGAATCCCTGGGCTAGCGGGGATGGGGATAGTAATGGGTGATGGTGGGTACAAGTATCCACCAAAGCCAGGCACTGGGTGCCAGCTGGCATAGGGCATGCCTTGCCCCGTGGGAGTGTCCACTTCTTGGCCAGCTTCCCGTGTATTTGTCCTGCAGGCCCTGACCTTCATCATTTTCATCTGCTTCACGGCCTCCATTTCTGCCTATATGGCTGCGGCACTGTTGGAGTTCTTCATTACACTCGCCTTTCTCTTCCTCTATGCCACCCAGTACTACCAGCGCTTCGATCGGCTTAACTGGCCTTGCCTGGTGAGGAACTCTGCCTCCCTTGCTCTGTCCCAGCCCCTTGCTTTCCCTCCCTTGCTGAGTTTTCCTTTCCTCCCAGCTTCCCTCCATATCAATGCCCCAGTGGACTGTGCCCTGTACTCAGAACCATACTTTGGCCCACACTGGTTTCATAGTTGCAGGGTCCCTGTACATGAGGAGAATACCCATCCATCTTCAGTTCTTCTCTCCCATTCCCCAGCCCCCAGCTCTGACCAACTGAGCCCTGCCAGTTGGCATGCTCCAGCTACCCATCAGGGCCAGACCCCTAGTCCCACCCCAGCCCCTGGCACTCTGGGTTCACTTGCCCCCATTCCTTGGGCAGCTTGTTGAGGTCCTTTTCTTGAAAGTGCTTCATATGTGTCTAAGGACATCCTCGTGTAGGGATTCAGAGTCTCTGAAAGCCAAGTCCCCAGTTAGCCTGAAAACCTCAGAATAATGCCCCTGCCTTCTGACATCATCCTTCTGCTCCCCAGGACTTCCTCCGCTGTGTTAGCGCCACCATCATCTTCCTGGTGGTCTCCTTTGCTGCTGTGACCTCCCGGGAGGGAGCTGCCATTGCTGCTTTTGTGAGTCCAGCCCCTCAGGACCGCTGGCCAGTGCTGGCACCCTTCCTGCAACCAAAGCCAAAGCTGTGGGCTGGGGATGTAGCTCAGGGTTGAGTGCTTGACTAGCATAGGCAGGGCTCCAGACTCAACCTTCGGTAGTGCAAAGACCAGCAAACAAAGCCAAAACCAGTGCCTGGGGTTGGGCTTGCACCTCCTCCCATATTGCCTGCCACCCTTGCTCCCTTAACCCAGTGGCCCTGAATCCTCCTCTGTGCTATCCCTGCTCTCCTCCCACAGGTGTTTGGCATCATCCTGGTTTCTGTCTTTATCTATGATGCCTTCAAGATATATCAGAATGAAATGGCACCCAGGGCCACCCAGGGTGAGTGTCTGCACACTGAGAGACGATGCCCAACTCTACGCCACTTACTGTGGCATAACACAGCTTCCCTGCCTGACTCTATCTTCACAGGGGACCAGCAGTGACTCTGAGGCTACTTGACTTCCAGGCCCAGTCAGACACAGGGGACCGCTAAGCCTAGACACAGTTCCTTGTCTTCATGGACCACCCTGCCAACGGTCCCGCCCCCCAACGTCACTGAGGATCAGCTGTGGATCCTGCTGCTTTGGGGTCTGGCCCCTGATGAAGTTCTGACCAGAGGAGGGAAGAAGGGAGGAGGGAAGGAAGCTGGACCCCAAGTCATTCCCAAATTAAAAGAGTCAAATGCTACTGGTGGGTCTTCTTCTCCCCCAGACATTAGGCAGAGCAGAGAAGTAAGGAGCACCGAGGGAAATGTTGCCTGGAGTAGGTCATGGGCCCCTCTGGGGCCAGGTCTGGGCAGTAAGTTGGTGGCTGGCCTGAGGACCTGAAGACACCCTCCAAGTCTGAATTTGTACACTGAAGCCTGAGGCATCTGAGGAGGAAGTTCACAAAATAGTGGATGCAACTTCACTGCGTGATGTGCCTGGCACCTGGAGCTCCACACCCTTTCTGATGTGGATGGTCTCCCCCGCATCCCAGACCTTAGTGGGCACAAGCCGGGGTGTTGTCTGGGGCAAGTGTAGAGCTCCTCCTGGTGGTGTAGGGAGGAGTTGGCTGGGTGTGGCTCGGGACCGGACAGTCGCATCCAAGGGAGAAATTCCCAAAATGCTGATGCTATGAAGGCCCTTAGAAATCAGTTGGTTCAATGTCTTCATACTACAGAAGACAAAACTGAGGTCCAGTTAGGGGAAGTGTCTTCCCTATTCCTGAAACAGCTAGAGGTACAACCCAGCTCTCCTGTTAGCTAAACAGCTGATTTTGATATTGTACTAAGTCCCTTGTGGCTCAAAATACAGCGGCCACATCCCCAGCCTGAAGTGGCTCCGCACATGTTTCCTGAGCATCTGTTATGCGCAGATCTTGTACTCACCCTAGGGATTCAGAGGTGACTGTCAGGCCTGCCCTTGGGAGAGAGACTGGCTAGGAAAGGGCTCCACATGGTAAAAGCTGGGGGAAAGCTTGGCTCTGAGGACATTTGAAGCAGCCGTTGCCAAACTTGGGAATCAGCCCTGCCTGGTCCATGACAGCCCGGAGCAGCCAGGACTTCTTGCCCATCCCAGGGAGTTCAGCATGGCCCAGCTCAGTGGCTCCATGCACGCTGACTTGCTGTTCCCGCTCCCAGGCTGTTGCTGCCCTAAAGTGCCATCCTCCTTCCTCTGGGGTACTCCTTCCAGTCGCAGGACCCTGACCCCTATCCTCGCCCAGACCCTGGATCTTGAACTCTGGTGGAGGTCTGATCCTTTGGTGGTGACCGCTCCTCTCTTGGACTTTTCCTGCCTCCTGTTTCCTGTTCTCACGTCCTTGTGTCCTGGCTTCTCATCTGACCAGGCAGCTTCTCCTGGCAGGCTTGCCAGGGCCAGAACCAACTGTATTTCATGCTTCTCTCAACTCTGCTCATGGTTCCCAGGCTTGATGCATAGTGCATTCTTTTTTTTTTTTTTAATTTTATTTATGTGTGTGTGTGTGTGTGTGTGTGTGTGTGTGTGTGGCCAGCTCAGCCCACCAGGGGGCGGGGCTGGCTGGCATGTGGTGCTGGGGGATTGAACCGCGGTCCCTGTGCTTTGCTAAGCTTGTTCTAAGTAGGTGCTTTAGACCACTGAGCCATGTCACCAGCCCCGCATAGTGTATTCTTAACACAAGGTGACTGACTTGGAGGGTAGAAGAGGATGGACACTACCTCAGAGGAGGGACAGTGGAGGTCCACTCAGGGAGCTGGAGAGAGGGATGTCAGGTGCAGGGATGAGGAGGTGATCTGCAGAGCCTTGCCAAAAGCCCAGTGGAAGCAAGGGTCTGCTTGGAGCAGGTGAGCAGGATCAGCTCAGTGTCCTGAGCAGCTATGTGGCCATTCCTCAGCGGTGACCAGAGACAACAGTTTTGAGCCACACTGCATAAACGTCTGGGTTGAGCACCAGCTGGTCCCAGAGTGCTGGGAATGCCATTGTGCAAGGTGCTGACCTGCAGAGCTGGGGTCAGGTCCTGGGATGACCTGTGGGTTACTTCCAAGGGGCTGACTAGATGGGACCTTCCCCACATCATTTCTCTGCACCTCCGTGCCCACTAGCGCTGAATCTCTCCTGGCACTGGGGGGTGGGGGAAGATCATTTTGGAAAGGACAATGTTCTAGGACAATTTTAACTCCTATGACCTCAGAAGTATGGAAGATGAAGGGTAGTTTCAGCTCCGGCACCAAAATTCTGACTCCTAATGTCTGTAATTGGCTCACCCTGTTGCTGCCTTTATTTTACTCTTTTTTTTTTTTTTTGTACCAGCAATTGAACTCACTACCTCACACTTGCCAAGCAGGCATTGTACCACTGATCTGTATCCCCAGCCCATTTTCCTCCAATTTTTTTTTTTTTGATTGATTGATTGATTTGGCAGAGTCTTGCTATGCCCCTCAGACTTAGAGTGATCCTTCTGTCTCAGCCTCCCCAGTGACGGAATTAGAGGTGTGTGTGAGCACGCCCAGTTTCAGTGGCCAGCACAGTGTCTCTGGGCTCCAGGGCCATCACAACATGTGATACCAAGCAACAAACTTGGGTCCTTGCACTTGTCGGGCAGGTGCTGAGACCACTGAGATATCTCCCTGACCTTTCCTCCTCTTTTTTTTTATTTTTTTTTGCGGAAGCGGGGATTGAACTCAGGCCCTTGCACTTGCCAGGGAAGCACTTATTCCACTGAGTCATCTCCCCAGCCCTTACTTGGTTTTTTTTGTTTTTGTTTATTTATTTAATTTGTTTTTTTCCTCCTCTTTTGAAACATCTCCTTTCCTTGCTCTGTGTGGATGACTGAATAGAGCTGGGACTTGTGATGCCAGGCAGGACACGTCCTCTAGGCTTGGTTTCCTCTGCTGTAGATGTGGGCTGCTTTGGCTCCCACAGCTTTGATACAGGGCCTGGAGCCACCCTCCTGCTGGGCCAACCCTCCTGCTGTAGGATGAAGGTCAGGCAGAAAGGACAAAGGACACAGGCAGGGCCAGGTGCTTATGTTTATTGTGGGTTTTCCCCAACAAGGTTCCGCAGACACTGTCACTCTTCATCGTGCATTTTTTGCTGGGAGAAGAATAAGAGGTATGAGAGCTAGCAAGCAGGATCCCCAGGCCTTGTAAGGGCCTAAGCTTAGGAGAGACCCTTAGAAAGGGAGAGGTTAGCTTCAGGGATCTTGGGGTCCCATGTTAGGGGGGCCTATAGCTTAGGGGTTGGGGTGGCCTTTCTGAGGAGGTTCCAGTCTGAGGGGGGCTGCTACAAGCAGGAGGGCAGATTCCCAGGTTATGAGCACTGTGGGACACTCAGGGCTGTCCACATACAGTGTGAGCAGTAGCTACTCTGAGGGACACACGTCGGAGGGCATGCTGACATGGGGTGGCTACTGAAGCCCAGGGGAGGGGCCCACCTTGGTGCCAATGTCACGGCTCTTGGCCCGAAGCTTGTTGACCTGGGACTCGGCAATGTCTGCCCGCTCCTCTGCCTCATCCAGCTCGTGCTGCACCTTTCGGAACTTGGACAGGTTGGTGTTGGCCTGCTCCTCCTGTGGGCAGAGGGAGCCTGAGGTGAGAGGGGGCCATGTGGATGCTCCCAGTCTCTCCGCCCAAGCCACCCACTTGGCTCCTAACCACCACTCCTCACCCATGTTCCTGTTCCTTCTCAAGCTTCCTGCCCCTGGCTTGGCATCTTCCTCAGACCTGTCCAGCACTCGGAAGGAACCCTTCAGGGCTGCTCACAGCCCAGGACAAATCACATGCTGTCTGCATGACCCCCTCCCCCAAATCTGATTTGCTGTATCTGTTCCAAATGTGGCTCAGATAGATCCTTGCCGAGCCGCAGTTTCTTGCACACGGGTGCTCATCTCACCTCACTTCCCCAATTTCCTGCCTTCCGGGATACCTTCCCCACTGCCCTGCACCGTCAGGCCCCTTCCTGGCCCGATTCCAGCTATACAGTACTTTCCTGCTCTGGGCACCTTCTGCCCCTGTCTCACATTAGCATCTCTATTACCTTCATTTAGACTTAAGGTGCATAAACTATAAACTAAGGCAGGCAGGTGCAGGGGCAGATGCAGCATTGCTCTTGTGAACTCAGACTGTCTGATACACCTCTGAACATACTGGACATGTAAAACAAATGCTTTTAGGGGGTAAAGATTAGAACAGACCTTTGTCCAGGTCCTGCTGTGGCAGATACTCGTCAGCTCATGTAGAGTAGGAGTGTTAATGACGGGGTGGAAAATCACAAACTCACCGCCTCCTCAGCTTGGCGCTTGTAGGCCTTGACCTTCAGCTGCAGCTTGTCCACCAGGTCCTGCAGCCGCAGCAGGTTCTTCTTGTCCTCCTCTGTCTGGGAGAGGTGGGTGAGAGAAAACAGTTTTGGGGAAGGAACAAGAATAATTACTTTTCCTCCCCCATTCATGCCACTGTTCTCCTCAGGCCTCAGCTGCCCCTCCTTCCAGTGGCTCAGGTCAGAGTGGTGGTGAGAAAGATTCCATCCCTGACGCCATTTGTAAATGAATGGGGAAGGGCAGGCCTCTCAGTCAGGAATTCACAAAGCAGTGAAAACCTAGAGATGGAAGTGGAGGAAGGATCTCAGAATCAAAGGGAATTTGCTAATGTGGTCATGTGGAGGCACCTGCAAGGAAGAAAGAAGTGGGGATTATCACGACTCAGATTATTCTAATCTATCATAGCCCAACGCTCTAACTCACTGTACTAGGCCGTAATTCAGGCAACAGGATGACTAGATTCAGTGTCACTTGATCATCAATATCTCCATATTATTGTATGTACTAGGATGCCATTTCTTCTAGTGTTCGTGCCAGGTTTTGGTTCTGCATCTGTCATCT
>NW_004524852.1:1975736-1984009 GCF_000260255.1 Octodon degus
TCTGCCTCATCCAGCTCGTGCTGCACCTTTCGGAACTTGGACAGGTTGGTGTTGGCCTGCTCCTCCTGTGGGCAGAGGGAGCCTGAGGTGAGAGGGGGCCATGTGGATGCTCCCAGTCTCTCCGCCCAAGCCACCCACTTGGCTCCTAACCACCACTCCTCACCCATGTTCCTGTTCCTTCTCAAGCTTCCTGCCCCTGGCTTGGCATCTTCCTCAGACCTGTCCAGCACTCGGAAGGAACCCTTCAGGGCTGCTCACAGCCCAGGACAAATCACATGCTGTCTGCATGACCCCCTCCCCCAAATCTGATTTGCTGTATCTGTTCCAAATGTGGCTCAGATAGATCCTTGCCGAGCCGCAGTTTCTTGCACACGGGTGCTCATCTCACCTCACTTCCCCAATTTCCTGCCTTCCGGGATACCTTCCCCACTGCCCTGCACCGTCAGGCCCCTTCCTGGCCCGATTCCAGCTATACAGTACTTTCCTGCTCTGGGCACCTTCTGCCCCTGTCTCACATTAGCATCTCTATTACCTTCATTTAGACTTAAGGTGCATAAACTATAAACTAAGGCAGGCAGGTGCAGGGGCAGATGCAGCATTGCTCTTGTGAACTCAGACTGTCTGATACACCTCTGAACATACTGGACATGTAAAACAAATGCTTTTAGGGGGTAAAGATTAGAACAGACCTTTGTCCAGGTCCTGCTGTGGCAGATACTCGTCAGCTCATGTAGAGTAGGAGTGTTAATGACGGGGTGGAAAATCACAAACTCACCGCCTCCTCAGCTTGGCGCTTGTAGGCCTTGACCTTCAGCTGCAGCTTGTCCACCAGGTCCTGCAGCCGCAGCAGGTTCTTCTTGTCCTCCTCTGTCTGGGAGAGGTGGGTGAGAGAAAACAGTTTTGGGGAAGGAACAAGAATAATTACTTTTCCTCCCCCATTCATGCCACTGTTCTCCTCAGGCCTCAGCTGCCCCTCCTTCCAGTGGCTCAGGTCAGAGTGGTGGTGAGAAAGATTCCATCCCTGACGCCATTTGTAAATGAATGGGGAAGGGCAGGCCTCTCAGTCAGGAATTCACAAAGCAGTGAAAACCTAGAGATGGAAGTGGAGGAAGGATCTCAGAATCAAAGGGAATTTGCTAATGTGGTCATGTGGAGGCACCTGCAAGGAAGAAAGAAGTGGGGATTATCACGACTCAGATTATTCTAATCTATCATAGCCCAACGCTCTAACTCACTGTACTAGGCCGTAATTCAGGCAACAGGATGACTAGATTCAGTGTCACTTGATCATCAATATCTCCATATTATTGTATGTACTAGGATGCCATTTCTTCTAGTGTTCGTGCCAGGTTTTGGTTCTGCATCTGTCATCTCATTCCTGTGCCTCTTGTGTCCATCTGTCTAATGGCACAACACTTTTATCTCTTATGGTTTTCGTTCCCAGGATACTGTGAGGAGCAAGAGCAAAAACTGACTTGGGAGATGGAGGTCATAGAATATTCAGAGGTCTTTTACTCAGGCTCCTCTTACTTGTCTCAGACCTTCCATGGAAGATCACCAAGTCATTTTCCATCACCTCACTCTTGTTCCTACACCACATGATCTCCCTTCCTGTTGGGCTGATAGAAGCTGGAAAGATTCTTTGGGCTATTTTGAAGCCTTCATGATAGCACTGCGAGTTATAAAAAATCTGAAAAAATGCTTGTAAATGAGATTTCAGGAAGTAGAAGTAGATTCTTCTTTGCTACAAAAATTTATGGAATCAGGCTGAAGCGGTCCCAGAGAGCATGAAAGGAAATTAATCTATGCACAGCATCTCAGTTATAAACACTACCACTCTAGGACTAGCCTGGACAGCATCTCAAGAACAGCAGGGTTGCCTGGCCTTCCGGGAGGGTGGCTCAGCAGGGTCCCTGTGTGAGCCAGGCGGTGCAGCTGGGAAAGCTGTGGCACATCTACGCCCTGTCCCTCCACCCGCACCTGGTAGGTGAGCTCCTTGATGCGACGCTCGCTCTTCCTCATGCCCTTGACCGATTCCGCATTGCGCTTCTGCTCTGCCTCCAGCTCATTCTCCAGCTCCCGCACTCGCGCCTCCAGCTTCTGCAGCTGCTTCTTGCCGCCCTTGAGGGCGATCTGCTCAGCCTCGTCCAGACGGTGCTGCAGGTCCTTGATGGTCTGCTCCATGTTCTTCTTCATGCGCTCCAGGTGGGCGCTTGTGTCCTGCTCCTTCTTCAGCTCCTCGGCCATCATGGCGGCCTGTACACAGGGGAGAGGAGAGACATCCTCAACCCCTCGCTGCCTGGTCCAGGGAGATGCTGCCTAGAGCCAGAGGGTTGGGTTGAGGGGCACTCACATCCGTGATGGCCTTCTTGGCCTTCTCCTCAGCATTCCTGCACTCCTGCACTGCTTCCTCCACTTCAGTCTGGAGCTGGGAGAGGTCGGACTCCATCTTCTTCTTCTGGTTGATGAGGCTGGTGTTCTGAGGATAGAGAGTGGGTACAGAGGAAAGACGCTGAGTATGAGTCGCTCCATCCTCACCGGCTGAGTTCTGCCAGCCCCACTTCCCTCTGTGTGCGAAGGGTGCTGCCCACCTGGGAGTGCAGCAGCTGCACCCGCTCACTGGTCTCAATGAGCTCCTGCTCGGCCAGCTTCCGAGACCTCTCTGTCTGCTCCACCACAGCACGCAGCTCCTCCAGCTCAGCCTGCAGCAAGTTATTGCGCCGCTCCACGATGGCGATGTTCTCCTTCAGGTCATCGTTGGCCCGGACCGCATCATCCAGCTGGATCTGGGTGTCCTGAGGACCAGAAGAAGCAGCGTGAGATGGTTCTGTGGAAATGGATGTGGATGGGAAGCCTGATGTGCTGGCATAGGAGGGGGCCATCAACGACACAAGGAGGGACACTACCCCTGATCAGCTGCTCAGTCAGGTCTGAGAGGATAGGAAAGCCAGCCCCTCTCTGAGCAAGGTGACCTCCACTTCCAGGAGTCTCCATGCACCTTCAGCAAGCTTTGGAGGCTCTTGACTTGCTTCTGGGCCTCTGCAGCCAAGCGGTTGGCATGGCTGAGCTGGATCTCCATCTCATTGAGGTCGCCCTCCATCTTCTTCTTCACCCGCAGCGCCTCATTGCGGCTGCGTGTCTCTGCGTCCAGTGAGGTCTGCAGTGAGTCCACCACGCGCAGGTGGTTGCGCTTGGCCTGCTCCATCTCCTCGTCCTTCTCGGCCAGCTTCCGCTCCATGTCTGCTTTAATCTGGTTGAACTCCAGCTGGGCGCGGAGGATCTTGCCCTCTTCATGCTCCAGGGAGGCCTGGGGTTAGGGTGGGGTGAAGGAAGACAGTCAAGGCCAAAGCAGCAGTGGAGAAGGAGGCCAAGAGGCTGTAGGCACCAGCCAGGCCGGAGGCCTGGGGTGGAGCTAGGAGGAGCTGGCAGCTTGACCCTGCTCCCAAGGGTGCTCTAGGGGAACACTGTAGCACTGTCTGGGCTTCATGACTCCTGACGCTTCCTCTGTGAAGGGAACATTTTGACTTTCCTGTTCCTAAATCCTTGGTACTAATGTGGCAGAAATTCCTGATCCACCTAAAAATTCACAGAAAAGCAAGTGATTTCTATACCCACAAATCCCAAACTCTCTTTGTTCTTTGTTTCCCTGGCCCCTCATACTTTTTATTTTCTAATTTGGAATTGAACTCATGGCATTGAGCTACATGTTAATCTTTATTTTGAGATAGCATCTCAGTAAGTTGTCCAAGCTGGGCTAAAACTTACAGTCCTCCTTCCTCAGCCTCTCACAGTGCTTGGATTATAGGTGTGCACTACTGTGCCAGCCTTGGGACTATTCTAAGTTTCTTAAAAATGCACAATAACAATAGCTAATATAGATTAAGTGAGCGTATAACCTCACCTAATTGTTCCTACAATCTTTTTTGTTGCTGTTCATACAATCTTGTGAGGCATGTACATCAATAACATCTTAAGGACACTGAGGCACAGAGAGGTTAAGGACCTTGCCCAATAACACAGTGGAGCTCTTCAAGTGGATTGTTGATTTCAGAACCCATGTCCCTCCTCAGTGAGCAGTTATGATGGCTTCAGAAAGCCTGACAAGAAACCGAACCTTCTGGCCTAAATCAGACCATGACATTTTCCTTGTGTTGGAGGTCACGAGGATAGATAACCTTGTGCCCAGTGGATCAGGTTCAGTCCCAGGTGAAGGTGAGGGGGAGATGGTAGAGCAGATGAGGGAACAGGAGAGAGATCCCGCGCTCACCTCAGCCTCCTCAAGGGCCGACTGCAGCTCCAACTTCTCCACCTCCAGCTGCTTGCGGATCTTCTCCAGCTCGTGCACATTCTTTCCTCCTTCTCCCAACTGCTCAGTCAGGTCTGAGATCTCCTCTGGGGGTCAGAGAGCAAGACAGCTCAAACCTCTGCATTACTCCTGGCCCTCCCCTGGGGACACTGCTTGTGACCCCTCTGACCACCAGCTCACCCTGCAGGTTCTTGTTCTCCCGCTTGAAGGTCTCCAGGTGCTCCAGTGACTCCTCATATGCGTTCTTGAGCTTGAACAGTTCGGTGCTCAGGGAGCGCGCCTCCTTCTGGGACGACTCCAGCTCTGACTGTGACTCCTCATACTTCTGCTTCCACTCAGCCAGGATCTGCAGGGGACACAGCTCACTGTGCAGCCCAGGTACTGTGGGCCCCTTGCCTGGCCTCAGCAGCCCTCCTCCCCTGGCTGCCCAGAGGTCGGCTCTGGCCTCGCCCTGACACTGTCCTCCCAGTGCCCCTGCCCCGCACGCTGGCTGCTATTCCAGCCCACTGCCCACCTTGTCGAAGTTCCTCTGCTTCTTGTCCAGGGCTGCTGCGGCAGCGTTGGAGCGCTCCACATCCACCATGAGGTCCTCGATCTCATTCTGTAGCCGGTGCTTGGTCTTCTCCAGCGAGGAGCACTTGGCGTTGACGGCCTCCACAGCCTCCTCGGCATCCTGTAGCCGCTGGGCCAGCTTCTTCCTGCCGGGGAGGATGTGTGTGACTCTACTTAGGAACAGTAGGGCCCTGGTACCCTTCCTTCCTTGCACTGCCATTGAAGACCCCACCCCTTTCCACAGTTTCTAGCATAATGGAACTTCAGGCTCCAGAGGGAGCTAAGGCTGCTGGTGCCCAGAATAGAGTCTAACAAAACAGGTTGCCTAGGGACCTCCCTGTGTGCAGTGCATCCGACTGGTAGCACCTCCCTTGCCCACCTCCCAGGCCGAATGACGAGTGTTCCTCTGACGAACAAGCTTTTTGCTCGTCTTATACGTGAGCATCAGGTATAACCCGGGCCAAAAGCTCGCCCGTCACAGGAAGTGGTTCAGGGCCAGCCAGGGTTTATAGATCGCAGGATCCAGGCTTTCTCTCCAGCACCTCTCTTCCCCATCTTTCCATCTCTCCTACCCCAAACCTCTTTCCTATATCCACTCTGACTGTCCCATCCCCAGTCCTCTTGTTCCTTGCTCTCTGAGAATCAGAGTGGGATATATGGAGCTTACTTGGCCTCCTCCAGCTCCTCAGTGCGTTGGATGGCATCCGTCTCATACTTGGTCCTCCACTGGGCCACCTCCGAGTTGGCCTTGGACAGCACACGCTGCAGCTCGGCCTTGGCCTCCATCTCTTCCTCATATTGCTCCCGCAGCAGGTCACAGTCATGCCGGGCCGACTGCAGTGCATGTGCCAGGGCGTTCTTGGCCTGGGGAGACAAGAATACCAGGAGTTAGGAGGGAATCCCTGTCTCTTGTTCTCAAACCCATGTGGTCAAGTTATCCTGCCATTTCAGTCTGGGACCACAGGTGTTCATCACCATGTTTAGCTTTCTTCCTGCCACATTCTCTAGATCCTTCTCTCTGTTTACTTCAGTGGAGCCCCAGCCTTCGCCAGCTTGTGGGTTGAGGTAGAATCTCAATGTCTTTGGTTTCCTTGTTTACCCACCCCATGTCCTTACAAGTGAGAAGCATTAAGTGATTCTGGCTATTGCTTAGCTGAGGGATAGAACCTTGAATGGAGACCTTTCCATTCCAGAGGATCCCAGGTCTGTTTCTGGAGGTGAGGTCCATTGTCCAGGGCTTCCATCAAACCTGTCTCACTGGCCCCACCGGGCCTCACCTTGCCCTCTTCCTCTAGCTGCCTCTTGAGATCCTCTAGCTGCTGGTTGTAGGAAAGCTTGCCTCGGGTCAGTTGGGAGATCAGCGCCTCTTTTTCTTCTAGTTGCCGGGCCAACTCTCCTAGAGGCAGAATAAAGGGTTTGTGGCACACGGGAAGGGGTAGCCAATGTTCTACCCAGGGCCAGCACGGGTTTGCCAGAGGCACTAACCATTTTCCGTCTGTAGTTTGGCTCGCTGAGTGGTGAAGTCACTGAGGGAGCGCTGCGCCTCGTCCAGCTTCATGCGATACTCATTGGCCTGGTCCTCCAGGGTCCGAGACACTTTCTCTAGGTTTGCCTTTAGGCAGCAGTGGATACAGGGAAGATGAATGTGGGAAGGGTCAGAGTATGTGACCAGGTCCCCCAGACAGAGAAAGGAAGAAAGGGTCACAGCTGAGAGAGCACAGGATGAAGGAGGGTGGCCACCCAGGCATTGTGTGTGTGTGTGTGTGTGTGTGTGTGTGTGTGTGTGTGGTCAATCTGAAGGCATCTGAATTAAGGAGGGAGGAAGCTAAGAGCACACTTGTGGGTGAGCATCAGAGAGGGTCTAGGAAGAGAGGAGGGAAGAGCAAAGGGAAGAAGGGAGAGAGAATGGCACAGCTGTGAGGAAGAAGGAGGTGAGCAGAGGCCCAGAGGGCATACCTTGGCCTTGATGATCTGCTCCATGTTGGAGGTGACATCGTCCAGCTCCAGCTTGAACTCGCTCTTCTCCTTCTCCAGCTTCTGCTTCACCCGCTGCAGGTTGTCGATCTGCTCGCTCAGCTCGGCCACGCTGTCTGCGTGCTTCTTGCGCAGCGTCGCGGCAGTGGCCTCGTGCTGCAGCGTGGCCTCCTCCAGGTCGCGCCGCATCTTCTGGAACTCGGCCTCGCGCTTCTTGTTCATCTCGATCTGCACGGACGTGGCACCGCCGGCCTCCTCCAGCCGCTCGCTGATCTCCTCCAGTTCTCGGGTCAGGTCTGAGCGCAGCTTCTCCACCTTGGCGCGGGCAGCACGCTCAGCCTCCAGCTCCTCCTCCAGCTCCTCGATGCGCGCCTGGGCAGGGATACAGGGGCTCAGACCTGCTCTGCAGAAGCCCTTGACCCCTGGCTCTAAAAGACTCCCTAGTACATCAATCCCTATGAGCAGCAGTTCTCAAATAAGGGCAATGTTGTGCTCCGGGTACAGTTGACTATGTCCAGGGAACCCTTAAATTGGCATGACTTGGTGATGAGGGTGCTACTGGCATCCAGTGGGTCAAGGCCAGGGATGCTGCTAAATACCCTACACTGCACGGGCCATCAGTTGGTCAAAGCCTAACTGTGGAAAGTCTGCCTGAGCATTTGCAGCCCTAAATCCTGAGTCTATATTCAGAAGAGCTTCCTGAGATCTGAGAGTGTGACTCTCAGAATGCACAGATTTACTTACTCTGCTAACCACACACAAGAAAGTAGAGGCTTGTATTTTTATAAATATTTGCAATAATATGCCTAAAAAAATCAAATACTGTAGTAACTTCCTTTGTTAACTATGAAGTGTAATTGATCATACTCTTCACCTTTCAGAATTTACTCATTTATTCCTGGGGCTGGGTTCTAGATTTACTGTTCCCTTCCAGACCAACAAAGGTGACCTTCTCTTCATTATGCCCCTATCTTGTTGTTCTGGCCTCAGCCTTGCTCTTAACTAAATTTTGAGACGATTCCATCTACCATTTTGATCTCTCGTTTGGCTAGCCAGGAACAAGGAGCCTTGGTGGAATTCCATTCAACTAGTATAGTGGATAGCTCTAAGGGACAGAATAGAAGAACACGGGGGTAGGTCAGAACATTAGCTAGTACCCAGGTGGGAAACCCAAGAAGTTAGGAAGACAAATTATATGTGAAGGGGCCAGCCATATAGCTGAGCAAATTAAAGTACCTGCAAACAGGCGCAGGGCCCAGGGGTTTGATCCCTGGGTCTGCTGTGCTGGCCCCACCCCAGGGTACACTGAGATAGCAATTGAGACTGGGCGTGATGGCACGCTTCTGTAATCCCAGCACTTGGGAGGCTGTAAACAGGAGAATCACTATGAGTCTGATCTAGTAATGAGACCCTGAACACCCTGTAGACTCTTCCCTAAAAT
>NW_004524852.1:1984109-1986349 GCF_000260255.1 Octodon degus
ATATGAAAGCAGGCTAGAATTGTGTCTATGTTACTTGCATCCTGACCCATGGGTCCTGTGGTGAGCTGAGGGGAGACCTCTTCCTACTAGCTGTAGTCTCCCCAGAAAGTAAGAGGACAAATCTTGTCTCCAGTACTTGAGCACCTCTTTTTACTATGTCCAGATCAGGCCATGCAGCTTCTACAGCTATAAAAAGGTGATAGTACCTGCCTTGTTGGTTTTCCAGGAGAACCTACAACTAAAAACATACCAGTTTGGGGTAAATTATGGCTTTTTTTAAAGGTGATATCTCATTGTGTTGTCTAAGACTAGCTGTGCTCCTGGGCTTATGTAATCCTTTGGGCTCAGCCTCTCAAAGAGCTGGGACTACAAGTGCATGCATCATACCTGGTCTAGGCCATCATTTATTCTTATCCCACAGGGGGATGGGAGAGATAGATGAGAAAAGAATACCTTCTAGTTGGTAGCTGGTTGATTTTAACCTTGGCTGTATTAAAATCTATATAGGATTTCCTAGTTGACAAAGTAGTTTTGTATACTTTATCTCTTCTGGTCCTTTATGGCAGGTATTGACCCATGTTATGGATGAGAAGAGAATCTGAGGATCAGGGAGGGTAAATGACTTGCTTAAGGTGATGGGAGCTGAATGTATATCAGGAGCATCAGTGGAGAATCAGCCTGTGTTGGTGGCTGAAGTTAGTATTGGAAATAGGGTGAACCCAATAGCCCATAGGAAGGTACTCTATAAGGTTCTTCTCATTCTCATGCAGTAGGAAGAAGTACCAAGGAAGGGTAGGGTAAGAGGAGAATCAAGCTCCACCTCTTGTGCCTCTCTGAGGCAGAGTGTATTGCAGAAAGAGAAATCCTTTTGTAGGTATGATTCTCCTCCAGAATAGTTTTGCTGCACTGAGACATTCTTGCTCAAGAAGTCTAGGGCAAGATTAGTTCTGCCTGGAAGTCATGGGTGGTTGGAGCTCTGGGGATGCCTGGAATTGTACATATTATTTAGAACCCTAGGGGCCGGGGAGATGGCTCAGTGGGATAAGTGCTTCCCTGGCAAGCACAAGGACCTAGTTCAATCCCCGGTTCCATCAAAAAAAAAAAGAACCCTACGCAGTTCCCTCAGCATCAGGTAGGTGACCCCTTGACTGTACCAAGAAGAATATCACCTGGTTTTCCTTCAGTTTCTTCTGTAGCTGAAGAGCCAGTGCTTGCTCATCCTCAATCTTACTGTTCTGCTGATTAATGTCAAACTCTTTCCTGGAAAAGAAAGGGGTGGTAACTGGTGGTCCTCCCTCCTCTGGGCCTATTCTTTTCTCTTGACTCAGCATACCAGAACTGCTTCCTCCTTCCTGGCCCAGATAGTAAAAGGGGAAGGCTGTGGTGACCCTCAGAAATCCCAGTGTGTGTGCCCAGGGAAACCCTAGCTGTGGAAGGGTAGCACTGTGTGCTCAGGCCAGACACCATCTTTATTGTCCCATGGCTGCTGTAGGTGCTTACTTCTTGAGCTTTTCTTCCAGCTGCTGCTTGTCATTCTCCAGGTCCATGATGCTCTCCTGAGTCAGCTTTAGGTCACCCTCCAACTTCCGCTTTGCCCGCTCCAGGTCCATGCGTACCTTCTTCTCTTGCTCCAGGGATCCCTCCAGCTGGTGAAGAGAAAAAAATGAACAAAATTGAAGAAATCTAAAATCATGATCGGCTTGTTAAGCTAGAATTCCCATGGGATTGAAAATCCCAGAGATACCCTGTAAGCACAAAGGAGTCAGAAACCCAGCCCAGCCAGGAACTACTGTGAGAGGAGAGAAAAAAAAAAAAAATCCTTCTGAACTTAGGGGCTTGCTGGTTAGCTCAGTTGTATAAGCGCCTGCCAGGGCAAACCCAGTCAGGATTGCGGGACCACAGTTCAATCCCCAGCTCCACAAGCCACACCACAACCAGCATGAAGGCAGCCTAAGCCAAGCCAAAAAAAAAAAAAAAAAAATCCTTCTGTGAGAGGAGAGAGGAGAGAGAAGAGAAAGGAGAAAAGAGAGAGGAGAAAAAATTCCAGGATCCATAGATGTTAATTATAAGGATCAAGAACACTTTGACCCAAATTGTTTGACAGCAGACTTTTTTTTTAAGTTTATTTCTTTTTTTTTTTTAATTTTATTTGTGTGTGTGTGTGTGTGTGTGTGTGGCCAGCTCAGCCCACCAGGGGACGGGGCTGGCTGGCATGTGGTGCTGGGGGATTGAACCGCGGT
>NW_004524852.1:1986629-1987897 GCF_000260255.1 Octodon degus
CAATGATCTCATCCAGCCCAGCCATCTCCTCCGTCAGGTTCTTCACCTGCCAACCAGAGCACCCACCCCTTCAGAGCCAAAGGCCAACAGCTAGGGACATCTGTGGAGACCTCCATGCTAAGGACCAGCATCACACTCTGGTCTGGGAATCTGAGGATGCCTGGGCTTGGGCCAGAGGGGGCTGTCTTTACCTTGTTCTCTGTTGCGTGCTTCTCCTTTTCCACCTTGGCCAGTGTCAGCTCCAGGTCATCAATGTCCTTCTTGAGCTCTGAGCATTCATCTTCCAGCTTTCGCTTCTTGGCGGTGAGCTCGGCATTCATCTCCTCCTCATCCTCCAGCCTCTCATTCATCTCCTTCACCTTGGCCTCCAGCTGGATCTTGTTCTTGATCAGCTGGTCACAGCGCTCCTCTGCATCATTAAGGTTGTCTTGTTCCTGGGAGAAGAGGACAGGGAAGAAACTGGTGGTTAAAGAGAGGAGAGATGCAGGGTCTTGAATAGAGTTGGCATTTCTAGACTCCCAGATGAAGAGATCATCCCACGACCTCACCGCCTGCACTTGGAGCTGCAGGTCATTCTTCTCCTGCAGCAGCGACACCATCTTCTCCTCCAGCTCCTTGCGGCGAGCCTCGGACTTCTCCAGTGAGTCTTTGATGCGCCCGAACTCCTCCTTCATATTGGCCATCTCCTTCTCTGTTTCTGCGCTCTTCAGCAGTGGCTTGATCTTGAAGTAGAGCTTCATCCATGGCCAATTTTTGACACCCATGAAGGCTCGAATGTTCCACTGGATTACCAGCAGGGCATCCCTGGCAAGGAAAAGTGGAGCAGGGAGGGACCCTGTAACAGAGACTTTCCCCATCCTGGGACCAACTGTATATAGTTTTTCTCCCATCTAGCAAGTTTGTAAGCTCAGAGACAGGAGCCCTGCCTTGTAGCCTCATTGCATGTAAGAGCTCTTGACCAAATAGTGCTGCACTGAAAATGGAGTTGCTCCATAAAAATGTGAATCAATTCAACAAAAGTGTAGTTTGTATCTCCCTTACTGGAACAGTGATAGAAGCTACCACTTCTAACGTATCTACTATGTTCAATGTTTTTATCCTGATGAGAACTTCAAATAGGTTAAAATTATATAGCATTTTACCTTTAAGACTGTCATATATATATTTTATAGATTTATTTATTTATTTATTGGCGGAACTGGGAATTGAACTCAGGCCTTTGTGCTTGCCAGGCAAGTGCTTATTCTACTGACCCATCTCCCCGGCCC
>NW_004524852.1:1988367-2021208 GCF_000260255.1 Octodon degus
CTCCCAGATTTCTAGGATTAAGACTTGTTTTTGTTCATTCAACAATATGCTCTTAAGGTGCAAACCATGCAGTGTAATTCACTACTTCTCATTGCTCTGTGGTCTTTCTTTTTCTTTTCTTTTTTCTTTCTTTTCTTTCTTTTTCTTTTTCTTTTTCTTTTTTTGTATTTTAGGACAGGATCTATAGGGTCTACAGGGTCTCACTACATAGATCAGACTCATAGTGATCCATCTGTGTTCAGCTTCCCAAGAGTTGGGATTATAGGCATGCACCACCCCGCCTAATCTCAATCTCAGTCTCAGCGTGCCCCAGGGGCAGGGTCAGCACAGCATGCTGGGGATCAAACCCCGGCCACTGCATCTTCCTAGCAGTCTATGGTATTTTACTAAATGATAATAAAATCACTCCTCTTTGGATGGAAATTCAGGTTGTTTTCAGATCCATACTATTATGACCAATGCTGTTATGAAGACTTTCTTTCTCTCTCTTCTTTTTTCTTGGTATACATGTATAGGAATTTCTTTGCAGGTGGAATTGCATTCAGGAGTGGTACTGAAAAGTATTATTGTTCAGCTTTAAAAGAAAATGATAGTTGTTTTTTTAAAAAAACAAACCCTAAGTTCTGTTTATTTCCATTTAATTGTGTCTGTTATACCTTTCAGTTTTTATTTCTTCTTTTGAGTTCTTACACTAGGGGGACAATATGATATTTACCCATGTGGATCTGGTTTATTTCACTTATGAGTATAGCCTCAAGTTGCATCCACTTACCTATGGAGGCTTCCGGTTTGTTTTTCTTTACAGCTGAGTAATACTCCATTGTATAAAAATAGTGTAAGAACTCAAAAGAAGAAATAAAAACTGAAAGGTATAACAGACACAGTAAAATGAAAAGAAATAGAACTTAAGGATTTAACAACAAAGAGAGAGAAAGGAGAAAAGTTAGGAAATAAGATGGGGGCAAAACCATACATGTATATATACAAGATGGATAAAGCAATAGTCCTAAGAATTTCCATCAGGTTTTTGAAAATAGCAGTTGATGGGTAGAATTCTCACCCTGACTAATTCTATGTTGATATCTGTGAACTAAGCAACTATATTGAGGACAGCAATGTGTAATACTAAAACTACGCTTGAAATACCTGTCATCTTGGTCTTCTAAATATATACCATTTCTAATGTCATATCAATTATTACTATACTCTCTTTAAAGTAGATTTTTTAAAAAAGGTAATAAAAGAAAATGAGAGAGAAGAACAAAAATTTAAGATTTCTTGAAAGCATGTGGTAATATTCAATCATATATGGAGCTGGGGAGATGGCTCAGTGGAATAAGCGCTTCCCTGGCAAGCGCAAGGGTCTGAGTTCAATCCCTGGTTCTGAAAAAAAAAAAAAAATTCAATCATATGTCCCATCTTTTGTAACTTTATCTGTTAATCTGAGCAACAGATTTAATGATAAAAATAGATAATCTATCAATCACTATTGATCAGATATTCTTGTTTTGAAAATCTGTAATGTATATATTGCTATATGTTACCCTGTTTCTGTCTTTGCTTCTGTTTTTCTTGCTCTTGTTTTTACTCTTCAAAATAAAAGGAAATCAGGGGCTGGGGAGACAGCTCAGTAGAATAAGCACTTGCCTGGCAAGCACAAGGTCCTGAGTTCAATCCCCGGTACCACCAAAAAAATAAAAAAAGAAAAGAAAATCATATAAAAAAAGTACACACCAGTTAATCGTAGGTCAGACTTCTTAACTTTTGTCAATCTACTGTTTTAAAATGGAGTATAAAAAAAAGATTCAAAATTAGGTGCAGAGTGGTATAGTAATGTGCCCAGGCCAGCTACTTTAGAACTTGGATCTGAATCTCTGTTTTCCAACCTATACTATTCAGCAATTCTCCAACATTTCAGACACCTTTTTTGCTCCCCACCTCACCTGCGCTCCACCATCTTCTTGAACTCGATGCGCATGAGCTGGCCCCGGGACTGCGCTTGGATGCGTGTGATGATGCGGCTCAGCCGCTCATCTCTCATCTCCTCCAGCAACCCCAGCAGCCCCGCCTTGAAGAACACCTGTGGGCAAGAGGTGGGATCAGAGTGCTCAGTCTAAGAGAGGGGTGTCCAGGGTGGGGGCAGAGGGAAGGAGGGGTCTGGGTGAGCCTCAGAGAACCTAATCCCACGCATACTACACAAGAGAGGAATGCAGCCTGGTTTGCAGTCCATGCACTGGGAAAGAAGCCAGGAAGCGGGGCTGCCACCTCATCTTTCATCTGCTTCATGCAACAGGAACACCTGCCCTGAACCTCCCAGTAGGGCTCAAGATTCACCTTGGTATGGCCAAACTTGTACTGATTGTGGTCAATGTCCAGGGAGCCTAGCAGCTTCTCAGCCCCTTTCCTGCTGTCAATGAACTGCCCCTCAGGAATGGCTGCGGGGTTCAGGATCCGATACCTGGGGAAGGAAGTGCCACAGTCAGCCCAGTTCTGCCAGGATCTGCTCTGCCCACCCAATTCCAGCGCCCCCTGCAGACTCCCACCGCCACATGGCAGCCCAAGCTCCCCGTGCTGCCCATCCTCCCTGAGCTCCACAGCCCCCTGTGCCCACCTCTGCCGGAAGTCCCCGTAGAGGATGCGGTTGGGGAAGCCCTTCCTGCAGATGCGGATGCCCTCCAGCACACCGTTGCAGCGCAGCTGGTGCATGACCAAGGGATTGTCCATCACCCCTGTGACAAGAGGGGAAGGGAAGGGGTCAATCTCAGGATAAGTGGGTGCCAAGCGTCCCCTCCCAGACTACAGCCTTTCTGAGATTCACCTGGAGCCTTTCGCTCATTGGGGATGATGCAGCGCACAAAGTGAGGATGGGTGGTCCTCAGGTTAGTCATCAGCTTATTCAGATTTTCCTGGGGATGGATGAAGATAAGGAGTCAGAAGTCACAAGGATCTTCTCTTGCATCCCTTAGCTCTGGGACCCAGAGACCCTGTCACCAGAACTATCAAAGGGATAGAGGATTGACACATTATAATTTATATATTTCATACTTGTGTGGAATTTATTCTCTCTGTGTGTGTCTGTCTCTGTTTCTCTGTCTGTCTGTCTGTCTGTCTGTCTGTCTGTCTGTCTGTCTGTCTCTGTCTCTGTCTCTGTCTCTGTCTCTCTCTTTGTTTTTTGAGACAGGGTCTCATTATGTAGTTCAAGTTAGCACTGAACTTACTATGTAGCCCAAGCTGGCCTCAAACTTGCAGTGATCCTCCTGCCTCAGCCTTCCAAGTGCTGGGATTATAGGCATGTGATACCACACCCCATCGGTGTGGAAATTTTGCACCGAAATAACCACACAGCTCTAGCTTCTGTCATCCTTATATTCAGAACATCAGGATAGGGTGCACTAGGTTTACCCACTACAGATACGGAGTCTTGGGCCCTTCTTACCCGGTGGAGTGCAGACACTGTCTGGAAGGATGAGCCTTTTTTCTTGCCTCCTTTGCCTTTACCACTATCTCCTAGTAACAGGAGAAGGAATGGTGAGCATGCGCTTGAAGACAGAGGAGTCCCGGGAAGGGGCAAGTCTTGGGTACTCAGAGGTGGTACAATTTCTACCAGCTGTTCTCCAACTCTCAGTTTTCCATAGGATGGAAGTAACTGCCCCTGAAGGCTGGAAAGCAGCCTGGATAGGACTAGGGCAGCTTAGCAGAAGGTTTTGACATAGTATCAATGATGTTGTGTTCTTCCTTCTAACTCTACCCTTCTCTTTTGTCTTCCTTCTTTCTACGTTTCTCCTTGTACCCCCTCATTCTGTCCACATACTGCTCTTCTTTCTCTGAACTGGAAATCCATTTTTTTCTTACATTTGTTCAGTGATTTTCTGAGTATATGACTCTCAGAGAATCCTGTGTGTATGACTCTATGACAGTGTGACAGTGACTCATGTGCTACATTACCTGACCCCCAGTGGTTCAGTTGTGAAGAAACAGATATGCATAACAATATCCATAATGTGAGGCAGCAAATGGGAAGTACTGCAGCGGGGAGGTACAGGGGGCCAGCAGTGGGCTCTCCTGACTCCTGGGTGCCCCTGCCTGCCTCTGGCCCTTGCACCTCCAGAAGCCCCCATACCCAGCTGAGAGGCTGCCCCCTTACCAGCATCGGCAGAAGCATAGGAGGAGAAGAGTGTGGCCATGAGCTTGAGGGAGGACTTCTGGTACAGGCCCACCACTGTCTCATTGAGTGGGTCCTTGTTTTTTTCCAGCCAGCCCAAGATGTTGTAGTCTACGGTACCAGCATAGTGGATCAGGGAGAAGTGAGCCTCCTGTTTCCCCTTGATGTTGCGTGGTTTCTGGAAGTTGTTGGACTTGCCCAGGTGGTTGTCATACAGCTTGGCCTTGAAGGTCATGTCAGTGGCCTTGGGGAACATGCACTCCTCCTCCAGGATGGACATGATGCCCATGGGCTGAGGGCAAGGAGAGCATGTCACCAAGTGTGCTCCACACAGTTGGAGATGGGGTCTGCTCTGCAGCCCTTGTGTGCCTGTGGAGATGCTCTCCGGGCATTAATGGATTCAGCTCAGTGAAGAGAACAGTTATCTACCGGCTGGCACCACTCCATCACCAGACCCCTGAGAGGGAGCTGAAAGCACACCATGTGACACATCCTGGTCCTTGGCTGTGTAAGCGAGGACCAGCAAGCCTGATGCTAGGGGAGACCACCCTGCAGGGGCCTGTCCTCCACAGGCCCACTCTCAAGCCCCTGGGTTCTAGACCATCAAAGGGCCCTGGAAACTGGGGCTCGGGATTCTTCAGCCTCACTTCTGCTAGTCAGATCGCACCACCCAGAAGGGATGGGGCTGCCACTTGGGCTGGGGTGGCAGAGGAGGAGGCACAGCAGGGGTCAGGGGACACCTTCTCGATGAGGTCAATGCAGGCCTGCAGGTCCATGCCAAAGTCAATGAACTCCCACTCGATGCCCTCCTTCTTGTACTCCTCCTGCTCCAGCACGAACATGTGGTGGTTGAAGAACTGTTGCAGCTTCTCGTTGGTGAAGTTGATGCAGAGCTGCTCAAAGCTGTTGAACTGCAGAGGGGTGAGGGCAGCAGTGGGTCAGGAGAGAGGCTGAGGGGCCGTGGTGGTCAGCCCAGCATGTGTCCTGCCTGGATCCAGCAGGGGTGGCTGGTCCCTTCCAGGCCAGGTTAGGGGGATGGGGATGGTGGTGTGTGTTCCCCTGAGGACAGGGACGATGACTGCCATGGCATGGCCTGAGTTCCACTGGCTTCCCAGCCCAGCGGGCCTTGCACAGTGACTGTGATCATGTGAGAGAATGAGCGGCCATCCCTACTCCCAGGGCTCCAGACTCACATCGAAGATCTCAAAGCCAGCGATGTCAAGGACCCCTATGAAGTACTGGCGTGGCTGCTTGGTCTCCAGGGTGGCATTGATGCGTGTCACCATCCAGTTGAACATTTTCTCATACACTGACTTGGCCAGCGCTCCAATGGAGTAGTACACCTGCTGCACACTCTGCCCCTTGGTGACGTATTCATTGCCCACCTTCACACGAGGGTGGCACAACCCCTTGAGCAGGTCGGCAGAGTTCAGCCCCATGAGATAGGCAGACTTGTCAGCATCTGGTTGAGAAGAAAGGCACAGTGTTTTCAATGACCCTCGTTCCCTACCCTAACTTAGTTCTGGATAGTGTAGCTGTGGTTGTGGGAAAACTCCCTGGCTACTCCTCTCTCCCCTGTCCCTGTCCCTCCTCACCCCTCATCCTTCTCTTCTAACTACTCCCATTTGAAGATGATGGGTGGCCATAGGCCCAGCAGGGTTCTAACTGCCCCTGGAAAAGGCCTGCTCTCTGACTGTCTGCTTCTCATATTCCCGATTTCCTTCTGGTTTTGTTGCTGTGGTGGTGGTGCTTCAAACAATCCTGTTGGCACCTATTCTCTAAGAATTATTGAAAGAACCTTTGGGTACAGCATGGTACCCAAGACAGGCACCCAGTTCCTGGGCCTGTCTCCGGTAACATGGGCCAGCAGGTCATGCCCCCCAGCCAGCCCCTCAGGCCTTCTCTGCCCTGCCCGCCTGCACTGTGTACCTTCGGTGCCATCTGGTTCTGCCTGTTCCTCCCGCTGCTTCTGCTTGAACTTCATGTTCCCATAGTGCATGATGGCGCCAGTCAGCTTGTAGACACCAGCTTTCTCCTCTTGAGTGAAGCCAAGCACATCAAAGGCACTCTGGGATGGAGCAAGGAGCATAAAGGGCAGTTAGATGATGGCCTGGGAGCTTTCAAGAGCCCTGACATGGCCACCCCAGCCTCCTCACTCACATCAGTGGCCATGAGCTCTTCGGAGTCATCGATGGAGGCTACAGACACCTCTCCCTGAGACACAAAGGCGTAGTCGTAGGGATTGTTGGTGAGCAGCAGCATGTCTGTGTCAGGCAAGGGAGAGCGGGGCAGGAACACGGTGGTGAGGAGAAGGCAGGGAATATGGAGAAGAGCAGAATGGAGCAGGAACAGAGGAGGAGAGGACAGGGGGTTGGCAGAGAAGAGGAGAATCCACAAGGACCAAGGAAAGAATCAAAAGGCAACGAAAGCTCAGAGGGAGGACTTGAGAAGGGAAGAGCCAATGTCCAGACAAAAAGGAAGAGGGTGGGTACTGGGGGAATGACATGTGGGAGAAGAGATGGCAAGTGAGGAAGAGATGATCAACAGGAATAGGAGAAATATACCCAGGGAAAAGTGGAGAGATGTGAGGTGAGGAACAAGGTGTGTGATTGTGTTCTGGGGAGGAAAAACGAGATGTAGGCCAGTCCTGAGGGACTGACACCACACACGGCAGGCTTTGGGGTGGGCAGCAGGCAATGGGCTCAGGCTGGGCTCACCCAGCAGCTCTGGCTTCTTGTTGGACAGGATCTGATAGAAGATGTGGTAGTTCCTCTCAGCCTTTAGCTGGAAGATCACCCGAGACTTCTCCAGCAGATCTGAGATGGGGAGAGGGGAGGAAGACAGGTGAGAAAGAGAGGAGAGCTAGCAAAAGGGAAGCATGTGTACTCCAGAGATGAGGGAAGGCCACCAGATTGGCCGCAGCAGGGACCCAGGGGGTGGACAGTCTCCCTGACACTCACAGGTCTCTATGTCTGCAGAAGCCAGCTTTCCGGTGGCTCCAAAGTGGATCCTAATGAATTTTCCCTGTGTGTAGATGGTACAGAGTAAAGAACTGATGAAAGAGACAGAATTACGCCTTGGACTTCAATTTAACCCAGAAAGCCCTGGTTCCTGAACATAAATGATCCACTTGGTGTCTAAGCTCAGTATCAGTGAAACAGGCCGAAGGATGCTTCTCCCCAAATCCCACTGGGGGTCCCCATGGAAATAGGAGCATAGGGATTGGCACATGTAGTTGCCTCTTGTTTGTGCCTCTCCTTTTATCTCATGTGATCCTGCTTCCCAGATATTGCTGCCCTGCACTACAGGCGAGGGCCCTGGGGCTCAAGAAGGTGGGAACTTGCTGAACACAGAGCTTTGGCCCCAGAGCCTACAGCCTTTTATCAACCCACTGCAGAAGAGCTTTGAAAGCATTCAGAAGATAAATCTAAAATATAACCAAATTGGCTATTAGTGGGCTATGGACAGCTGTGGTGACTGTGGGCCTCTTTTGTCCGGTTCACAGAACTCAAGAGCCAGGCAGTATGGGGAGGGTTTTGAGCGAGTGAGTCTGTGTGAGCACATATGTGTGTGCTCATTGGTACTCCAAACATGACACAAGCAGCTCGGCATGCTGGCTGTCATCTCAACAGCACCCCCTTTTCTTGTCCAGGCCACTGGCATGGCCAAGGGTCACTCACAAAGCGGGAGGAGTTGTCATTCCGGACGGTTTTGGCGTTGCCAAAGGCCTCCAGGGCGGGGTTAGCCTGGATGATCTGGTCCTCCAGGGTGCCCTGTGAAGGGAACAAGAGCATGGGTCATTCTCTGCCCACCTCCTGGCAGACTCTGGCGAGCAGGCCCTGCTGACTAGGCTGGGGCTAGATGAATAGCTGGTAGGTGTGTGGCTCCAAAGGGCCTCTGACCTCACAGTGTGTGTCCCCAGCCAGAAGGGTGTTTCACATTGTGCTGACACTGACCCCAACCCCCTTGCTGCTGTGCCTGTGGGCCCCACAGCACCTTGTTTGCATTGGGATTGTCCTTCTTGCCACGGTCACCGATAGCTGCAATGCTGGCAAAGTACTGGATGACACGCTTTGTGTTCACAGTCTTCCCTGCTCCGGATTCTCCGCTGAGGTCAACAAAGATCAATGACAACCCATCAAAGCCTAATGCCCCACATTCTTTCCTTCCCAGCCTATTCCCCCAGTTCTGTACAGGATCTTCCCTCCTAAAAGAGCCCTGCATCCATACTCTCTGCAATTACAGCCTGAAACCTCTCCTCCTGCACCCCAGACCCCTGTGGGTAGATGGTGCTTGCTTACGTAATGAGGATGGACTGGTTCTCCCGATCTGGAAGAGAGCAGAGGCAATGGGGTCAGGGCTGAGGGCATAGGCAGGTGTGGGGTTGGGGCATGAACTGAGGTGCCAGGCTCACCCGTCAGCATGTACTGATAGGCGTTGTCAGAGATGGAGAAGATGTGGGGTGGGGCTTCACTCCTCTTCTTGCCCCTGTAGGCTGTCACCACATCAGCGTTGTACACTGGCAGCCACTTGTAAGGGTTGACGGTGACACAGAAGAGGCCTGAGTAGGTCTGGATCAAGAGAAGGCATGAGATTGGTGAGGAGAGCCCTGGTGGGCAGTGGTGGCAGCCAGGGCATCCTAGGTCACTCTAGCTAGTGCCTGTCTTTCTTCAGCTGACGAGCAGTGGATAGGGAAGTGGAGGGGGGATCCCTTGGGATAAGCCCTACCCTTCTCTTGAGGAGAGTCTCCCTGGACTGCTTAAGCCTCCATCTAGGAGGGGAGGGCATCCCTGCAGGATGCAGCCACCACTCACATAGATCATCCAGGCCGCGTAGCGCTCCTTGAGGTTGTACAGCACTGCAGGCTCGTGCAGAAAGGTCAGCATGGCCATGTCCTCGATCTTGTCAAACTTGGGAGGGTTCTGTTGCATCACCTGGTCCTCCTTCACTGTCACCGTCTACAGAAGGAGCACGGAGTGGTAGGATGGGATGACCACATTCTCATCAGTAACCTTGTCAGCCCTCCTTGCCAGCCTTGCCCTCTTCCCTCTCCCAAGAACTGACTCATCCTGGGCTCTGCCTTGCTCCCCAGCTCTTTGCTAGCCGATGCTCCAGCCCTCCAGCCAGAGTTTGCCCAGGACACAGTCCCCAGCTAACTTTCCTGCACAGTCTCTCCTGTGTAGAGACCAGGGTAGGCCCCTCTATCTTGCCAGTTCTCCAGGCTCTGTCACCAATGATGGTCACTTTCCAGTCCTCATATTTCAAGTATGTGGAGGTGAACCCGGGGGCTAGAAACTGTTAACTCTGTGTACACCTCACCCTGACGCTGAAACCATCTCCGGTGGCCATGCTCAAGGCCATTAGTGCTTTGGCCTGCGCTGTCCATAGGTCACTGTCGGTATGGTTTGATCAGCACCAACTTGCCGTGGCCTGATTGCATTGAATCCTGCCGGTAGGAATTCTAGCAATCTTGTAGGGGAGAAGCCTGGCTGTGGCTCAAACTGATTACATGATTTACCAGCACAGGGACCTGCTAGTGCCAGACCTGAGGTCAGAGTCAAAGTCCCTGTGGTTTTGGCCCATTATTCCAACCTCAATGAGGTACAGCATTCTCCAGCAAGTCGGAGAGGCAACCTCTTTGAGCCCTGCTGTCACTTGGAGCAATTCTCATGATTGGTATGAGCAACCCAGGGAGCAGGGTTCTCTGGTCTCAGAACTGAGCTCTGAGCTCAAAACTGATCTAAGAATTTGTTCCTATTTAAGTGAAGTGAATTTAAGAAAATGGACTCATGCGGGAAACTGAGGCACAGAGAAGTGGATTCCATACTGAAAGGAAGCTTCATTTAATGCTCTGTCTGTGTCTCTGTCTACAAGGCCTCGCTGAGGAGGAAAACAGCTGCCCCAGAACCTGCCCACATCCCCTCTGGCAAGCTGCGTACATTCTGCGTACATGGGTGATGCCCCATGTACCTGCCCCGAGCTCTCTGTGAACGAAGGCTCAGATCTGGCCTTCTGGGATCCCTCCAGGTGGCTCCAGGCCAGTCCCTTCCCCTAATCTTCCCCCACCCTGCCCTGCCACTGTGCCCTATGCACCTTGCCATTCTCTGTCTCGGCGGTGACCTTGCCTCCCTCCCGTGACACAATCTTGGCCTTGACAAATTCCTCTTTGTCATCAGGGACGAAGCATTCAGTGCGGATGTCAAAAGGCCGAGTCTGGGCCTCTAGACGCTCCTTCTCTGACTTCCGGAGGTACGGGGCAGCCTCCCCAAATTCAGCCATCTGGGAGTCTGTCATTGTGTAGCTCTTCTAAGGCCAAGACAGGGGAGCTGTTACTTCTGAGGTGATCGTAGGTTTCTGTAGGGGGCCTTGCCCTTTACCCCACCAGGTCTCTCACTCTCCTACCTCATCCCGTTAAGGCATCAACTTGACCCACCCTCTCCCTTGGAACTTCTGCTTCTTCTGCTCTGAGTGATCTTAGGAGGGACTCAGGAATTTTGCATGGGAGGGATTGGCTGAAGTTTGCCAAAGAAGAGTGCTGAGCTACTTAGATGAGAGATGGGGCCCCTGGTCCAGCAATCTGATTTGTCCTCGGGTCTGCAGAGAACACTGCAATGGCTCTCACCTGGTTATTTCTTCACAGAGAATCCTGAGGAATCAGGACCACAGGTAGAGTAAGGTGCCCCAGAGGTGCAGCCAGGCAGAAAAAAGAGCAGGAGAAAGAGCAACAGAGGAGGTCAGCTGGGAGGAAGAGGCTCAACACCAACAGACAGCCAGACTCCACTGATCAGTTGGGCACAGGGAGGGAGATAGGGATGTAGAACCACAAGGAGGAGCAGGAAGGATGCAGAGGGTGTAGCTCAGTGGAAGAGCAGGTGCTTACCATGCCCAGGCCCTGGGTTCCATCCCAGTGCCATACACACGTGAGAAAAGATGCAGAGCCAGAAAAAGTGGGGAGGCTGGGACGTGGAAACGGAGAAACAGGCAGGGAAATTAGAACACACAGCTGAGAAGGAAGGACAGGGGAGAGAGAGAGGCTGAGAAAGTACCTGGGGTGAGTACTGACAAAGACCGAGAGGCAAGATAAAAAACAAGACAAAAGGAAGGAGGCTTTCCAAGGAGGGAGGAAGGAGAGGGCATTGTATA
The DNA here is from genome assembly GCF_000260255.1 of Octodon degus. Lineage (NCBI taxonomy): Eukaryota > Metazoa > Chordata > Mammalia > Rodentia > Octodontidae > Octodon > Octodon degus. Next base: position 1,999,673 of record NW_004524852.1, read on the forward strand.
AGAAGGTACAGAACAGTGTGGGCAGAGGAGGAGACCATTCCAGAAAAAGTATCTGATGCTCCCAGAGGCAACTTCCTGGGGTAGGAAGACAGCACTAGGAGCCTCTGACTGACATGCACCCCACTGCCAGGGAAGGCAGGGTCCCCCAAGGTGAGGGCTGCCTGGACTGGCTGCAGAACCTCCATCCCAATCTCTCTCTTACCTTGGCTGGGGGAATCTCAGCCTGTCCTCCAAGCTCGGTTCCTTTATATCTCATTCTCCCACCCCGATGCCTAAATTTGGACTCCTTCCGGAGGGACCCTCCCTCCCACCTCTTGCCCCGCCTGACTCCTCCTCCCTGATCCCTTGGCTCTGGAGGTGAAGGGAGGACATGACAGCCCCCAGGTTTGCCCATGAAAGGTCTGTCACCCTGGCCCCTCTGGGTGCAGGGCCTTTTTTAGTCCTTGGGCACATTCCTCCCCTCCAAGGCCGATGGGCAGATAATGGGGAAGACAGAACTTTCTCCACCACCTCCCCTCCCCGCCATCATGCTACCTTGGTTATTTTTAATCTGAAGGGTGAGTTAAGCACACTGGGTGAGGGTCACCTTCTCTTGCAGGCCAAAGCTTGTCACCTGCCCCCCAACCACTGGCTCCCCTGCCTGGTTCTTATCCTCCCCCATTCCACACTGGCTGTCCTAGCTCCTGTGCTCCTCAGAAGTCTCACAGCACTGAGGCCTGCGGGCTGGAGTCTCCACTCTTCAGCTCTTACCCCTCCTGACTCCTCAGCTCCATGACTCAGTTTCCTTTTGTCAAGAAAAGGATTGTTGTGTTGTCTTCACTCTGCACAAATCCTGTCTCTACCCTACGTTACTGGGCATGGGCCAGATACATGCAGATTTTTTCACTTACCCAACTCATTTAAGCTTGCTGATGCTCCTACTTGCTGTTGCCCACACTGGTGCATGTATTTGCACACTCCCATCTGCATACATAGGTTTTTATCCTCCCACTGCTACGCTCACCCCTCTAGTGTGGGTATGGTATGGGTATGGAGAGGTGTTAATCTCAGGGCCAGAGAGAAGAGAGGTGGGGGGGCCACTCCCTTCTGCCTAGCTGGGCTGCCAGAGGATGCAGGTGCTGCTGAGGGTGGCTCGGCTGGAGCAGGCCTGGGGATTTACACCAGCTAGGCCCCAGGCTCTGCATTCCTTGGGGGTGGGGCTCCAAGGACTGCACTCCCCAGGTAGAACCCTGATGACCCATGCCAGCCCTTGTGGGGCTCGTACTCACATGACCTTCTTCATGGTGTCCTCACAGGCCCAGGCCCTCCAGCCACCCCTCTCCATCCTCCAGTGCTGCCCCCTTATAGGCCACCGGTATCAGGTCTTCCACAGGCCATGCCTCTTGTGACTAAATGGACATTGTGTTCAGGAAACAAAGCCAGACTCCCCTGCTCTGGCTTTCCCCGACACCCTCACACCCAGGAACACTCTTTCAGCCCCACCCCCACCCTATCTACTGTCACCTCTCAATATAGCTCTGGGGTGTGGAGGTGGTTAGGACAGATAGGGGTCAGCCTTTTGGTAGGGCACTGTCCACTAAAGATGTGGCTGCCCTGTGAGGTTGTTAACTTCTAGAATACTTCACTGCCACACATGGGGCTCAAGAATGCACCTCTCTCCTGGGAACTCTGCCCTCTTCACCATCACAAAGGGCCCCAAGTCAACCTAGGTTCTCATCTCCTGTAGGAGTATATGCCAAATCATTATCCCTGGGGGATGCAGAACACCCATCCCCAACCTTAGGTCATTCAAGGTCCCAGTGCACAAGCTGGGGTTTAGTCCATGACCCAATGTGTCACTAACTGGTTCCCATCACTTTGGGGACATGATAAGGGGTTGAGAACACCAGTTCAGGCTGGGTCATGTCCAGGTGACAAAAGCCAGGCTCTGTCCTCAGGGAACCCAGTGTACTGAGCAGGCCAAACTTGGTATAGGTGCTGGTGGGGTGAGTAGTTGGCAGGCATTTCCCACTGGCTCCTACGAGAAAAGAGGGAAGGGGTTAACTTGGTTCTGGGCTCTGCCCCCGGCCAGTTTGCCCTCCTCTTCCTTTCCTAGCCCCCTTCTTCTCCTTGGCTCTCACACTCTTCTCCACCCTCCCTAGCTGCCTCCCAAACCCACCCTCATTCTGCTGCAAGTACTGGAGTGTGCGGATACAAGATGGAGACTCCGGCCACAGGTGAGGGGGCCTAGGTGGCTGGCACGGGTTGCCCCTTTTCTGCCTGGCTCCTGATGTCTCTGTCCCCGTGTCTGACCCGCCTTTTCCTCTTCCTGGTGCCCTGTCTCAAAGTCAGACCTCACCTTTGATTCTCTTGGGCCCATGTCTTTGCCCATTGAGGGGCCTGACACGAGACTCTTCTGTCTTTAAACTGAATTTGGGAGCTTTCGACCTGGCCTGACTCTACCACTACATCTCTGGGTTCCTCAGCCACCTCCCTGAAGCCTCCCTGCTCCTTGGGTTACTGACTCTTGCATCTGAATATGACCCGAGATTCCTCCCTTTGCTAGGGTCGGCTCCCTCAGCAATTTGAGCTTTTCTATGCAGGGCTTCCTCTCACTTCCTCCTCTCCCTAGGCATCCTCTTTCCCTGGGAGCTCAGCTTTGCAGTCTGCACCACCCCCCCACAAAGTGCTTGCTTTCTCAGGCTCTGGTTGCTGAAGTCCCCTGGACTTCTCTGCACACCTCCTTCTTCAGTGTGTTCTCTCTATTCTCTACCGATCTCTTCAATGTTCTCCAAGTTTGTTCCTAGGCAGAGAAACCGTCCTGAGGGGGAGCATGTCAGGCGGAAGCTTGGGAGGGCCCAGGCTCCCTCTGAGACCTCCTCATGTCTGGTATCTCTTTCTGTGTCTCTGTTTCCTCTACTCATACACTCATACTGTTGCCATGTCCTCCCTCCCCCTCTCCATTGTACACCCCTGCCCGTGTTTCCATTCTGATTCTGTATTCCCTTTCTTTGCTCTGCCTTCACCTGCTGTTCTCCATACTGGCCTCACCTCTTTCCTGGCACATAGCTCTTACTCTGGCTGCTGCATGCAGAGCTCAGAGCTCAACACAGGCTGTGGAGGAGAACTGTGTGTGATGGGGGTGGGGTGCTGAGGGGAGAGAAAGTCCTGGGCTGCACTAGATTCCCAGCAGGGCTGTGAGTCCCATTGCCTTCCAGGCCCACGGGGCCAGGCACATCCTAAGGAGCCCAGCTGTGACAGCAACATGAAAGGGGTTGGACTTGCTAAGTTGAAGGGGAACTTGCCCTTCCCCCACCTGCCAGCCTGTCCTTCCCCTCCTCTCTGGAGTTTCACCCACACTCTGCCCTCTCTAGTCCTTCCTCTGCCTGCTTCCCTTGAGATGCTTGCCATTACAGGGGCCAAAGAACTCCACGTTCCAGCAATCACAGAGGAGAGCGGCCTTGTGCATGCAAGTTAAGCGGGGAAATGAGAAACGAACCGGGAACCCTTCACCCAGGCACTGAGCCTTGGGGGAGAGAAAAAAGGAAGGAAGAACAGTGGGCTAAGGGTGCCTTCCTCTGTGCTGGGTGGGAGAGGGGTGGGCTCTGGGACTGGTTGTATCTGGAGGACAACTGTGATCCTCGTGTGCACTCAGAGACTTGCGAAGGGAGGGCTTAGGGGGCCATTACCTCAAGCGGGTCACACTTCTGTAGGGGCACTGCAGGTGTATAAGGTCATCCCTTGTACGCCAAGCCTCCTTCCCTGGCCTCAGCCCCAGGTGTTACCAGTGAGGGACAGTGTTGTCAGAGTTGCAGTGCAGGACTATAGATGCTCAGGGTGCCCTTGGTGAACTTAGGTGTTTCTGTAAGGCCCCTTTCAAGCCCTCTGGGGTGCCAGGCCAGTGAGAGGGAAGAGAGGTGCTACCTCTTTTTCCGGTTTGACCACATTGAATTTGTGTGTTGGGGGTCCACAGACAGGACTGCTCCTAGGAGGAGTCTGAACCTCCCGGGTCCTGGGAGAGGCCTCTTCACCTGGCCTTTGAAGCTGTTGCTCCTCCTCTGGAGTCCTCACCACTCCACACCCAGGGCTCATCCCTACCCCCACCCAGGGCCCCATTGATGGGAGGCAGTGAAGAACTGAGGCAGGGTGTAGCTTCAGGACAATTGCTTTATTCTGGTTCCTCCCAAGGGGCTCCTATGCAGGCACCAGGTCTAGGGGCTTCATTGGCACCCTCAGGACTGAGCAGATCTGGATGTGGCAAAACTACTCCTCATTCAAGCCCTTTTGAAAAGAAAGAAAATTCAAATTAGCTGTGGAGAGGTACAGGAGTGGTGGAGAATGGAGAACAAAGGTGAGACCAGGGTGTGGGTGGGTGGAGGCCTCCCGTGTGGCCTGATACAAGCCCTTGGTGGGAGCAGTGTACACACTGAAAAATATGTGGCAAATGTAAGTTGGGATTTTGTAGGGTTGCAGATCACCCTAGGGCTGGGGCTCGTAGGATCACTGAGTGGGTAGGAAGAGGCTTAAAAATCACAGGGAATTCAGTTATCTTGGCCTTTGGGGCTTACTGGATTACTTGGGGATTGTATCAGAGAGAGGCACCCTTGGTGTGAGGTTGCACTGTCAGAAGCCAAGAGAGGAGGGGTGGCTGTGTAGGGTGGCTACTGAAGCCCAGGGGAGGGGCCCACCTTGGTGCCAATGTCACGGCTCTTGGCCCGAAGCTTGTTGACCTGGGACTCGGCAATGTCTGCCCGCTCCTCTGCCTCATCCAGCTCGTGCTGCACCTTTCGGAACTTGGACAGGTTGGTGTTGGCCTGCTCCTCCTGTGGGCAGAGGGAGCCTGAGGTGAGAGGAGGCCTGGGCCCTAAGCCTCCTGGCCTGGGGCAGTGGCTCCCTTGAGTCCTTCCTACAGGCTTTGACCTGAGCAGAGTTACTCACCGCCTCCTCAGCCTGGCGCTTGTAGGCCTTGACCTTCAGCTGCAGCTTGTCCACCAGGTCCTGCAGCCGCAGCAGGTTCTTCTTGTCCTCCTCTGTCTGGGAGAGGTGGGTGAGAGAAAACAGTTTTGGGGAAGGAACAAGAATAATTACTTTTCCTCCCCCATTCATGCCACTGTTCTCCTCAGGCCTCAGCTGCCCCTCCTTCCAGTGGCTCAGGTCAGAGTGGTGGTGAGAAAGATTCCATCCCTGACGCCATTTGTAAATGAATGGGGAAGGGCAGGCCTCTCAGTCAGGAATTCACAAAGCAGTGAAAACCTAGAGATGGAAGTGGAGGAAGGATCTCAGAATCAAAGGGAATTTGCTAATGTGGTCATGTGGAGGCACCTGCAAGGAAGAAAGAAGTGGGGATTATCACGACTCAGATTATTCTAATCTATCATAGCCCAACGCTCTAACTCACTGTACTAGGCCGTAATTCAGGCAACAGGATGACTAGATTCAGTGTCACTTGATCATCAATATCTCCATATTATTGTATGTACTAGGATGCCATTTCTTCTAGTGTTCGTGCCAGGTTTTGGTTCTGCATCTGTCATCTCATTCCTGTGCCTCTTGTGTCCATCTGTCTAATGGCACAACACTTTTATCTCTTATGGTTTTCGTTCCCAGGATACTGTGAGGAGCAAGAGCAAAAACTGACTTGGGAGATGGAGGTCATAGAATATTCAGAGGTCTTTTACTCAGGCTCCTCTTACTTGTCTCAGACCTTCCATGGAAGATCACCAAGTCATTTTCCATCACCTCACTCTTGTTCCTACACCACATGATCTCCCTTCCTGTTGGGCTGATAGAAGCTGGAAAGATTCTTTGGGCTATTTTGAAGCCTTCATGATAGCACTGCGAGTTATAAAAAATCTGAAAAAATGCTTGTAAATGAGATTTCAGGAAGTAGAAGTAGATTCTTCTTTGCTACAAAAATTTATGGAATCAGGCTGAAGCGGTCCCAGAGAGCATGAAAGGAAATTAATCTATGCACAGCATCTCAGTTATAAACACTACCACTCTAGGACTAGCCTGGACAGCATCTCAAGAACAGCAGGGTTGCCTGGCCTTCCGGGAGGGTGGCTCAGCAGGGTCCCTGTGTGAGCCAGGCGGTGCAGCTGGGAAAGCTGTGGCACATCTACGCCCTGTCCCTCCACCCGCACCTGGTAGGTGAGCTCCTTGATGCGACGCTCGCTCTTCCTCATGCCCTTGACCGATTCCGCATTGCGCTTCTGCTCCGCCTCCAGCTCATTCTCCAGCTCCCGCACTCGTGCCTCCAGCTTCTGCAGCTGCTTCTTGCCGCCCTTGAGGGCGATCTGCTCGGCCTCGTCCAGACGGTGCTGCAGGTCCTTGATGGTCTGCTCCATGTTCTTCTTCATGCGCTCCAGGTGGGCGCTTGTGTCCTGCTCCTTCTTCAGCTCCTCGGCCATCATGGCGGCCTATACACAGGGGAGAGGAGAGACATCCTCAACCCCTCGCTGCCTGGTCCAGGGAGATGCTGCCTAGAGCCAGAGGTTTGGGTTGAGGGGCACTCACATCCGTGATGGCCTTCTTGGCCTTCTCCTCAGCATTCCTGCACTCCTGCACTGCTTCCTCCACTTCAGTCTGGAGCTGGGAGAGGTCGGACTCCATCTTCTTCTTCTGGTTGATGAGGCTGGTGTTCTGAGGATAGAGAGTGGGTACAGAGGAAAGACGCTGAGTATGAGTCGCTCCATCCTCACCGGCTGAGTTCTGCCAGCCCCACTTCCCTCTGTGTGCGAAGGGTGCTGCCCACCTGGGAGTGCAGCAGCTGCACCCGCTCACTGGTCTCAATGAGCTCCTGCTCGGCCAGCTTCCGAGACCTCTCTGTCTGCTCCACCACAGCACGCAGCTCCTCCAGCTCAGCCTGCAGCAAGTTATTGCGCCGCTCCACGATGGCGATGTTCTCCTTCAGGTCATCGTTGGCCCGGACCGCATCATCCAGCTGGATCTGGGTGTCCTGAGGACCAGAAGAAGCAGCGTGAGATGGTTCTGTGGAAATGGATGTGGATGGGAAGCCTGATGTGCTGGCATAGGAGGGGGCCATCAACGACACAAGGAGGGACACTACCCCTGATCAGCTGCTCAGTCAGGTCTGAGAGGATAGGAAAGCCAGCCCCTCTCTGAGCAAGGTGACCTCCACTTCCAGGAGTCTCCATGCACCTTCAGCAAGCTTTGGAGGCTCTTGACTTGCTTCTGGGCCTCTGCAGCCAAGCGGTTGGCATGGCTGAGCTGGATCTCCATCTCATTGAGGTCGCCCTCCATCTTCTTCTTCACCCGCAGTGCCTCATTGCGGCTGCGTGTCTCTGCGTCCAGTGAGGTCTGCAGTGAGTCCACCACGCGCAGGTGGTTGCGCTTGGCCTGCTCCATCTCCTCGTCCTTCTCGGCCAGCTTCCGCTCCATGTCTGCTTTAATCTGGTTAAACTCCAGCTGGGCGCGGAGGATCTTGCCCTCTTCATGCTCCAGGGAGGCCTAGGAGGGAGGTGGAGGGAGAAGCCTGAGATTGGCAGCCAGCACCTAGGTTGGGTAGGGCAGGTATCTGTCCACAAATCGTAGAAACAGAGAAGGCTCAAGAGTGTAAGTGGCTGGGCGTTGTAGAACATGGCTGTAATCCCATTCCTTTGGGAAGTTGAAACAGGAGGATCACAAATTCAAGTTATGCCTGGGCCACTAGGAGAGATCCTGTCTCAAAACTGAAAAATTTTAAACATGGGGCTGGGGAGGTAGTTTGTTCCCCAGTACCTACCCACACACAAAATTTAAGTGGCTCAGTCGGAGCAGCAGAAAAGAAAAGAAAAACAGAATGTACAAGAAAAATGAAAACAAACCTAAGAAAAGGTGATCTAGTCCCTCACAGAGGAGAGCCAGCCTTGAAGATAAAGAGGGAAATGAAGAGAAAGGTGTTGCCAAGGAAACAGAAGTAATCAGGCACAGAGTGTAACAACCACAGAGGCAGGCAGAGGTGGACTGGGGGCTGGGAGTGAATGGAAATGGGAACTCAGGAGCTTGTCTAAGACAAAACAGGTACAGTGTTGTGTGTGCTGGACACTGTCTTCAGCTCTAGGAATCGGGCAGAAAGCAAAAGATATGAAAACAGGGACTGCAGCCTAGAGCTTGGCCCTCCTCGCCCTGCCCTGCCACCCTGCACAGGCACCTCGGCCTCCTCCAGGGCGGACTGCAGTTCCAGCTTCTCTGCCTCCAGCTGCTTGCGGATCTTCTCCAGTTCGTGGATGCTCTTTCCACTGGAGCCCAGCTGCTCGGTTAGGTCAGAGATCTCCTCTGCGTGGGGAACACGGTGATTTAGCAGGGGGCTGCTACGATCCCAAAGAGTTAGAGGGCAAGCCTGTTGCCCTGGCCTGCCTTGGGGCTCCTAGGCAGCCTCCCCTGGGGACACTGCCTGTGACCCCTCTGACCACCAGCTCACCCTGCAGGTTCTTGTTCTCCCGCTTGAAGGTCTCCAGGTGCTCCAGTGACTCCTCATATGCGTTCTTGAGCTTGAACAGTTCGGTGCTCAGGGAGCGCGCCTCCTTCTGGGACGACTCCAGCTCTGACTGTGACTCCTCATACTTCTGCTTCCACTCAGCCAGGATCTGCAGGGCACACAGCTCACTGTGCAGCCCAGGTACTGTGGGCCCCTTGCCTGGCCTCAGCAGCCCTCCTCCCCTGGCTGCCCAGAGGTCGGCTCTGGCCTCGCCCTGACACTGTCCTCCCAGTGCCCCTGCCCCGCACGCTGGCTGCTATTCCAGCCCACTGCCCACCTTGTCGAAGTTCCTCTGCTTCTTGTCCAGGGCTGCTGCGGCAGCGTTGGAGCGCTCCACATCCACCATGAGGTCCTCGATCTCGTTCTGTAGCCGGTGCTTGGTCTTCTCTAGCGAGGAGCACTTGGCGTTGACGGCCTCCACAGCCTCCTCGGCATCCTGTAGCCGCTGGGCCAGCTTCTTCCTGCAAGAGGGAGGGTGGGCCAGGACAGGGAGGATGGAAGATGTGGGTTTGAACAAGAGGAAACAACATAAGCCTTCTGGAAGACAACCCTTGAAAACTCAGAAGCATTCAGAGAAGCCTGAGGATGGGCTCCTAGGTCAGGCTGAGGATCTTGGTGGCAGGGTGTAAAGACTCATGACCCCTGGGGGGCCATGCAGTATCCCCCTGTTCCAGGCCGGACTGTGGCCCTATGTTCAGGAGACATGGGCTCCTGCAGTGCATTCCTACCCTGTCCGTCTTGGCACCTGCCCTAGGTGGGAGCACTCAGCCCTCAGACAAACCTTTTGTTCGTCTTATATTTGAATGAGAAACATAATTCGAGCAAAAAGCTTTCCTGAGAGGAGCAGGAGGTAGGGCGGGGGCAACTCCCAAATGAGATCTACTGCTACTGAGGAATCCTGTGCACAGAGTAGCCTCAGCCAGAGGGGTCTGCCCGGAACTCACTTGGCCTCCTCCAGCTCCTCGGTGCGCTGGATGGCATCCGTCTCATACTTGGTCCTCCACTGGGCCACCTCCGAGTTGGCCTTGGACAGCACACGCTGAAGTTCAGCTTTGGCCTCTGTCTCCTCCTCATACTGTTCCCGTAGCAGGTCACAGTCATGCCGGGCTGACTGCAGTGCATGTGCCAGGGCGTTCTTGGCCTGGGGCGAGAGGGTCAGCAGGAGGTGTGTCAGCTTTCTCCACAGAGCAGCTCCTGCCCTGTCTGTCTCTTCACCCCAACCTCACCATCTATGTCCAAGTCCCCAGTGGCCCTGCAATGATGTAGAGCAACCATGGCAGTGAAGGCTGGTGCAGCACTGCCCGCTGCCCTGTGCCCCTCCCTGAGGCAGCATTACCAGCACTTCACTGGGGGCTCAGAGAGGCCGGGGGTTGCTTCCCAAGATTGCCAGACTATAAGAGGCAGGTTAATATTGAGCCCTGGTGTTTTCTAAAATTCATGTTTCCCGGGGCTGGTGAGATGGCTCAGTGGTCTAAAGCACCTACTTAGAACAAGCTTAGCGAAGCACAGGGACTGCGGTTCGATCCCCCAGCACCACATGCCAGCCAGCCCCGCCCCCAGGTGGGCTGAGCTGGCCACACACACACACATACACACACAAAATAAAAAATAAAAATTAAAAAAAAAATTAAAAAAAAATAAAAAAAATAAAAAAAAATTCATGTTTCCCCCCCTTTTCATGGACTCAGCAAAGTTCTAGGAATAGGCTCTATTTTAGTTTCTTTCTCCAGTTTTCAGATCACCCTGCTGATCTTTTCCTGGCCCCTTTCCTATAGTCTCTGCATCCTACCCTGTGCCTAATCAAGTCATAATCTGCCTCCTAGTTTGTTTTCTTGCCACTTGCACACCTCAACCCTTCCTCCTGCCCAGGGATGGTGGCATATGACTTTGGCCTGGGGAATAGATTTGGGAGGTGTATGGCAGGGTTTGTGCTATTATTCTTGCTTGTGATTCGCAGAGAATAATGGATAAGAGCAAGCCTCAGTTTGGGGAGAGCAAGCAGGACAGATGAAAGGCCACTGGATGTGTCTCTTGCTTGAGCCCCATGGCCTGGGTCCCGGCCTCACCTTAACCTCCTCCTCCAGCTGCCTCTTGAGGTCTTCCAGCTGCTGGGTGTAGGTGAGCTTGCCTCGGGTCAGCTGTGAGATCAGTGCTTCCTTCTCATCCAGCTGCCGAGACAGCTCACCTGGGGAGGTGCCAAGGGATGCTCAGCTTTTGAATGTCAGCCACTCTTGACCGCCCAGCCACTCCCAATGCCTCAAATTCTGTTCTCCAGAGACTCTGCATGAATGTGAGGGGTGGTGTGCTGGTGGCTGGGGTTGCTGAGGAAGCCAGCAGCTTGGGGTGGGGTCCTGGGAGCCCAGCTCCAGGCTCACCATTCTCAGTTTGCAGTTTGGCCCGTTGGCTGGTGAGGTCATTGACAGAACGCTGGGTCTCCTCAGCCTTGCTGCGGTGCTCATTCATCTGGTCTTCCAGGGTCCTGCACATCTTCTCCAGGTTGGCCTGCGAGAGGAAGTAGTTAGACAGTGAATGCAGGAGAAACTGCGAGGGGTGTCAGGGTGTGGTTAAAGGAAAAGGTAAGGGGAAGGTATGGAAAGAAAGAAAGGGAGGGCAGTGGGAAAGTAAACCGTCACAGAAGAAATGTAAAAGAAACAAAGTGTGAAAGGGAGAGCCCAGAGGCCGCACCTTGGCCTTGATGATCTGCTCCATGTTGGAGGTGACATCGTCCAGCTCCAGCTTGAACTCGCTCTTCTCCTTCTCCAGCTTCTGCTTCACCCGCTGCAGGTTGTCGATCTGCTCGCTCAGCTCGGCCACGCTGTCCGCGTGCTTCTTGCGCAGCGTCGCGGCGGTGGCCTCGTGCTGCAGCGTGGCCTCCTCCAGGTCGCGCCGCATCTTCTGGAACTCGGCCTCGCGCTTCTTGTTCATCTCGATCTGCACGGACGTGGCACCGCCGGCCTCCTCCAGCCGCTCGCTGATCTCCTCCAGTTCTCGGGACAGGTCTGAGCGAAGCTTCTCCACCTTGGCGCGGGCAGTACGCTCAGCCTCCAGCTCCTCCTCCAGCTCCTCGATGCGCGCCTGGGCAGGGATACAGAGGCTCAGACCAGCATCTAATTCTTCACTGGAGCCAGGAATCGAAAAGACTCCTGGCACCTGGGAAGCAGCGAGTCAAGCTGATTTGGGTGCAAAAGGATTTGGGGAAGATGACTTGAATAGGCCAGTTAGCCTTCTTTTAGGCCAGAACATTATGTGTTCTGTTTAGTGGAAGAAAAGCAATTGAAGCTTGCTCTCGAAGAGGGATAGAGAAACTTATCTTTTAGAGGTATTTAAACAGTTTAATGGCTAAAAAACCCTACAAAATTTAGAGTGTGAAAGCTATACCTCTTGACAGCTATAGACCTACTTCAATGTCTGCTCTGTCAGTACTGCTCATTGTGATTGTAGGGACCTTAAAAGTTACCAGGTGAGGAAAGAAGGCATGGAGATCCAGAGACCTGGGGTGGTCTCTCCATGATCACTCAGCTAAAGCAGAGCTGAGACAGGAAGCCAAAGTTTCTGTCCCCCAAGGTCCTTCTCACGATCTCTACCTATGTTTTCTTTGGCTCATGCAGCCCCCCAGGATGTTCCATGGGGACACTGTGACAGCTTTGTCTCCTTTCTAGTACACATAGTGAGCTCCTGTAATGTTGGTGATAGGGTATCTTGGAGGGGCGTCAGGGATGCTGAGAACCAGCCAGAGGACAGAAGCAACCAGCTTGGGCTTCCCAGCCTTACCTGGAGCTCTTTGAGTTTTTTCTGGAGCTGGCTGCCCAGGGCCTGCTCATCCTCAATCCTGGCATTGAGCGCATTCAGCTCAAAGTCCTTCCTATAGGGGAGGAAGTAGGGTGAGGCAGGGGAGGCTGGTAGGGCCCTGGGCCACCCACCAGCAGTTGGACATGGTAACAAAACAAACAGCAGGATTTAATCAGAAAAAGTCTCCAGGGGTGATGTAGGGTCTCCAAAGGTGTGACACCTGTTGTCAGACTGAAGTCCAACAAGAATAGGATCACTTATTTACTTATTTATTTATTCATTCAAAAACTCTGTGCCCAGGGAAGGGAGAATAGCCCCATGCACACCAGAAATAGAAGTACTGTGAGACCCTCTGGTGTCAGGGTGTGTTCTGCAGGGCTCGGGTAGCACAGGGGTGGAGCACTTGCCCAGCATATGTGGAGCCCTGGCTTTGATCCACAGCACCACCACCTACCACAAATGTTCTACAGTTCACTGTTGGCTTATGCTTGGGTTTGTGCATGTTGGAAGGACTTCTGTTAGAATCAGGACTACAGGTTACTCAGGAAAAGAAATGATCTGATTTTTCTGCCCTTGGGCCTGTGGGCAGAACTTTTTTTTTTTTTTTCCCCCTGCCCTCTGGACTCTCTGTGAAACACCCAAAAGGGACTTTTCTGAGAGGCTTTAGAGTTGTGGCAAGGAGACCAAGCTGTTATCCAACTGAGAACCTACAAGAAGAAAGGGCTTGAGGGACCACATTAGATGTTTTGCCAGGAAAGATTGAGGGGCCCTGCTGTTGAGTCTGGGGATGAAAACCCTCTCTTTGGAGGCTTTGCCCACTGGTGGAGCTTGTGGATGCTGCATGAGGTCATTGTCTCTCAGGATGGTGTCAACTTGTACTGTCATGGGCTGAGCAGGCTGCAGGCTAGAGAGGAGGAGAGGGGGCAGGAACATGGTACTTTTTCAGTCGCTCATCCAGCTGCTGCTTGTCATTCTCCAGGTCCATGATGCTCTCCTGGGTCAGCTTCAGGTCACCCTCCAGCTTCCGCTTTGCCCGCTCCAGGTCCATGCGCACCTTCTTCTCCTGCTCCAGGGATCCCTCCAGCTGGTGGAGAGAAGGCCCAGCCAGGGCCCATGAGGTCAGGCATCCTGGTGTGGTGATGTTGTGGCTTAGTTTCTCTGTTTGGGGAATCCTAGATACACTTGGGAAACCTTTCTCAGAGTGGACCAAGTGTTTCCCGGGACTGCAAGAATTCCAAGAAGTTAGGGGCTGCTGGATGAATGCAGTACTTGGTGAGTGGGTGAATGAATGAATGGTTGTGAGATGAAACTGCAAATACACATTCATTCCTTCAATATTTTTTAAGAACCTGCTGGTACCATGGTCTGTGACTCATACCAGGGCACTGCAGACACAAAATCAAATCAATCTAAGTTCCCATCAAAAGGGAGATCCCAGTCTCGTGGCTGAGATAGTTATATAAATAATTATGATACAGAGTGATAAGGGGTTTAGTGGAGATAGGTGCCTCTGAGGGAACATTAGATGACTTGACCAGATTCTGCTGAAAATATTAGAAGTTCAAAGATCCTTTGTGAGGAACCTCAAAAAACTCCCAGATAAATGAATCCTGTTCTTTTTTTTTTCTTTAATTTTATTTTATTTATGTGTGCGTGTGGGGGGGCCAGCTCAGCCCACCAGGGGGCGGGGCTGGCTGGCATGTGGTGCTGGGGGATTGATCCACGGTCCCTGTGCTTTGCTGAACTTGTTCTAAGTAGGTGCTTTAGACCACTGAGCCATCTCACCAGCCCATGAATCCTGTTCTTATGAGTACACCTTTTAATTCTTGTGGCCAATGGCAGAGATATAGGGAATTAAACATAAATTAAATAAATTCCATCTTTATTACTTATATGAATGATCAGATACATAATTTAGATTGCAAACCCTTCTCCTTTTGTATTCCCCACCTTTCTTCTAAGAACATCTCCAGAGAATAAACCCCTTTAAGCATCCCCTTCTCAAATACACAGACACACAGCAAGCAGAGAGAGAGGGACAGAGACAGACAGACAGACAGATACAGAGACAAAGACAGAGAGACAGAGTTTCACAAACCTCTGTGCATGGACAGACAGGATTTGTTTGGGAGCCTCTGCGCTCAGTCTACTCACATCATCCACTTGTTGTTCCAGCTTGACCTTAGCCTTGGTCAGGGTATTGACCTTGTCCTCCTCGGCCTGAAGGTCATCCAGAGCCTGCTGGTGGGCCTCCTGCAGGGCTTTCTTCTCCTTGGTCAGCTTGGCAATGATCTCATCCAGCCCAGCCATCTCCTCCGTCAGGTTCTTCACCTGCCAACCAGAGCACCCACCCCTTCAGAGCCAAAGGCCAACAGCTAGGGACATCTGTGGAGACCTCCATGCTAAGGACCAGCATCACACTCTGGTCTGGGAATCTGAGGATGCCTGGGCTTGGGCCAGAGGGGGCTGTCTTTACCTTGTTCTCTGTTGCGTGCTTCTCCTTTTCCACCTTGGCCAGTGTCAGCTCCAGGTCATCAATGTCCCTTTTGAGCTCTGAGCATTCATCTTCCAGCTTTCGCTTCTTGGCGGTGAGCTCGGCATTCATCTCCTCCTCGTCCTCCAGCCTCTCATTCATCTCCTTCACCTTGGCCTCCAGCTGGATCTTGTTCTTGATCAGCTGGTCGCAGCGCTCCTCTGCATCAGCCAGGTTGTCTTGTTCCTGAGGGCAAAATGTGAACCGGGCTGCTCAGTGGGCAGGGCCTTGAGCTTGCCTCAAATAGGAGGGGTACTCCAAGGGACTCTCAGTGAGAATAACCTCAGAAGAGTGGAGAAAGGAAGAGTTTTAGGCAGCATGACTTAGAAGTATTGGAAAGAGGAGCAGAAAAGGTAAGTAAAGGATTTTATTTTGCTCTTGTGCTCTAGTCTCCACTACTAAAGAAGAATTATATTTGTTGATGACAAGTGCTTTATGTATTAACAACCTAGTAAGACGGTCAGCTTTATTCCCTGTCTAGAGATGAAAGAATTGAGGCTTAAAGATGACCTGTGATTTCCCCAAGGTCATAAAATTATTAAGCTGTGAATCCAGGTTGAATCCACATAGAAAGCCTATATATTTAAAAGTTAATTCTTTGTACTTTCACTTCTCTTAAGGGACCACTTTGGAAGTGTGATCCCAGAATCCTTCTTTTTTTGGCCGGCATATGATGCCAGGGATTGAACTGTGGTCTCCTGCACCTGCCTAAGCTTGCCTAAGCAGGTGCTTTAGCCCACTGAGTTATCTCACCCCCCCCCCAGAATCTTCTTGCTTTGAAGACACCACTCTGTGAGCTCTTGGGTAGGAGGTACATAGGTTTTAGGAAGAATAGGATGGTCGAAGGGGGCCAACAGGGCTCTGGAGCCTCACCGCCTGCACTTGGAGCTGCAGGTCATTCTTCTCCTGCAGCAGAGACACCATCTTCTCCTCCAGCTCCTTCCGGCGAGCCTCAGACTTCTCCAGTGCTTCTTTGATGCGCCCGAACTCCTCCTTCATGGTGGCCATCTCCTTCTCTGTTTCTGCACTCTTCAGCAGTGGCTTGATCTTGAAGAAGAGCTTCATCCATGGCCAATTCTTGACACCCATGAAGGCTCGAATGTTCCACTGGATTATCAGCAGGGAATCTCTGTATAGGCCCAGTGACAGGGTGGTCAGTGAACCCTCCTGCCTCCTTCCCATTTCAGGTCCTGGCTCCTAGGTAATACCCCTTTTTCTTTACCCATTCCACCATCTCCAAGGCCCAAGCTGTCTCCATCCAAGGCCCTAACTCCTGTAGGTGTCTTTGTTTGAATACCCAGTAACACCTTTCTTCCTGTATATGCCTATATGTCAGAGAGGCTGGGAACCTTTTTTTGAGCTTTCATACCTGCGTTCCAGTAGCTTCTTGTACTCCATTCTGGAGAGCACACCCCGGGACTGCGCTTGGATGCGTGTGATGATGCGACTCAGCCGCTCATCTCGCATCTCCTCCAGCAGCCCCAGCAGCCCGGCCTTGAAGAACACCTGCAGAGAAAGTGTGTGTTGGGCTGGACTAGGAAGGAGAGTGTGAAAGAAGGTGATGATGATTATCTTAGGACAGGCAATGATTTAGGGAAGGACTGGGGAGACAAAGGGGGTCAGTGGCAGCTGGAGTACAGACAGCGGAATAGTACTGGGGTGTCAAGGGATAGTGTAGGGTTCAGCAGTATCCCTGGGATGAATGATGCAAGGAAAGGAATCACAAGGTAAGGAGTCAAAGCACAAGACATAATTTGCCTCTTGCATTTCCTTACCTTGGTGTGGCCAAACTTGTATTGATTGTGGTCAATGTCCAGGGAGCCTAGCAGCTTCTCAGCCCCTTTCCTGCTGTCAATGAACTGCCCCTCAGGAATGGCTGCGGGGTTCAGGATCCGATACCTGGGGAAGGAAGTGCCACAGTCAGCCCAGTTCTGCCAGGATCTGCTCTGCCCACCCAATTCCAGCGCCCCCTGCAGACTCCCACCGCCACATGGCAGCCCAAGCTCCCCGTGCTGCCCATC
The DNA here is from genome assembly GCF_000260255.1 of Octodon degus. NCBI lineage: Eukaryota > Metazoa > Chordata > Mammalia > Rodentia > Octodontidae > Octodon > Octodon degus. Next base: position 2,016,474 of record NW_004524852.1, read on the forward strand.
CTCCCTGAGCTCCACAGCCCCCTGTGCCCACCTCTGCCGGAAGTCCCCGTAGAGGATGCGGTTGGGGAAGCCCTTCCTGCAGATGCGGATGCCCTCCAGCACACCGTTGCAGCGCAGCTGGTGCATGACCAGAGGATTGTCTATTACCCCTGTAGCAAGAGGGAAGGAGTGTGTGATGAGAGTTCTGAGAGAACTAAAAGTCCTGGGTTCTGATCTTGGTTCTGGCACTTTTTTGCCTGTAACTTCAGCAAGTCAGTTAATAATCCTTATTTGTTATTCCACAGGTACATTTTTAAGAGTAAAAAAAGGACTTTAACATTTCCTAGTTTTATATATTTTATTTTGTTTCATTTGAGACAGAGTCTCACTATGTGGTTCAGGCTGGCTTTACAGTCACTATGTAGTCCAGGCGGGGCTCAAACTCTCACTGCTTCAGCTTTCCTAGTTCTGGGATTATAAGCATGCACTATTATGCCCAGATAATGTTTCTTATTTTATATGGCTTTTCCTTCTTACCGTATGTGGTACCCAGAGCAGATATATTCCATTTTTTAGACAAGGCCAAAGGGTTTGGTTGACTTGCTTCTTCTTGTCCTTATTGACTGTCCTATGTTTCCCAGTGGAGGGCAGGGTTATAAGTGAGTAACGAGCTAATACCCATCAAAGTACCTTAGAGTTAACCTGGAATCATACAGTCCAAGTGTGAGGTGGCTATGGGAGGGAAAGTCTAGGGGATGTGATTTGGAAACCACTGTGGTAGTAGATGAAGAGATGCCTTGGGAGGCCCTGATGCTTGGGCAGTGCATGCCCAGTGGTGGGCTGGTCCGTGTTTGTGGGCTCACCTGGGGACTTGGTCTCATTGGGGATGATGCAACGCACAAAGTGGGGGTGGGTGGAGCGCAAGTTGGTCATTAACTTGTTCAGGTTTTCCTGTGATGGAAGAAGCAAGAGGGGTAGGAAGGAAGTGAGAAGAGATGGAAAGGAAGGAAGGAATAAAAGGGGAAAGAGAGATAGTGAGAATGTAAGGGTTGAAGGAATGGAAACAGGCAGGTGGAAAGCATGCCTGAGGAGAGAAGATGGAAGCCAGGCAAGAAAAGAGAAGGAAGGTGAGAGGGGGAAGTGAGTGAAATTAGTGGCCAGGAGATGAAGGGAAGGGAACAGGAGTGGAAAGCATGGGGAACAGACAGAGGAGGATGGGAGGAGAGGGACTGAGATGAACAGGCAGGGAAGTGCTGGAGCTGGGGAGTGGCCTGGGGACATGAGGTGCTGGGATCCATGCTGGGCCAGAGACTCAGGCTCACCCGGTGCAGAGCTGACACAGTCTGAAAGGATGAGCCTTTCTTGGCCTTGCCTTTGCCCTTGTCGACAGCTGTGGGAGGAGGTCATCAAAGCGAGTGTCAGTAGGTGAGTGGAGAGACAAGGGCATAAGGCACAGAATCACAGCCCCTCCTCCCACCTCACAGATTAGGGTCTTCAATGTGGCTGCTCCCGTATCTTTACCCTGTTCCACCCCACTAAGTCTGTGGGCCTCAGATTACAGCCTGATAGGAAGGGTTTCAGCAGTTGACCTCCCTCAGAAGCATGGCAGAGACCGGCTCCTCAATCCCCTTGGTCCTGGACCTTACTTACGTGCATCAGCCCCAGCATAGTTAGCAAAAAGATTGCTGAGAAGCTTGAGGGAGGACTTCTGGTACAGGCCCACCACTGTCTCGTTGAGTGGGTCCTTGTTCTTCTGCAGCCAGCCCAAGATGTTGTAGTCTACGGTACCAGCATAGTGGATCAGGGAGAAGTGGGCCTCCTGTTTCCCCTTGATGTTGCGTGGTTTCTGGAAGTTGCTGGACTTGCCCAGGTGGTTGTCATACAGCTTGGCCTTGAAGGTCATGTCAGTGGCCTTGGGGAACATGCACTCCTCCTCCAGGATGGACATGATGCCCATGGGCTGAGGGCAAGGAGAGCATGTCACCAAGTGTGCTCCACACAGTTGGAGATGGGGTCTGCTCTGCAGCCCTTGTGTGCCTGTGGAGATGCTCTCCGGGCATTAATGGATTCAGCTCAGTGAGGAGAACAGTTATCTACCGGCTGGCACCACTCCATCACCAGACCCCTGAGAGGGAGCTGAAAGCACACCATGTGACACATCCCGGTCCTTGGCTGTGTAAGCGAGGACCAGCAAGCCTGATGCTAGGGGAGACCACCCTGCAGGGGCCTGTCCTCCACAGGCCCACTCTCAAGCCCCTGGGTTCTAGACCATCAAAGGGCCCTGGAAACTGGGGCTCGGGATTCTTCAGCCTCACTTCTGCTAGTCAGATCGCACCACCCAGAAGGGATGGGGCTGCCACTTGGGCTGGGGTGGCAGAGGAGGAGGCACAGCAGGGGTCAGGGGACACCTTCTCGATGAGGTCAATGCAGGCCTGCAGGTCCATGCCAAAGTCAATGAACTCCCACTCGATGCCCTCCTTCTTGTACTCCTCCTGCTCCAGCACGAACATGTGGTGGTTGAAGAACTGTTGCAGCTTCTCGTTGGTGAAGTTGATGCAGAGCTGCTCAAAGCTGTTGAACTGCAGAGGGGTGAGGGCAGCAGTGGGTCAGGAGAGAGGCTGAGGGGCCGTGGTGGTCAGCCCAGCATGTGTCCTGCCTGGATCCAGCAGGGGTGGCTGGTCCCTTCCAGGCCAGGTTAGGGGGATGGGGATGGTGGTGTGTGTTCCCCTGAGGACAGGGACGATGACTGCCATGGCATGGCCTGAGTTCCACTGGCTTCCCAGCCCAGCGGGCCTTGCACAGTGACCATGATCATGTGAGAGAATGAGCGGCCATCCCTACTCCCAGGGTTCCAGACTCACATCGAAGATCTCAAAGCCAGCGATGTCGAGGACCCCTATGAAGTACTGGCGTGGCTGCTTGGTCTCTAGGGTGGCATTGATGCGTGTCACCATCCAGTTGAACATCTTCTCATACACTGCCTTGGCCAGTGCTCCAGTAGCATATGCCACCTATTTGGTGGGAAAGAGACCCGAATGAGCAGGGCTTTGAGGAACAATTGGATCCTCCACCTCACCATGCTAGGATCCCGGCCCTACCTATTTTTCTTCTGTAGATGACCCACCTGCTGGACATTCTGCCCCTTGGTGACATATTCATTGCCCACTTTCACCCGAGGGTGGCACAGTCCCTTGAGCAAGTCAGCAGAGTTCAGCCCCATGAGGTAGGCTGATTTGTCTGCCTCTGAAAGGAAAGGCCAGGTAGTAAGGTTCATAAAAGAATGACTGTTGTACAGATGTAGCCTTCAATGACTGGACATGCGTCCCCCAACTCCTCTGCCTCCCACCTTCAGTGCCATCTGGCTCTGCCTGTTCCTCTCGCTGCTTCTGTTTGAACTTCATGTTTCCAAAGTGCATGATAGCTCCAGTCAGCTTATAGATGGAGTTCTTCTCCTCCGGAGTGAAACCCAGCACATCAAAGGCATTCTGTAGGCACACCCCATTTCCAGGAATCCCAGAAGAAGGTCTGATCAGTTATCAACAGCCAAGTTGGAGGGAGAACTTGTCTCCTTAGTCACTTCCAATTCTGAAACTACCACAGCCAATGAAGAACTCCAGGACAAAGATGGAAGATACTGGGACAGGCAACTGTCACAGACTTGTGCCTTCTATTGGTCACAGCTGTCCTCTGGGCATGAACCCACTTATGTTTCCAGTCCCTACACTGTCTTCCCTTCTCGGTCTTCTATACTTGTACATATCTATCCTTTACTCAACAGCCTGTCCTAGCCCTGAGCATCCTAGTGACTTTCCTTCCCCTTTCTCCTTTGTGATCCTTTATTTCTTGCCTCATTTGTCTCTCTGTCCCATGACATTCTGCCCTCTCTGGTTTGACTGAATACCAAATACTAGACAATCTTATCTCATCTCGCCCATATCCCAGCACATCCTGGTCACAGTGCATATTCTGGCTGCCCTACAGTGCTGAGCCACTTTGAACAGAGACAGTCAGTGCCTCCTCAGCTCTGCCCTGTGTGCTGCCATTGCTCCCCCTCCACTCACTGGCTGATCCTCACACACTTACATCAGTGGCCATGAGCTCTTCAGAGTCATCAATCGAGGCCACAGTGGTCTCTCCTTGGGAGATGAATGCATAATCATAGGGGTTGTTGGTGATCAGCAGCATGTCTAATGGGAGAAAATGTGCTCAGATATGACACAAGCCTCTAGTTCTCATGGGAGCTGCTGACCATAACACACGGCCCAGGGAGAAACACAGGACAGGGCTTGACTCGGCTCCACATTCTGCAGAAGTGAATCCTGCAGCACCGTGAAAGCCAGGGGATGCCAACAGAATCTAGCTACAGGCGGAGGGGGCCAGGTTGCCATGGAGATAGCTAGTCTCAGTCGGTGGCTCTGACTCACCCAGCAGCTCAGGCTTTTTGTTAGACAAGATTTGGTAGAAAATGTGATAATCTCTCTCTGCTTTCAGCTGGAAAATAACTCTGGATTTTTCCAGAAGGTCTGTGAACAAGTAGATAGAAGAAGAAGAAAGAAAAGAAAAGGTTAGGATTAAGTTCAAAGAAATAGAGGAAAGTTAATGATAAAGGTATCAGACAAAAGGCAGAGGGAGAGACTGTAGTCAGACACACAGAGCTCATAGAGAGAGAGAGACAGAGTCCCAGAGGGAAAGAAATGACCTCAGGGAAAAATCCCAGAGAAACACGCACAGATGCAAGAAAATCTCAGAGAATATA
>NW_004524852.1:2021308-2032288 GCF_000260255.1 Octodon degus
GAGGAAAAAAACAGAGGCAGGAGGGGATGTGAGAGAGAGAGAGAGAGGGTGAAGCCAGATGATCTGAATAAGGGTGAGCTCAGACTAAGCCCTAGCAGATTCATGGCACTCACAGGTCTCTATGTCTGCAGACGCCAACTTTCCAGTAGCCCCAAAATGGATTCGAATAAATTTCCCCTGAAGAGATAGAAAAGGGTGAGGATGGATTGGGGGAAGGCTTTCACTGAAGACCAAAATTCCAAACCCAAGGTCAAGAACTACTCACAAAGCGGGAGGAGTTGTCATTCCGGACGGTCTTGGCATTGCCAAAGGCCTCCAAGGCAGGGTTGGCCTGGATGATCTGGTCCTCTAGGGTGCCCTGTAGAGGCCAAGAAGAAAGTTATGTGAGAAGCCTTCTCCCTACCTTTCTGCGCTGCAGGCCCTTAGAGGACAACAGGCCTACCTTGCCTGGAGTCTGGTCCTTCTTGCTACGGTCTCCAATGGCAGCAATAACAGCAAAGTACTGGATGACCCGCTTAGTGTTGACTGTCTTCCCAGCACCAGATTCTCCACTGTTGGGACAGTCAGATTTTCATGAGGCAGAGACAACACTACTTGAGATCAGTGAAAGAATGCCCATTTTACTTAAATGGAGCCCTGAGCAGGGAGCTGCCAGACAACACGCACTGAAAGCAATCTTTGGACATATGTGGGGTCGGGGTAGTAATGAGGAAAGGGGCTACAAGAAGGTGCTGGGTTTGCTCAGGGTGAATAGATGCTTGGCTGGGGACTATTTTTGAAAAGAATCAGTGGGACTAGAACAATAAGAAAGGTTTCTGAAGGGAAGGATGAAAGAAAATGAAGAGGTGAAATGACAGTGTTGATGGGCTTATGGATAAGTAAGTGAGGACCTGGAGGAGAGTGGGCAGAGCAGATGAGAGAAGAAAGGTAAGAGAGGAACAGAAAGCAGAGGAAAGAGAGAGCAAAGATCTGTCAGGGAAGGCCAGAGAAGAGGTAAGTGTTAAGGCTGAGGGACAGACTGTAGTTTATAGATGGCTCTCCTGGAGATCGGGTCAGGGATTCTCACAGGGAACAGGGCAGAAGCTACACTCACGTGATGAGGATGGACTGGTTCTCCCGATCTGGAAGAAAGCAGAGGCAATGGGGTCAGGGCTGAGGGTTCAGGTGGGTGTGGGGTTGGGGGAGGGGTGGGGGTGCCGGGCTCACCCGTCAGCATGTACTGGTAGGCATTGTCAGAGATGGAGAAGATGTGGGGTGGGGCCTCACTCCTCTTCTTGCCCCTATAGGCAGCCACCACCTCCGCGTTATACACTGGCAGCCACTTGTAAGGGTTGACAGTGACACAGAAGAGGCCTGAGTAGGTCTGGGCATAGAAAAAGGGAAGTGAGCTGCTGCTGCTGAAGGAGAAAGCGTGACATCTTCAAAGGCAGAAAAAGATGCCACCGGAGGAAAAGGGGAAAGGAAAACCTCTGACTGTGGTCAATCTAGGCCATGCCAGTCCCAAGAGTTTTAGGATATAGGGACAGGGATAGAGCGCCATGCCGCCCACACATCAAGAACAGGCATCTTGGCTCTGAGAATGAAACACTGGGCCAGGCCGCTCGCTCATAGGTGAGGGAGAGCCCAGAGCTGCCACTCACGTAGATCATCCAGGATGCATAGCGCTCCTTGAGGTTGTACAGCACTGCAGGCTCATGCAGGAAGGTCAGCATGGCCATGTCCTCAATCTTGTCGAACTTGGGCGGGTTCTGCTGCATCACCTGGTCCTCCTTCACTGTCACTGTCTGCAACAGCCCCCATGCCCTCCCATCAGCCTTTGCTTCCCCTTCTGCCTCCCAGGAGAAGCAGCAGAGTGAGGAACAGGACACTGGTGTTTGGAAAGGATGGAACCAGGCTCTCACAGTGAGCATTGATTAACATGGGGAGGAAAACCCTCCTCAGAGGAAGAGCTGGGATTTCTAGCCAAAAGAGACCCATACTGTTCCCAGCATGCACTAGGCAGACCCTACATCATCCCCTCTGTGCTCCCAGATGTGGGGTGCCCAGGGGCCCCTACCTTGGCCCTGCCACCCACCTTGCCATGCTCTGTCTCAGCTGTGACTTTGCCACCCTCTCGAGACACAATCTTGGCCTTGACAAACTCTTCTTTGTCATCCGGAACAAAGACATCCTTCTTGAGGTCGAAAGGCCTGGTCTGGGCTTCCAGCCGCTCCTTCTCCGACTTGCGCAGGTAGGGGGCAGCAGCCCCAAAGGCGGCCATCTCTGCATCCCCCATGGCTGGGCCTAGAGCGAGCCAGAGAGGAAGCTGGTCACCCTCTTGCTGCGCTTGAGCACTTGGAGGGGGCAGAGAGTATTTGAGGCTTCTCCCAGGAAGAAGAATCTGACTTGAACCCCTCATCCAACTCAGGCCCTTGCGCTAGCCATGGAAGTGCTTATTCCACTGAGCCATCTCCCCAGGCCCTTGCCACTCTCAATAGTTGAGGGTAAAGTGCTCCTTAGCCAAGCTATTATTCTCAAGGCAAGGCAGAAATCAGAGACCTACAGCTTGATTTTGGAGTCTTCATGCTAATATTCTCAGGTTCTGCCATTCTTGTCTTCATGTTTTCTTACCTTGGTTTCTCAAATGTGTCTAGAAGTGAGGAAACGGCGTCTAGAAAGAAGGAAGAAGCCGTGTCAGGAAGGCTCTGGCCCGGCCTTGCTAGTGCTGCCTGCCTCCTTCTCCCTGGCTCTGTCCTTCAGCACCCACCTTGCCTGGACCTAAAAACAAAAAGGATGCAGTGGGCAGCTTCGGCCCCATCCTCCTTCCTGCTTCCTGAGTGCTACTCCTTTCCTCCCAGGGACTGCTTCTTCCAGCAGTCCCCTATGTTGACTGGAATCTGAGCTCTAGTGCTCTTCACTCTAGAGAGACTGGGTCCCTCTTGTCTGTGCCAACCTAGTGAGCCTTTCTTTGGGCCATCTACAAAATAATAATGGATTGTCACACTTGCTTGGAACTTTCTAGCCAAAACACTTCTGTGCGCATTCTCTTACTCCATTGTCACATCATTGGACAGATGAGGAATTAAGGTTAAGTGGCTTGCTTGTCCAAGGGCATAAACCAAGAAGTGGTACAGCCAAGACCCAAGGGACCTAAATCCTGTGAGTTCATAGACAGTCCTTTGCTTTCTTGTCCCCATTTTGTCAGACTTTTGGGCATTCTCAGAGGGAAGATGCTATGGCCATCTCTTCGAGACCACCTGTCATGCACAGAAATGCTTTCCATATACCCTTGGGTGAGCATGCATGCCTACTGCTTGTAGACGTATCTCACACAGAGACAAGCTTCCATCCTGTACCTCAGCACCCCCCAACGTGCTTTGTATGCCCCAGCAACAGATGTGTGCAATTGCACAGCTGCATGGCCTAAGTGGCTTCTCCTGGCTCCATATTCTTCAGTATTCAAAGACTTGGGAAACCCCCACCAACCTGACTGTGAGCTCCTCCTACAGGGATACAAGCAGTATTTACCACTGTGTACACAGACAAGCACTTCCTCGTGCGTGGATGTGGGCAGCTATATATTTCAGACCTCTCTGTACCCCCTTGGAAGCATATACACTTCAAATATGATCATTCTCTGCCATCTTCCTCCCACCTCCAATGGACTCGTTGGTCCTTTGGCTTGATGACTAACACACCCTCCCACACAGCTGTATCTTAGGTAGTGAAACACACCCTCCCTTACGTTCAAACCTTGTGTTCTTCACACACACACACACACACACACACACACACACACACATCTCTGAGATAAAAATATCTTCATCCAGGAACACATGAGCCCTCACACTTTCATGTTACAAACATGCATGTTTAGACTACACATGGATGTTCAGTGTCCAGACCTGCTATGCTCCATGAAGCCCTACAAAAAGCCTGTTGTTCTAGAGGAACTGCTTTGGAGTCCTGGAGTCCCCTTTACCCCGGGAAGGCCTCTAGCTCGCATTCCTACCTGAGAGCAGCAAGGAAAGACAAGAACAGGAGAGCTGAGAGCCAGACCTGGCCTCAAGGGCTGTATATATGGGGCAGCAGGGGTGCCCCCACCCCCACCTGCACCCAGTCCCTAGCCGGATTTAGAAAGGGCTGTTGTCACTGAAAGCATTCCCCCAGCTCCCTCCCCAACGTTGCTCCCCTCCCCCTTCAGCGGGGAAAGGAAACAATTGGAAGTGGTCGTCATTGTTATGGCATGGAGTGTGCAGGGTCTGAGTTCCAGGGGGCGGGGTGGCTCAAAGTGCAGCAAAAATATCTCCCAGGCCAGGCCTCACATTCCACAGCTGGCTTCAGGCAAACTGACCAGGACCACCGTGACCTCAGGCAAGCAGGGCCTGTCCTGCAGGCAGTCCTGGCCCCTGACGCTGCTGCCCTCAGACCCCTCGCCACGCACATTGGCCTCATCCTATATTCACAATGTCTCCCTGCTCCCCTGGCCTGGGACAGGTATCTAAATGCAAGATTGGAAAGGACTGAGTGTCAGCAGCAGAGAGGGGTGGGGCAGAGTTGGGGGCAGGTTCCCTGGGAGGGGCTGGATTGGGGCAGCTGGAAGGAGATTTCCTAGCTAAGTGGTAAGAACAATGACCAGGGAGATTAGACCCAGGGACTCTGGCTCAGGCCCTGATTTCCTTGGACCAACAGGCAACGTGCTGGAGTTATTGAGCCTCAGAGCTAGGCAGGCCTTTAGTGATCTGTCCAAGCTTTTCATTTTATGGAGAGGGGAAATGCCTGCTTCTCTAATCAGCTCATCAGGGAAGCAAGATTCAAGGCTAGAAATAGATGAGCGGAGGAGGGGAGGAACCTGGCCTGGGAAGGAGGGTGGGATTCCAAGGAGGCGAGGAGCCTCTGTGTGAGAGGCCCTGCCTCAGGGACCCAGCCTGGAGTCCTTTTCCTGACTTGGTTTCCTAGCTTTGCCCTGCTGGTACCTGACACCCTAGCTCAGAGCCCCCTTCTGGGGGCTGTGGATGACACAGCTGCTCTGAGCTGAAAGAAGAGCCTGAATCTACCTGGCTATTGCCTGCCCCCGCCCCCACCCCTGGCTCTGCTGGGGTAACGTACTTCTAGACCTATATGCTATTGGTATCTCAGAGGGTTGGGAGAGGAACAGAGCAGGAAAAATGACCCCTTTTCCTGCAGGCTGGGGCTGGGCCTCTGAGCACAGAACACAGTCAATGCCTTACTCTTCCCACACAGCCTCTGCAAGCTTCACTGCTCTGTGTCCAGGCAACCACTCAGTGATTTGGTCTGAAATCCTCCCTCCCTCTCCAGCACGGCTCTCAGTGCCTTTGGATTACTTCAATTATACTGCTGGCTGATTAGCTGTTTAGCTCGGAGGAGAAAAGCAGCTGGGGGGAGGGGTGCAGGGCAGGTCCTTTTGGAAGCTGGAATTTGCACAGCTGGGAAGGGAAACCCTGGAGGGGGTCTCTATCGCCCAGCTGTTGCTGGGGAGGGGTTGCAGGCAAGCTGGGATGGACCACAGGCTGCAGGGCTGACTGGAATGCAGGAATGCAGCCAAGGCTCAGCACCAAAAGGTGTAGTGTCGCCGAGGCCTGTGTGGGTCCTGCACTAACTTGTCCACAAAAACACATCCTTCTGGGTGCTGAGGAATCAGGCCCACCCGCAGGACCTTAGAGATTGGTGATAAAGAGCAAAAACTCTCTCTCATCCACGTCTTCCAGCTTTCTAAGCACAAAGCCACTCCTCCCTGATTTTCAAAGGCTCAGGCACAGAGGCGGGAAACCAAGACTAAGAAAATGCCTAGGATTTAGGAAAGCCATTTCTGGCAATGTCTGCAGCCTCAATCAGCCTCCCTGGAGTGGGGTTGGGAAGCTTTCTCTACCTTTAGTGCATCAGTCAGTCACACTTTGTTCACCTCCCTTCAGGTTTGAGGGGCTCTGGCCTATTGGTGTTTCTATAGAATTATTCTCCACATCCTACTGCAGAATAGAACTCACTTCTGTAATCCAGACTCTATGTCTCAGATTGGGGTTCTGATGTCCTTAAAGATCTTTATCAGAAAAAAAAAGGTCCTTATCAGGCCTGGGTATGGTGGCATATCCTTGTAATCCCAGCACTTGGGAGGCTGAGGGAGGAGGATCACCACAGTTCAATGACAGCCAGAGCCACTTTGGGAGTTCAAGGACAGCCTAAAGTCATAGCGAGCCCTTGTCTCAAAAAATCAAGAAAGAGGGCTGCAGAGATAGCTCAGTAGAATAAGTGCTGGCCTGACAAGCACAAGGTCCTGAGTTCAATTTCCTGTATCCCCCTAAAAAAGTGCTTTTAAAGGCTGGCCAAATAGCTCAGAGGATTAAAGCAAAGCAGGCAGGACCCAGGGGTTTGATCCTGGGGCCTGCTGTGCTGGCCCAACCCCCCAGGGCGCCCTGAGGCAATTGAGACCAGGTGTGGTGCACACCTGTAATCACAGCTCTTGGGAGGCTGTAAACAGGCGGATTACTACGAGTCCCATCTAGTAGTGAGACCCTGAACAGCCTGTAGATCCTTTTCTAAAAAAATACAAAATAATAATAATAATAATAATAATAATAAAATCAAGAAAGATGGGGGATCCCAATCAGCCCCTCTAGCCCCTAGTCTTGGCTCCATCATTTTTTCTGTTTTCTGCTGTTTGAAAACTGAACAAAAAAAAAAAAAAAGAAAGCTGAACAGATTTTCCCATGATTTCTTTTTTTCTATTTCTATTTCTTTTTTCTTTTCTTTTTTGTACAAAGAATCAAGTCCAGGACCTTGCGCTTGCCATGCAGGTGCTGTGCGCTAAGTTATATCCCCAGCCCTGCCCATCCTTTCTTTTAACAAGTATTTATTGAGTGCCTATTTTCCACCTGGCATTGTACTAGTCAGTGGAACTATCAGTGGCTGAAAGAAGGATCCCTGTCCTGGGCAACTATTTGTACCAGCGGGATCCAGCCCCACGCTGACAGGGACACCCGGGCTCCTGGTGGGGAGAGTGAGTGCTGGGCCCGTGGTGTGGCAGTCATGCAGAGTGCACTGCGGAGTGATAGCAGACGAGACAATGGAGACCAGCAAAGTGCTATAAATAAAGAGGGAGGGCAGTTGCACTAAGGTAAACCAAATAAGGCCTGAGTGGAAGGAAGGTGATCTGTCTCCCTGCCCTCCCCTCCCCTGCACTGTGCCTGCTTTGTCTGGCTTCTGTCACCACCCTGATCAAGTGTCAGGACCAAACAGGGGCCATCTGCTGTGAACATGCCAGCGGGTGTCCAGAGGAAAAGTTGCTAAAATTACTACCAGAAATTGGAGGTGGGGGACCACTGGGGAAAACTGGAAGAGACAGCATGGAAAAAGGAAATTAAAATGAGTCCCAAAACCCACAGGGAAAGGAGCAGAAAGAGTCAGGAAGAGGCTGGGGACTAGGCATGGGGGAGGGGGATGCAGTACCAGTTGTTTACATACACTGGAGGGGGGGGGGGCTCACCCAGGCATGGGGGCCAGCTCGCCCATCTGTCTGCCCCCAGAATCCCTGACCTTGGGGGGACCCTACCCTGGCTCCACACGAGTTTGGGATTAGGGACCTGAGCTTTGTGCCTATCTCAGGTTTCCTTTTACAAGCAGCTGCTCCTTCCTGTCATTCTTTTGTCTTTCTGCTGGCTCCAACATCTTTTGTATTTCTGCACCCCTGCTACCACCACACATCAAACTCCCTACTCCAGTCTCTGCTTTCTGATAGACAGTGGACAGCTGGGAAGACAGCCCAGTTTAGTTTGGAGCACTTTGAGAAGGTGGCTCTCTCCTTCAGGGAGTGTTTGCAGAGACACAGTTCCCAGAGAAGGAGGCATTGTGGGGGGTGGCCGATGTGGACCCCAGAGCTAGAGGCTTCAGACAGCGTGGGAGGGGTGGCATGGAAAACTTGGGAGACTGTCCCAAGGGTCCACTTTGAAACCCAGCTTCCCCATTTGCTATGTGGTCGAAGTCAGTCACACAACTTCTCTGAGCCAGTTTTGTCATCTATGACAGAAATAAGCACATTTTTCGGCCAGGTGATGAAGACTGTCAGAAGTTGCACAGGTGAAGGTCCAGCACAGCCCAGATGCCTCGCTGTTCCTCAGAATGGCAGCTCTCATCTTCAGGAAGGCAAATCCACGGAAGCCAGAATGCATGCTGGAGGTCAATCCCTGTGCTATAAATTCTTTGTCCTCACAGCTTCTTCAGCCCCTATAAGTCTCCTGGGTTCAAGCAATGGTGAGGGCCAGGGTAGATCTGAAATCCTGCAGTCCTATGGTCCCTTCTACCCAGATAGTAGCTGCTTATGACAATGTCAGGCCAGGAGACCAAGGTCCTCAAGCCATCCAAATTCAGCCTAGTCAGGGGAGGTACCACTGCCTGACCACTTCCCTGGGGCTTCCCTCATGACCAGTGTGTATGCTAAGGCCAACTAGGAATTGGCCGCCCAAATAGTGATACCGACCAGGGCATGAAAGGGAGCAAAGGCCAAGCATCAACTAAGTGGGTTTTTTTCTTTATTTTTTTGGTGGAACCGGGGATTGAACTCAGGCCCTTGTGCTTGCCAGGCAAGCGCTTATTCTACTGAGCCATCTCCCTGGCCCTAAGTGTTTTGTGTGTGTGTGTGTGTGTGTGTGTGTGTGTGTGTGTGTGTGTCCTGGCCCAAAGATCTTGCTGCCTGATGGAGCTGGACTGGCCCTAGGGACCAGGAGAAGGCAGGAAATAGGCAGAGCTAACCTTTGGCTGACCAGGGTTTTTTAAGCAATTCCTACCACTCTTAGGCTGAGCCACACTGATCTTTGGATGTGGGAATCTAGAATCCTTTAGAAGGAAAACAGGTAGGAGATAGTAATATGATGTAATGGAAAACAGAAAAAGGAGCCTCCTGGCATAGTGCAGCCCTGCTCTGTCTATGTTGAGCTAGAGGTGGGGAACGGTACAAGCCCCTGTTCTGTTCATAGGACCTGTGCTCTGTCTGTAGATCCTCTGGCTGTCTGGCCGGGATAAGAGCAGGTTATGGAGAACCATGAGATGTACTAAGAGTGGAGAGCAGTGGCTCGGTGAGAGCCAAAAGCTTGGGTGAACAGCAGTCCCATTCTCACAGGAAGAAAGGATTCTGTGCTTCATTCCTTTTGCCGGAGCCCTTTTTCTTAAGCAGGCACCCTGGGACTGTAGCCTACTTCCCTCTCCCCAGCTCTACTCCCCACAATAAGTGCATGAGTGTGCACATGCGTGCATCCACACATCCCCGCAATGTGCATTTGTGTGCCTCTCTGCATAAACACAGCTGCTACAGAGTCTAAACTATCTTCTATACATAATTTTAAGACAGTGTTGGTGTTTGATGAACTTGCCAAGATTGTCTCTGCTCTAGTCCCCAGCCCAGGCCAGCCTGCTTCATTCTCCTTCTAGCCCCTACCTCCAGGTCGGTCAGCCTGGAATACCCTTTCTGTATTCCAGGCTCTGTAGGGGCCAGGGGGATGGCTTGGCTTCTGCCTTGTAGTCACTCTCGTGTGCTAAGGAAGTCAAAAGAGCTACTCTGCAAACCAACGGACTAAACAGAGTGAACAGCTCTGGAACAATCCAAGGATAGAAATCTCTTGGTTAATGGGGGTAGAAGAGTAAGAGGCTTCAAGTTGGGGACAAAGAATTGGAGCTGGGAAGGAAGAGAAGGCTTTGAGAAGCACTGCGAATCAGGATGTACTCTAAGTTGTAAGCATCGTAGCTTGACCAAGGCACCTAAGGCAAATGGCACAGTGAGTTGGAAGGTCTCAGAGGACACATGCCTTACCAGACCATGCTGTGAGGGTCTGAGGACACATGGTGGAGAGGAAAAAAGATGGGGCTGCATGGTAGAGGTGGGAAAGCACTATGTGTGTGCTGGGTGCCTATGTTTGCCAGGTACCATGAACAATGTTAATGTGCTTTATCTGACAATATTCACAATTGCCTGTCACTTAAATTGCATTCTATGGTTTAATAAAGGGGTTCACAGAGGCTAATGTGTTTGTTCACAGTCAAGCAACAAATGTGACATGGGGTTTCAAACCCAGGTCTGTTTTACTCCCAAATGCCTTCTGTTGATCTGCCATGTTTTCCAAGCCAACAGAATGGTGAATATCCCAGAAACAATGGAAAATGACTAGGGCTCTAGACAGTGACACTCACTGTATTGTCTTGAAAGCAGATCTGAGGGGCCTAGTGGGGTACTGTGTTTTGAGGGAAGAGAGGCTGAGGGCAGGCAGATCATAGAGAAGGGTAGAGTAGAAATTAAGCTGTACAGGGGGCTGGGGAGATAGCTCAGTAGAATAAGCGCTTGCCTGGCAAGCGCAGGGTCCTGAGTTCAATCCCTGGTACCGGAGAGGACAGTGATCAGTGATAAAAGTGAATGAGTCTGTAGGAGGTAGGACAGTGTTTGTTTGGGGGTAACAGTGGGACAACAGGTGGAAGATGTTTAAACTCCTTGAGAAAGATGGAACAATGGGACTGGCAGTTGGGGCTGAGAAAGGAGAGCTGGATGCCCTGAGATGGGAGAGGAAGAGGGCCTGAGAGGTACCCACTACACAATGATGGGAAAAAGAAGAGAAGCCCAGACAGAAGGCAGAAGGCAACTCAAGGGCTAAGGAGCATGAGAAAAGGGAAGTTTCCTAGAAGCTGTAAGAGGTATTTTGAGAGAAGCAGGTGGCCAGAAGTGTCAGATTCCAAAGAAAGGCTGTCAGGAAGACACAAAGGAGAATCTGGGTGATCTCAGAGCAAGCAGCCCTTGTAGAGTCACAGGACAGAGCCAGGCTGCCGCAAGTTATGAAAGAAGAGTGTATGGGAAGTGGGAGCAGGAGGTGCGCACTGTGCGTCTGAAGAGTTTGGCAGGGAAATGAATGAGACTGAACAGCTACCAAAAGGGATGTCAGCCAAGTAGCACGGTTTATTTATTTATTTTTTTTAGATAAGGCAGTCCAGAACATGTGAAGGGGTGAC
>NW_004524852.1:2032397-2044248 GCF_000260255.1 Octodon degus
GTTTTTTTAAAAAAATTTTTATTTACTTGTGTGTGTGTGTGTGTGTGTGTGTGTGTGTGTGTGTGTGGCCAGCTCAGCCCACCAGGGGGCAGAGCTGGCTGGCATGTGGTGCTGGAGGATTGAACTGTGGTCCCTGTGCTTTGCTAAGCTTGTTCTAAGTAGGTGCTTTAGACCACTGAGCCATCTCATCAGCCCTTGCCCTTGTTTTGTTTCAATTCCCACACACATTTTCTGGTTCTGTTTTTTCTCCCTCTAATCTCTCTTAAGAGTCTGAAGGGTATTTGGGAAATACCAGGAGAGGTGGTGTTCCTATGCCCCGTAGCATGGGCTTGCAAGTGTGGAGTTCAGCCAGTTGCCTTCCCATCTTCAGATACGTATACAGGGGCTCAGAGTAGAGCCTGTGGTGGCACAGCTCACAGTCTTTGACCCTCACTGACTGGATTCCTGGGGTCCAACATAGAGAACTCAGATAGGGCTGGAATGCAGGGAGGAATCTAGAACATAGGGGGACTTGGTATCCGGTGTCTTCTGCTTACTTATTCCTCATATTTTTGTGTCTTTTACCTAGAAAGACAATGACATTCCTGATCTGAAGGTACAAATGCCCCCTCAGGACCAACCGATGACCCAGGGCTGGGATCCCTTTCTGGCCTCAGGACTGCGGCTCTTGCTGGTGTTCCAAAAGCTTAGTAGGAAACAGACCCTTCTCGGCCTGCTGCTGTGTATGTAAGTCTTGCTTTAGTGCAGAACTGTAATGTCAGTTCTTTTCTACCTGTCTCAATTGTCCTTCTCTTGTTGCTGGGACAAAATACCCAACACCCAAAATTAAAAAACCAAACAAACAAATAAGGTTTATTCAGCTCACAGTTTGTAGAGGTTCCAGTCCATCTTGGCTTGCTGTAACACAGAGTGACATATAACAGAGGACACCAGTTTATGGTGGCAAAAATAGCAAAGAGAAAAAAAAGAGAGAGAAAGAAAAAAGAGCCACAGCAGCTGCCTTTCTCCTTTCCTTATATTATAAGCAGGCTACCCTGGGGTGAGGGTGTAGAACTCACCCAATGTCCACCCCCTCCTCTTGCACAGGATGAAGATGTTTACAAAGTAAAAACCCCGGCTCCCTGCTGAGTCCCTTAATTAAACTTTTAAACTTCTCAAGTTGACCCCATGTATCAACCAATGCACTACCCTTTGCTGGAGTTCTCAGACAACTTAGAAACCGATTAGGTTGACAAGCACACTGGGAGAGGGTGGGTGGTGAGCCACCTCTCCGGTCTGAAAAGGAAGGAACCTTGGCTGCTGGCTGTTCCTTGCCCCACAAGCAGCATTTTGGGGACAGCAGGCAGTCTAGGGACAGATTGCTGCATGAGCCTGTGGAACACACACTAGCGACTCAAAGCTGGCTGGGCTCCTTGAAGGGACCAGTATGGGGTCGACCATATCTACAGTGAGAAAAAAGTCTTTATAAAAGGCCTTGTGCTAGGTTAAGAGAGCTCAGCCATTCTGAGCAGAAGAGAGGGAAGGTGTCTGGAGAGTGCAGTGTTGACTTGTTGAGGGTAGGGAAGGGTCAGGAAAGAGGTCCATGGGGATCCCCAAGAGAAGGACAGACAAGAAGGTTTGCAGAATAGCATGGGCAGGGCTGGCAGCACCCTCTCCTGCCAGGGAACCAAAGGCAGTGGCATAGATAGGCCAAGATGCTAGTGTTGTGTGTCTGTGCACTGAGGGGGGGGGTGACTTTGCCCAAGGGCAGAGCTGGTGACAGGCCCTGGGCAGGGGGCACAGTTTCCAGCCTGGCCTCCCCGTGCTGGGCTCCTTGTTTCTGAGATTATATCCTTGGCTGCCAAGAGCAGCACTATGGGGGTGAAGTGAAACAAAGCAAAGGTTCTTTTGTGGTGCTCACTTCCTAAGAATAGCTGTGGCTGGGCTCCAGGAGGTGTCTCCTGCAGCCTACACATCCTGGGGCTTGTTCTCAGAGGTGTCCCTGTGCCTGCTGTCAGAGGCGCAGATTACTAGTTGTTGGGGGAGTAGAGACCATCAGCCCACTGCTCCCCACGTTGACCTCAAGTACCTACCTGTGCTTGTCCTGCTCAGCTATGGGAGACGACAGAATAATGGGACCAGAGGAAGGGTGGACCCAGAACTGGGGATGAAAGCCACAGGCCTGGGGGGAGATCTAGAGCCTTCCACTGAAGACGGTGAGGCTCCTGGGAAGAAAAGAGGTGGGATGAAGAACCCAGAAAGGGCCAGGCGTGGGACAAGGGAGGACATCACACACGGAAGTGCTTGTGAAAGTGGTGGAAGGAAACGGATCGTGGCAGAGACATGGGGAAATAGGTGCAGAAGACCAGAACATGGAAAGAAAAGGGATGAGGGATTGGGGGAACAGGGTAGTAGTAAGGGAAAAGATAGGAGTTGACTAGAGAGCAGAGGCAGGAGACAAGAGAGAAGTGGCAAAAGATAGTGATATTTCTGTAGCCACTTGGGCAGAGGGGTTGGCACAGAGCTCTGTGGAGCTTAGAAAAAAGACTCTTGAACGCCATTCCTGTGAGATAACAATGCAGTTCAAATCCCTCCCTAATCTCCCCTCCTATTATTAGACCTACGTCTTCTCAGCGCAGAGACCACAGGTCCCTGGGCTCTGGCCTTTCCTCCCTTGGCTAGAATTAGACAGGCATGCCTGCATGGTCATCTGCTAAGCATTGTCCTTCTGGCTTCTGGGCAATGTCACTGTGACGAGCATGGAGAGGTGCAGGAAGGGGATGGAAGGTCACCAGATACCCCTGCAGACATGTAGCTCCTGGCCCCAGGGTGAAGAGGGGCTCTTCTAGCCTGTGCTCCAAGTTTTCAGATCAATGAAACGCTCACATAACTGGCATAGTAATAAGGTCCAGAGTGGCAACAGTTACCAAGTGCAAGATAACTGGAAAACTGAGGTCACAAATAGGATGCAGAAGGGGGGATGCAAGGAGGGATTCTGGGGCAGGTTCGCTTGGAGGTGGATTTTGAAAGAACAGGACACTGGAGACCCAAGTTCAGAGCTGCTGGCCAGTGCCACAGCATTTCAGAGGCAATGAGGGGCCCCCAGAGACAGTGACTTTACACTTGCTCTTTGGGCCCTATCTCTGGGACTCAAGGTGGCAATATACTTAAACAAGGAGTAGCAGGTCCTTGGATTTTCTAAGGGGGACTGGGATTTCCTGCTGCTTGCTTGGAATTGCTGCCCACTTTCTTGCCCAATTTGTGCCTGTGCGGTTTCCCTTTGGTCTCTCTTGCCTTCAGTCTCCCTACACATTGTTCATTATTTTGATTTTTTAATTTTATTTATCTATTGTTTTGTGGTACTGGGGATCGAACTCAGGACCTTGTTCTTGCCAAGCAGGCCTGTAAGCCACTGAGCAATCTCCCTGACCCTATTTTGATTTTTTTAAATGGCTAAAACTTATTGTGCATATTTTTAGCTTGAACTCTTTTGGCTCCCACAAATCTCAATAAAATAAATACGTGATGAATAATGGCACCAAAGGGGGTGAGCAGCTGCTGTCCTATGAGGACTCCAATTGTTCCTACAGCGTGGGACATAGATGAGATGCCCTAGGTCTTACTCAGGGAGAAAGAGGGGGAGGAGGTAGATGTAGCCTGCTGTTTTCTCTCTCTTTGTCTTTCTGTCTCTTTTTTTCTTCCCCTCATATCTCTTTCTCAAATCTCCCTCTTTCTTCCTTCCCCTCCTTCCTTAATTTCTTCCTTTTTTCTCGGATCACATAAGTAATACTAATAATTAATAATTTTTACTCTAATAGTTCAAATAGAGTGACCCCTTGTGGTGGTGCACACTTATGATCCCAGCACTCAGAAGGCTGAGGCAGGAGGACTGTCTTGAGTTTAAGGCCAGCCTGGGCTATGCAGTAAGACTCTTGTCTCAAAAACAAACAACAGGGCTGGTGAGATGGCTCAGTGGTCTAAAGCACCTACTTAGAATAAGCTTAGCAAAGCACAGGGACAACGGTTCCATCCCCCAGCACCACATGCCAGCCAGCCCCGCCCCCTGGTGGGCTGAGCTGGCCACACACACACACACACACACACACACAAATAAATAAATAAAAAATAAACTACAATTAAAAAAAAAAAAAACCAGGGGCCGGGGAGATGGCTGAGTAGAATAAATGCTTCCCTGGCAAGCGCAATGGTCTGAGTTTGATTCTTGGTTCTGCAAAAAAACAACAACAACAACAACAAATTCAAATAATCCTCTTTTTTTTTAAAAAAATATTTATTTATTTATTTAGTGTGTGTGTGTGTGTGTGTGTGTGTGTGGCCAGCTCAGCCCACCAGGGGGCGTGGGCTGGCTGGCATGTGGTGCTGGGGGATTGAACCGCGGTCCCTGTGCTTTGCCAAAGCTTGTTCCAAGTAGGTGCTTTAGACCACTGAGCCATCTCACCAGCCCCTCAAATAATCTTCTATAAGGCAAAAGAAATGGACCCCCTTCCACTGCGATCTCACTCTCAAACGTAACTGTGAGGAATCTCTTATGTATATGTATAAACTACACGTTGGGATTTTATGAGATGAGGTTCCACTGTGTTTCCCAGGATGGCTTTGAAGTCCTGAGCTCAAGCTGTCTCCTGATTCAGCTTCCTGAGTAGTTTAAGGCAAGTGCCACTATATGTGGCATGAGGTGTTTTTGTTTTGTTTTAAACTAAAAAATATGAAATGCTAAGCCTGGCATGGTGACACATGCTTATAATTCCAGCTTTCAGGAGGCTGGGACAGGAGGATCCTTGTGAGTTTGAGACCAGCCTGGGTTACAAAGTGAGCTCAAGGCCAGCCTGAACTGCACAGTGAGACCCTGTCTCAAAAAACAAAACACAGGGCCAGCCAGATAACTCAGCAGACTAAAAGTACCTGCTTAGGGAGAGCGTTGGTGGCCAGGGTTCGATCCTTGGATTGCTGTGCCAGCCCTGCCTCTGAGGTACACTGAGATGGCAACTAAGACTGGGTGTGGTGGTGTGCGCCTGTAATCCCAGCACTTGGGAAGCTGAAAACAGGAGGATCACTAAGAGTCCAATCTACGTAGTGAGAGCCTATAAACCCTGCACTAAATACATTAAAAAAAGAAAGAGATAGAGAGCCTGGAAGGGTAAGAGGATGCTGACAATTCCCCTTTCTGCAACAGCCTTTCTTTGCCCAGACACCTTCCCTCTTGGGAGAAGGGTCACTTGGACATGGAGACTTTCTCTGGGAGCAGAAATGACAATAGGCACATGGTGGGCTTCCCAGTCACAGGAAGACTTTCTTCTACAACAATACCATTGAAATAACATTTGCTAATTTCTTTCACATTCATGCTCAGAAATTTACCTAATCATTCTTCTCTTTTGAACTCTAACTTATTCTGAAGGTCACATGTGTACCTGTCTTCTGTTGTGGAAGCTCAGAGGCAGCCAAAAGTCAGTGAAAAATTCTGGCTATAGGGCTGGTGAGATGGCTTAGTGGTCTAAAGCACCTACTTAGAACAAGCTTAGCAAAGCACAGGAACCGCGGTTCAATCCCCCAGCACCACATGCCAGCCAGCCCACGCCCCCTGGTGGGCTGAGCTGGCCACCCACCCACACACACACACACACACACACACACACACACACACACACACACGAAGAAAAATTTGTGGCTATGATCCTAATATAGCTGCTGACTGCGAAATAGCCACATGCTGGCGGGTGGGCTCCTTGCCAAAGCAGCAGATCAGAAGCATCAGAAACGCTCTGCTCAGCCTGCCTGCTCAGGGCTCTTCCCCAGGTTCCCATGCCGAGCCTGGAGACTCTCCCTGGCAGGAGTGAGAAAAAAAGGCAGGAAAAATAGCAGGCCATTATTATGGATCCAGACAGAACTCAGTCAATAGGATTAGGGCCTGAAATACAGAACTGTCTGGTCACACAAACAGGAAATGTTTGAGTGGAGGAGCGGATCGGAGAAAATCAAGAGAAGGAAGGATGGAAATGTAGGTGCTGTACCCCTTAGGAAGGCCTCACCTCTCTTAGCAGTGCTAAGGATCCTGAGGAGAAGAGGAGAGAATGTGACTCCCTGGCCTTCTCCTCTCCCATGCTCCTCACAATTGCAGTCAGTCCTGTCCTGGTAACTGGCCCCACTTCAGGCCCTAGGACAGTGGTGGTGAACCTGTGGCATGTGTGTTACTGTATTTCTCTTTTAAGCCACAAGATGTTAACATAGAGTTAGTGTTTCTAAACTAAAACCTTAGTGTTCAGGTTTAACTGCAGTGTTGGCACTTTGATTAACTAAGTGGGTTTTGGCTTGCAGTTTGGCATCTCATCTCTAAAAGGTTCACTATCACTATCCTTGGAGGAGAATCCAGCAGGCATTTGTCTCCACCTGGAGTCTCAGCATCTAGTCTCTGAGCCCTGTCCCATTATGCCCTGGTTCTAGAAATTGAGCTTCTGTATTGTTCGTAAGACTTGGGCCCCACCCTGTGCTGCAGTCTGGGAACTGAGCCCTAGTTTTGTTCCCTCTGCTCGAGGCCCTGTCTTAGTAACCATCTTAGTTTTTCTGGCTCCTGTCCATTTCTCAGGGAGTAGGATTTGTCTCTTAAGCCCCAGTCTGGAAGCCAGGGGCCTGTTTCCTGTTAGTAGAGGGAGATATCACAGTACATTTAATATCTAAGAATGTAGACTCTTCTGAGAAACTTATTTATTTTGGTACTGGGGCCTGAATCCAGGAAATGGCTTAAATTTTTATTTATTTATTTTTTTACAAGATAAGTATGGTGGCTCATGCCCATAATCCCAGAAGTCTGAGATATTGAGGTAGAAAGATTGCAAGTTTAAACCCAGACTGGGCAGTTTAATGACTTAAAGAGACCCTGTCTCAAAATAAAAAGGGCCAAAGGGTGTAGCTCGGTGTGAAGGCCATGGGTTGAATCCTCAATCCTGAAAAAATTTTTCTTAAACTTTGAGACAGGCTCTAAATTGCCCAGCTTGACAGCAAACTCAAGATTCTCTTGCCTCAGCCTCCTGAGTAGTCAAGATTACAAGCATGCGCCCGGCAGCCTTTTCGCCAACAAAATGGCAGCTCCCTCGATGCGCGGCTTGTCTTGCTTAAACAGGGCTTTGGGATGGTGGTCTCGACAGCCCATCCTGATGACTCAGGTCTCAGCTGTAGTTCCAGTTAGAACTAAGAAACGATTCACACCTCCTCCTCAAGAACCCCAGTACCTAACACAGAAGGAATTTCTAGAATACGCCCGGAAAGCCGGAGTGGTAATCCCTCCAGAACAGTGGGACCGCCCCATCCATCTGGCCTGTACAGCTGGTATCTTCGATGCCTACGTTCCTCCAGAGGGCGATGCTCGCATGTCACCTCTTTCCAAAGAAGGACTAAAGCAGAAAACCGAGCGAATGAGGAAGAATGTGGCATCACAACTATCCGTCCGGAAGATAAGAGAATATGATGCCGATTTTAAGATAAAGGACTTCCCTGAAAAAGCTAAGGATATCTTCATCGAAGCTCATCTTTGTCTCAACAACTCCAACCACAAGCAGCTCCACACCTTGGTCACTGAGCACTGCTTCCCGGACATGGTCTGGGACCTCAGGTACAAGACTGTCCGCTGGAGCTTCGTGGAGTCTTTGGAGCCAGCCCAAGTGGTTCAGGTTCGCTGTTCCAGCATGGTGAGCCAGGGCAGCCTGTTTGGCCAGGTCACAGTGCGCATGCACTCGAGGCAGACTCTGGCTATCTACGATCGGTTTGGCCGGTTGATGTATGGGCAGGAAGATGTGCCCAAGGACGTCCTCGAGTATGTGGTGTTTGAGAGACACCTGACAGATCCCTATGGGGGCTGGAGGATGCATGCCAAGATCGTTCCCCTGTGGGCGCCCCCAAAGCAGCCCATCCTTAAGACGGTGATGATTCCCGGCCCCCAGCCGCAGCCAGGGGAGAACCAAGAAGAGGCCCCTGGAGAGGCTCCCAGCCCTCAGCTAGCTTGATGGGAGGATGAAATGTGAGTGGCGAGGCTGCTGGAGGCCACCTGTTGTCCCCCCCCTCAGGAGTCTTCTTGGCCAACTTGTCCTTATTGCCCTGGCTCAGGCTGGGCCCAGAGGTGGCTGAGGTGCACAGGGTTGGTCCGTCCCTGTTTTTTTGTGTTTTTCGGACAGGGTCTCACTATGCAGTACAGGCTAGCCTGAGCTCACTTCGTAGCCCATGCTGGCCTCATACAGTAATCCTCCTGCCTCAACCTCCTAGGTGCCGGGATTATAGGCATGCACTCCCATGCCCACCTAGCCCCTCTGTCTGTTTACACTGTGCCCAGTTTCTGAGTCCAGGTGAAGGGTAGGATGCCGAGGAGAACGAACACCTGTACCAGTTTTTTATTTTTGTTTTTGTTTTGGTACTGGGGATCAAACTGAGGACCTTGTACTTGCCAGGCAGGGGCTTATGCCACTGAACTGTCTCCCTGGCCCAGCTGTACCAGTGTGATTTCTCATGCAGACTGGGAGCAGACCCGCAGCATTCCCTGTCTAGTCAGGGATTATAACCTGAAATAAAATGCCATTGAGTGGTGGGTTTTGTTCATACTGCCAGTTCAGGAGGAGGGAAGACCAGCCTTCAGATTGCAGAAGTGAAAGGCCTCGCGGTTGGCAGTGTGATTTCCAGAAGTCCAGGTCTGGAGAAGAATCAGTGTCTATAAAATAGGGCAGCACTCAAGAGTGTGTCTTCTCATACCTGGCCTTACTGAACTGGCATTTACATTTTCTAGAAGAATAAATGCAAAGAAAGAATTTAAAAAAAAAAAAAAAAAAAGATTACAAGCATGCATCTTGTCTGGCAAAGTTTTAGGGTCAAACAGACCTGGATTTGAAGGTCCTGGCTATGCAGCCTGAGTGAATTACTTCAATTCTGAAAAAAGGTGCACAGTGTTACAATTCAAAGGATGGTCTAGGGGCCTGCCTGTTAGCTCAGCTGTTTAAGTGCCTGCTGAAACAAAGCAGTCAGGCTCCGGATGCTGTGGTTTGATCCCGTCATCCTCAAGCCAAACCAGACCTGCCCTGAAGGCATCCTGAGCCTGCAAAAAAAAAAAAAAAAAAAAAAGAAGAAGAAGAAGAAGCATGTCTTGTAGACCGGCAGTACCTCCATCAGTGGGAGCTTGTTAGCTCTGTGCAACCCTAGGCCCCAACCTAGGTCTACCAAAACATTAACGTTTGAACATGATCTCCAGGTGATTTTTTTTTTTCCTCCAGGTGATTTAATGCACATTAAGATTTGAGAAGCACTAATGTAAACAACAGAGCTCAGCATTGGAACCAAGGTCTCACTGTCTATGCTAGCGCTACACCTCAGTCTGTCTAAAATGTCAATAGTGAGGATCTTCTTCATGTCCCTACCTTGTGGGTAATGTATATGCAGTTTTAGGCACAGCTCCCAACAAAAAATGAAAGCTGAATGAAGGGCATCTATTACCATCTATTACTGCCACTTGCCTTCTGTGTGTTCCAGTGCCCCCTGTTAGAACACCCTCCTGATTCTGACTGCTGACTCCTTTCACCTGCTGCCATGCTGGTCTGGACTTCTTCCCAATTTTTCTGCTGAGAATTTTCCCTAGGATCAGCCTTGGCTTGGAGTCTTTCTCCAGATTGGTGCTCATTCCAAGCTGACTCTTCAGCTACAGGTAATGGGCATGGCAGTAGTCTCACGAGTAGGGGCATCCCTCACCACACCCAGGAATTCACTCCAGCATCCCGCAAGTACCAGGCACAGTTTGCGGCAGGCATAGTCCTGACTTCAGGAGCACAGATTATTGTTGTTAAAAAGATAAACAAAGACACAAGTTTAAGTTTATTTGAACAAACTAATTTATGAATCAGACAAGTCCAAACCAGTCATGGTTTGGGAACCCAGTGAGGGAATATAATGGAGAGGCTTTTATGGAGTGACCATGTAAGTAAAACAAAACAAATACTTGATTGGGTACAGTTACAGAGTTGTCTTATTTGGTCTACCCCATTAGAAGGCCTCTAATCATGTAAGTTTGCTGGCAGTTTCTGGTGGGTTGAACTTATGTTCTGTTTTTTAAGAAAGAGCTCATGTTAGGCTTTGCTTATGGAGGTGGGGATATAGTTCAGTGTTAGCACTTTGCCAGCATGAGGTAAGCCTTGGGTTCAGTCCAGTCCACATACATGAATGCATGTGAGCATGGATATGTAGGCATGCATGCACAGTTTTGTAGTGGCAGAAGTACCAGGTGCTATGATGGAAGAAGTGATTATGATCTATGAACAGGAAGCAAGGTCACCCAATCTGGACCAGAGATCGGGAAGTCTTCCTGAAAGAAACAGATTTACTATGAGACTTAGAGGAGAGGATGAATCTGTTAAGGAAAGAAGGAGCTTAGTAGAGAGGTCAGCATGTGGAAGACCTGATAGGAACTGAAATTGATTCAATATGGCTGCAGTAGGAGTAGGGGACCGAGAGCATAAAAGACTGGCAGAGTGAGGTCACGAAGGACCCTGCAAAGCATATTAAGGAAGTCTGGAGGGGAACTGTTAGACACTGAACAGCCATTGATGTGTTTTTTGTAGTTCAAACCCAGGACTCTGTGCATGTTAGGCAAACGCTGTAACACTGCATTACATCCCCAGCCCTACTAATGTGTTTTATTATTTATTTATTTATTGGTGGAACAAGGGATTGAACTTGGGGCCCTTGCGCTTGCCAGGGAAGTGCTTATTCTACTAAGCCATCTCCCCAGCCCCTACTAATGTGTTTTAAAAGGGGAAACATCACTAACTGATTCTATACGATAAGTGCTAAAACCAATCATTTAGGGGCTGGGGAGATGGCCCTAGTAGAATAAGTCCTTGCCTGGCAAGTACAAGGGCCTGAGTTCAATCCCTGGTTCCACCAAAAGAATAAATAAATAAATAAAATAAAACCAATCATTTTTTGGGAAAGTGATATCTAGATTTTTAATTTATTTGCATAAGGGAAATTCCATTTGTGGCCACAGAGAAGAAATGAAGAAGACTGGCTAAAGAAGTTGGGTATTACTGGTCATGGCGGCACATACTTATAAGCCCCTGGAGAGTGAGACAGGAGCACTTATGGGACTTCAAGTCCCACCTGACTTCACAGTAAGTTTGAGACCAGCTTGGACTTCATAGCAAGACTCTGTTTCACCCCCCCCCCAAAAAAAAAGTTGGATATTAGAGAAGAGAGAGGGGGAGAGGTGCAAGATGAAGGTGTGCATCATCATTGCTACTGTCCTGTACATTCTACCTCCTCCCTTCTTTTTCACTGTCAACACCAGGCAAGGCCCCTTCTCACTCCTGGATAATTGCGCTAGCACCTACTTAGCATTATAGATGCTCATTTCAAGGCTGATAGACTCAATTTTCCAAAGTTCCTCTTCTTACATATATATCATTCACAAAATTTCCTGGGTTCTTAGCTGTCTCCAAGACAAAGCCTGGACTCCGCTAGCTGTCATTAAAAGTCATTCCATAAACTGGCTGATAGTCCCATCCTATGCTGTCACAGCCTCCCACCTCTGGATCTGAGGGGTCTGTACGGCACACTCATCTCAGGTGGGGGCTCCCCACTCCCTGGCTATGGCGGGCTTTTCTTGCCTGCCCTTTCAAGCACAGCTCATGGCTCTTCAATGAAAGCACTTCCCAATCTGATACAGCTACTCCTGAAAAATATATCCAAACATGACTTTGTTGAAACTTTCCAAGTACAAAGATGACACCCAGATCTCCTATGCAATCATATTAACTCTTCTCATATCTCCAAGGTGTGTATGTGTGTGTGTGACATACCTTTTGTCGTAGCTGCTGGGGTATAT